>NC_134403.1:208583116-208905616 GCF_038048845.1 Mixophyes fleayi | reverse complement strand
AATTGTTAGGCATTGTTGCCACACCTTGTTTAATCTCTAAGTTGTGAGTTAGGTGTATTTCCAAAAGACCCTGTGCATAGAAGTTTTGCTAAATGTCTGTGGAAAGTACTGGATAAATGTGAAGATCAAGTTTGTGATTTTAGGCTTCAGTAAAGCAAAGAGAAGTTGCTGTCAGTAAAAATTGTCTTTATTCCAGTTAAGATGGACAAGAAAAATAACAAAATATGTCAAAAGGAAAGTTTACAAATAGGTGTGTCTTAAATACAGTAGGGTGAATTGGAAAACCTACATGGGAGTTTCCAGAATGGAAATGAAGCTGGAAACTCTCATGCTGTCTTCACAAGCCTGGTATTACATGAGTCAGATTATGTGGCCAGGGAAGAGTATGATTACTTGGAGAAAACTTTTAGAGAAGAAATCTCCTGGCTTGAAAAGATAAAAGCATAAGGAGCTGATTCTGAGTCCTTGAGAAATGAATTGGGCGAAAGTTGTATTAAGCAAAAGGAAAAGCTGTGGAGGCTTTTAAAGAAACTGAAAAGATATTGCAGCAGAGAGAGCAGGGATTTGTGGGTTTAGAATCTTTGAAAAGTGTGGTGCATACATTACAATTTTTTATGATGAAAGAGAAAAAGCAGTCGGCGCTCCTAATGAGATAGCAGCAGAGAAAGACCAAAAAATGTCTGTTTTAAAACAAAAGCTTGTCGTGGTTCAGCAAGAGGTGCACACATCAAAAGAGTCTATAAAGGAACTTGTGGAAAGCAAATTAGAGCATTTTCAGCGGAACCTCATGGTGTTGTTTAGTCAGTGAAGCTTCATAGCGCTGCTATTGGTTAAGGTCCAGATGTGGTGTCATGAAGTAGTGACCTGTGTATTTAAGTCTTTCCTTTCTTTTGTAAGGTGTGAGTGATGCTGAAAATGTTGGCCAGTGGATAGAGAGTTGCACTGTGATAGTTTGCATTAGTGAACAATAAAGCACAGTTTGATTTCAAGCAAGAAGTTCTTGGTGACTGATGGCTGCATGGTGCCAGTGTCACAAGGTTTGAGAAGTTCTAATAATAGGTAAATATATATATATATATATATATATATATATATATATACACATTTATATATATATATATATATATATATATATATATATATATATGTATAAATATATATATATATATATATATATATATATATATATATATATACATATATATACAGATTACATCATTCATCATTCCACAAAAAACAGGATTACTGTGTATTGTGCGGAAATTCGCAATATTAATAAAATGAAGAGGAGCATCAAAGTGTTGGTCTTTTTCCGAGCATCATACTGTGCAAAAGTGTGGTCGAAGTGGGGGAGTATATGGTGTATGCCGTACCGCAACTTCTCCTTCTAAATTTCCATAGTGTGTAAGATATAATAACAAAACCTTGTCAGACTTTCTAAAGGAGATTTTAAATGCCAAACACTGATTAATCTACTGCAGGGTGAGGTTACACAATTTGCACAAACGTTAATTGTTTCCTGCGTGGTCAGATATCACTACCAAAAATACCTTAGTACACTAAACATACATAACTACATAAGCCTAAACAAATATTAACACTCTAATAATAAAAGTCATAAGCACAATCAGTTTGCTTAAATTCATTAAGATATGACGTATGACGCACTCACAGTTAGAGGTCAATACTCAAACCTACTTACTACATTCAATGATAAATAATATAGAAAACACATTTGAACTCTGTTTCTTATATACCTACATAAATATTGTACCCCAATGTGGATGGGGTCTGTTTAATGGGGACTCTTTTTGCAAGTTTTTGTAAGTAACTGTACAATGGGGATTTTATTTAACAAGTAGATTTTCTTTATGTAATAGTGGCCACAATCGAAGGAGACTTCTACCAGTTGGGAAACTGGGCAGATAAAATCTCCATGTAACAGGGTCTCTCAGGTGGCCTGGCTCAGCTTTTGTATCGAGAACATGTAAAACTCCATTTAGCTCTACGGACAACCTGTAGCCCAGGAGGCCTCCCAAAAGTGCCCCATTCCTGAATCTCATTTTACCATTTCATTCTGCAACATGAATTCATGTTGGTACAATATGAGATTTATTCCTGATACTAGCCTGTATTTAACAAGATATCCAACAAATATCCTGTGTAATATTCTTACATTGGGGAAAAAAAAATCTCTATGGGTTGTAAACATAAGCAGTAAATATCCTTGATACACATTAAATATAAAACAATGACTCTGTCAGTTGTTCCTAATGAAAATAAATTGAAATGCCAGAATGTTTATATTCTGTTTTTTTATCTCATAAAAAGTATATAAAACCATAAAACAAATGCAGT
The DNA here is from genome assembly GCF_038048845.1 of Mixophyes fleayi. NCBI lineage: Eukaryota > Metazoa > Chordata > Amphibia > Anura > Limnodynastidae > Mixophyes > Mixophyes fleayi. The sequence goes on along the minus strand of NC_134403.1, from coordinate 208,903,258 downwards.
GAAAAAGTGTCCATAAAATATTTGTCATTCAAATAAACAATCCAATCATTATGGCAACAAACACAGTCTCAATGGTAAGTATTAAACTCAATTCTTATAATAGAGACCTTTGATATCTTTGCATGTCTAGATTCTCAGACCTAGATTTACTAAACTACGGGCTTTAAAAAGTGGAGATGTTGCCTATAACAACCAATCAGATTCTAGTATTCATTTAGTTAGTACATTCTGCAAAATGACAGTTAGAATCTGATTGGTTGCTATAGGCAACATCTCCACATTTTCAAACTCGCAGCTTTGTAAATATACCCCTCAGTATCACAGCTTTTAAAGTTCTTCTTAGTGTTATCCTAGCACAGGACAATATGCTGGTCTTACCATGTCCTGGAGATTGAAACCAACTAGTATGGTTTTCTCTAACATTGCTTATCTGACCTTTCCTATGTTTTGTGATCCACTATCCCTGAGAAAGTCAGTTCATGCGCTTGAAATGTGCATGAAATATTACACAAACATTCTTTGAACTGTTGAGCTCCATTGTCCTCATCAGCCCAGCTACAGACACACAAGAGAACCCAGCCATCGAAAATAGCTCTGTTCAGCCCCTGTATAGCTACTCTATCCAGTGATTTTTTGATTCCTATGGGGATGTAGAGCAGCTGAACAAAGGGGAGTTATGGGAATGCGATGGGATTACAAATGATGAGTCTACTACAAGCAAAACTGGTGATTGTGGTTCTAGACTGAATACAATTTTGGGGATACGAAGTACAGTATTTTACCTGTTGCCCCCGAGGAGCCTGTAAACAACATTATTCTGAATGTTTTGAACCTGACTTTCACCAAAGGTCAGTGAGGCATGGTAGAAGAAATTGCAATGGACATTTTGGCTAGTTGTTTAGTAGATAATATCCTAGGGTTTCTTTAATTGGTTCATTATTTGAGTTGGGTGCTTTGGGAACTGGGATAAGCAGGCATTACCACTTGGATGTGAATGTATATTTTTACCTATATGTTTTATGCTGTCATGTGTTGTTTGGTACAGTCACTAGCTTTTTTGTTTTACTGTGAACCTTTTACTCAAAGGGTACAATAAATTTTACTATTGGTTAATCCTGGCTTAAACAAAAATTCCTACTACACATTGATACCAAATCCCTACATCCTAAGAGAGAGTAGTTTAAGTGAGGACCTAGGTCAGACAAACAGAACAAAACCCTGACGTGTGTTTCGCTAGATGACAAAGCTACGTGGGTCACTGTTTTGTTCAGTTTGTCTGACCTAGCTCCTACAATCCACTTAATATGAATGAATGAATGAATGTAATAGTAAAAGATAGGGATTATCATCTACTGTGTGATGCAGGGTGGCTAGTTACATAGAGCTGTCTGATTGATCTATTTAAGATCTTTTGATCTTATTAATTTATCTATTAAGTGTAAGGGGGAATATTGTACAACCTATTATCTATGGAAATGGTTTAATGTAAGGTTAACCAGAAAGTAATCCCTCAAATTTAGTTGATAACAAAATTAGCAGTTTGTAATTTCTCTTAAACACAGGATTATATGAGACATAGCTCAAATAGTGTATGTAAAATGCACACACCTCTATATTGAGTGGAATTATAGAGACATATCTGTATTAATATATATAACAATTGAGCTTCTGAATATATATGTATAATTATTTAAAAAGAGGAAGGACAGACAACAGAGACATTACATTTATTCTCCCATTTTATATTCATCTTATATCATTTTGAACACAAATACAGCACACAAGCATGTTTGTATTTATGTTAACTCACTTTTAATATTTTGCTGGTAATCAGGGGTCATATATATTTGAATTAAGATTAGTAATAAAGTGGGGATATGTTATTTACTTTCAAGCATCCCAGAGTGCCCCTATATAAACATACCCCTTTTCTTTTTATATCTTGGATTGTATTATAGATATGGAAGGGAGCACCTCCCAGTAGATTTTTTTCCAATTTGATCTGAGTGACTTAAAGTATAATTTTCCAGGATGCAATAAAACCCTAGTTTGGAGGGTACTGTTACTTTAAGGAACATATTCAAAACCAATAAGATTCAAATTGAAAGGAACACGTTTCATCTTGTAAGCCCTTCAGATCAATACACCACTGAGTGAGTTTGACCTGATACATCACACATTTGTATTGCTGATTTATGAAGAATAGTCTCTATAGATAAGAGTCTTGAATGCATTCAATTTTAAAAAAAAGCATAAGTTAACTAAATGAATCCTGACTAGAAAAAAACAATTCATATTTCATTGATCTCTGTTGTTAATTAAATTGTTGGATACAGAAGCAGAAGTGTGTTACCCTTACACATTTTACACTTTACTTTTAATCCATTGTGATGCAATGTAGCCAAGTCCTGTTTTCATTTTCTCTTTTACTCCATGGTTGAAAAAAGCCAATTGCAATAGCCAATCGCTTTGAAAATTATAAAGCTGTAATTATATTGAAAACTGTTATTATATTCCTACATATAGGGAGCATTTAATTATAATTATACAGCAGTATAAAGAACAGAGATGCATTGTACTGCAATCTATACAAACCAAACCAATTGCACAGCAAGAAAAGGAACATTCGAGAGGACTGACGGAGAATGCAGGTATTGTAAAGATCGCAGAGTAATGAAAGTGTGCAGCAATTCGTGACTGTAAAAGACGATAGAAAATTACACGTTTTAAAGTTGAAGATGCTTTCAAATAGTAGAAAATATTTATTGCAGTAGACTTAGTAATAATCCATGGAACAAAATAGCCCTGAATAAAAAAGTTGAATTGTACCAAACATTCTATGTTTTCTCTAGGGTATGGATAACATGCAGCTGCTTAAAATGTAGAGCCCTACCAAAATTATTGCTCAGGGCTATAAGGAGAACAACAAATGTATAAGGTACTAGTACCTTACAAGTTAAGTTTGTCATCTGTAGTGTAACCAGATATTTCTTCAACATTTGCAATGAAGTTAACTATTGTATGGTATCACATGATATTATACAATGATAATGGTTATCAAACAGCAGTATAAGGCATTGCAAACTGGCTGTATTTGGTGAGTAAATGCAAAGTACAAGAGTGTAACATCATTGGTTATTACAGAAACAGTAGTAGATGACCTGGGGATCCAAGGACAGTCCCCTGCAGCAGCCTCAAAACACTGCACCTACACTTGTAATGTCTTTAGTGACAACTATAGATAAAAAAAAGCTGCAACGATATGACATTATAATTACCTAATTCTAATGTAAGGTTCTAATTCTGAACACAGATTAAAATGATGATGTTGAGAGGGACAGGTGGTGTTTACTTACATTTGGATACAGATGTTGAAATTAGAGATGGTGATGATGATAATCGATCAATTGGTTTGAAATATTCTACCTCCCCATTCACCCAGTATATAGTGAATTTGCATCCTTCACCCAGGACAGTTCTGATTGGTGTGAAGAGGATGATGATAGTGATATTATTACAGCACTTACACTGCATACCAGTGTCACTCATGAATATGACAATGATAAATCAGCTAGCCTTACGATTTGTCACTATATTTCTGATAATAATGAGTCAGAAACCATTGGATCAAGTAAAAGTGACACAATGATGGCTGATAATATAATAAAAACAGTATATTTGCAATGTTTGAAAAAAGAAATGAAAACAGAAAGTATTTCACAAAGTAAGTGCTTCAATATCCAAGTTGATTCTTTAGCTGCACATACAAAGAAATGACGTAAACAGGTTTAATTCAGATGTATCAATGTAATAGTTTTTTACGCTGTGTTCGCTGCAAATTTACAATAAGTACTCTTCTGAAAATTCATTAGTAAGTGTCACGAAAAGCCCCCTCTGGCCACTCACTGATATAATATATTATCCTTTATTCACAACATCAAACAATATATCACCTCTATTTTGTCAGGAAACCTCTCCTGACTACCTTTGCCTGTCACAAACCGCACTATGTGCAATTGTGACAAGGAAGTGTTTACTTTAAGGAGACACACATGATTCCAGCACTCAGTCTCTTTTTTTACCTGTCACACAGATTATAGACCTGCTGAATCGCCCCCTCAAAAGTGCTCTCAACCGGCCTCCCCACACACACTTCAGGTTTTCCACCACCTATTGAATAAGGGCAATAGGACCCCAATATATTGTCTCACACTGGCTTACAATGAGCACTCCTTGTTACCCACAGTTTAGCAAGGCACACACAAGCAATCAAAAGGTTAAGACTTAACCCCTCAAGGCTTGGTATACAAATGTATTCACAATTCACACCGCAACAATGAAAGGTTTAGCATGGTCAAGCAATCTATCACTTCTAGCTAGGCAGTAAATTTATTTAGAGCAATAAGGACGTCACCATTAAATTTTTAAATTTAATATACAAAAAGTACAATGCTTACAGGTTAATAAAAAAACAATGAATAAACAATTGACATAATATACACAAGCAAAACAGTTTAAAATAAAGGGATTCATTTCAGAGTATAACTTACAAATAAGTGGTATACTCTGAGTCAAGGGAAATTGGCTTGAAGATGGACAACTTATCAATGAAAATTGACTTCCCAAAAGACTGACGATTTCTTGTAGCTGTTTTTATCTTTTTAAAGACACTTTCACACCTTTTCCCACCTCCAGGGCTGTGCTCTATGACACTGTTTACAACCACAATTTGCATATTGCCTGATTTAATACCCAATTCTACTATGCAACCTAACTTTTCTGTGGAGTGTCATACAGACCCAATTTTATTTTTAATAGATCCACTATGAATTTACCCATCTGTTGATCCCAAACAGGCCTAGGTGGAGGGTATGGGTTGAGCTTATACGCATTTCCTCAACTTCTCTGTGTGGCAGAATTCTTAATTTGACATATGAGCTGCCCTTCATCATGCTATTGAGGAATATGTGGTTGACCACTACTTTTATTGATTTTAAGTGGCAAATTTGAAAAACTGAATTATTTCTGTCTATATAAAACATAGCCAGTCATCATATGGCCTCCTTGTGCCAGACACCATAGTGAGTGATTTTTAAAAGTCTATTCAGTTGTCACAACTCCATCCTAGGCCAGGATATAGCTCACTCCATGAGGTCTTAGACACTGACACAGATGACACTGCTATCTTATTTCACCAGGATGTGCAAGGCCACAAATAAACACACAACAGACCCTCTGACTTCACATTTTACACTTTAGTAGCTCAATTTATCAATGTTTTCATTTGATATATCATATTTACACTGCAGTTATATTTCAACCTTATTTCCCCTAATTGTGTTATAGGTTAATCCTTATAACTATAATTCCTCTATGATCACTACAGTAAGACAATCGTATAGAATTATTTACAAAAATGATTTATATTTTCCCTCTATTTTAAATAAAGTAAAATAAATACCCATAATAATAATAATAATTTTTTAAAGATTACATTATCCCCAATTATACTATTCACACTAATGCACCCTCACAACTGTCCCAATCTCCACTCTGAGCCACATTTGCTCCACTTGTTTCAACTCTGCCCTTAGAATGTAAGGGCACAGCAGAAACAATAGGAGCTGTCTTAGAAACTTAGCTCTCTAACGAGCAGGGTCCTGCACATCCTTTATTTTCATGTCTGCATTTTTTTTGTCTACCTTGTATGTCCCTGTTTTATGTATGTGCTGTTTTCCCTACTGTAGGGTGCTATAGTATCTATAAAAATATTCACCCCTTTGAAATTTTAGGTTATTGTAAAATTTTCTCTCCAGGCATCCTCTCCCATTTTCCAGCATATAGTGATTCTCATGTGCAAAACATTGTGTTGGTCACATACAAAATCTGTTAAATTCAAACCATTCTACAGCCGAGCCCAGAGCATGTTCCATACCCAATAGGTTGGAAAGACATTGTCATTGCAAGTTGAAAATAAAGATCCTCTCCAGATGGATTAGCACTTTCAATATTGTTGCTTGTGCTTGTGCAAATTCATGAGCAACAACAATCAATAACTAACTATTTCATGGATGATTTCTAGGCTGATAGGAGACTTATGACATCCTAGGCAATGGCAAAATCATTGGGGGACTTATATCGGCTGCTCACCCACTTTGACGGAGATGACAACCTCAGTCTTGTGTTGTGTGCAATTAATGATGAATGTGCTGTAGCCAATACTATCATGGTTACCTCATAAATAGACAGTGATCTCTAGAGCAATCTGTATTCTTATTTTTTTAAAATATTCTTATAGGAGTCTATTTTTTTGCTTATATGAACAATCTGCTCTCACTTTAATTGATCCAACACAGCCCTGAACAGGTTAAATACACTTCAAGTTAGGAAGATATTGCCATTGCACAAGTTGAAAATTGAGGTCCCCTTCAAACAGCATATCGCTTTCAGTACACTTGTGTGGCTTTCTGAGCAACATAAAGCCACCATAAATGACATGGTCATGGAACTTTCCAGGCTATTGACATCCTGGGCAATAGCAAATAATGGGGGACTTATGTTGGCTGCTTGCACATTCAAGGGGATTCTGATCTCTGACTTGTGTTCTATGAATGAAGACATCAAGGCCACTAATGATAAAGTCTTCACAGAATCCTTCTTTTTGGCTTGTAATTGTATTTGCAAATAAATACTGCTGGAATCTAAATTTGGTTGCCCAGATTTATTGGCAAGTTATAATCACTGTTAACTTTTGGACTCCTATAACTGTCCACTTTGAAGGTGGTCTACCTAGGACCTCTCAAATGCAAGCACAAACTCTTTTCTGCGGATATGTACCTGGTGAAAATGTATGTGCACCATAATATTTAAATATGTGTTATCATTTTCTCATATTTGTTTTACTGAAGATCACTGTATGACCTAGTAAACTAAAGAAAAACAATAGTTTTTACATTTTTGTGTGCAGAGAATTTTCATTACAAATGTGGCCTGATAGCAACTGCAGAGAAAGAGATATGGGTAATCAAGTCTGCACACCAATTGAAGGTTACACAATTTCTGTATTATCTATAACAGAGTTGGGCACCCAAGGGGCACAATTGTCCATATTGAATCTCACCAGAGGTCCTCCTGAACAACTGTATTTTTTAACTATAAATATGTTTGGTGAAGCATGGAACAATCACACAGCCTGTTCTGTAATATGGTGCTGGTGCCTTTTCACTCACTGATCAATAACGTTAGTCAATCATGCAATAAATCTACAGCTTAGGTTACATGACCATGTTGACAATGTACTGTAAGGTCTTCATCAAATGAACATTTTCTAAAAAATTTCTCTAGCCGTGTATGGTATGGAATACAATGAGAGAAAAATAAATCTCTTTCCTTCTGTTGAACGATGTGATAAGAATTTGAGAAAACGCTCAAGCAAATCAGCCTTAATGGGCTACAGCTTTAACAATGCTTCTCTGCAACATGTGCAAAAAACTTGCCGTATATAACTACCATATATATATATATATATATATATATATATATATATATATATATATATATATATATAAAAAGAATAACAATATATATATATATATATATATATATATATATATATATATATATATAATTTTAACCTCTGTTGCTTATACTCTTACATGTGCCTATACACATAAGTGCAATGTTTAAGATCTACCGCCAGCATGCAAGCAATGGTCTTGGTTATAGGCACATGGTGCTTAACACTAGTTACTTGGTTTAAAAGTTTATGCGGCAAAGTATATATGAACTCCTTCTCCTTTCTTATTTAAATCCTTATCTCTCCTGGCCTTAGTCTGACAACTTTGATAGCTTCTTTCTAATCATGTATAACACAGTATATGAATTCTGTAAGTACTTTTATGAATTTAATGTAAGCCAGTGGTATAAGAAGACCTAAATACTGATACAAGTTTCAAGTTTCCTTACATGCATAAAATACATAAAAGCCAGCTTACAGATGAAGTTCTCTTGACATATGTCAATATATTTATGTTCTGTAAAAATATAAAAGGACACAAAGCTCCTCCTAGTGCAATTCCATTGTCACGTAACCTCTACCGACACAGAGTAATATTGCTCTTACAGAAGAAATTACTCTGTACCGGTGGAGGCAGAGTTAGGGACAGGAAACAAGTAGCCCAGCATAGCTAGTGAATGAGAGCTGAGATCTGTATGTGAATTAGTGGCTCAACAAAATTTACAGACGGACCATTAATGATCATATATGCAGTACACAAGTTTTTAATTTCCAAACAAGGTTACAAGTGAATAGTATAGCACTAGGAGGTGTCTTATGTCCTTTTATAATTCTACAGAACCTATGTCATCCTTGGTGAATAAACCGGAGTTATATATCTGTGCATATTTTCTAAATATGGCCTAGTGTTTTTTTAATGCTTACATTTAGACTGATCAGTACTTCAGTCACATTCTTTAGTTGTTGGATAGATCAGTAAATGTCTGTAATTTAGTGATATACTGGTGGGGGTCAAGCACTTGGAGGGAATAAATTAAATAGTAATAAAATGTAATAATTTGGCATGCATGCTTTATACTAATGAATTTTGCAGAGTTTGACAATGATTTTTTGTACTGATGCATAGAAAATGTAGTTGAACAATGCATTGTATTTAAATCCAACCAAGCTTTAAAAATGCATGAAGACCACAGTAACTCATCCTTGCAGTATAAATATTTCTCTATAAACAGAATTGCAAGTCATTTCCCTCTTTTCTGGGTAATGGATCAATAAAAGGTCTTGGAAATTGAGAGGTGTTTCCATCACTGCATCAGTGCACCATCAGCAAAGTGTTAGGGATAATCACTTCATTTCTTGCTTGTTCTGGAAATCTTACACTCTCTACTTAACTTGATAACGCTCCAGCTGGGAATAGGATTTGTGTACGGCGAGACCTCTGGGCCACTGCGGATGTACTGACTGATGATGAATAAAATATCGAGCAGTACAGAGAGAGCAAGACAGCGCACAAGCAACATGCCAATATTAGACCACATAGACACTAAGTCAATAAAAGTTCCAATAACAGGTCCTGTCTCATGTAATTCTAAAACATAATAAGTCAGCAGAAATCTCTATTGTTTAAAGATAGCAATGTGAAAAAAATGATGATATACAGCTTTATTCTATAAAGTCTGTTTCACATGAGTGAATTCTCAGTTCTCTTCTGCACAGTTGATTTGCAAAAAATGGCCAAACCAAGAGCACTCTTTTGTATGTATATATGTGAGTATACAACTCAACTTGAGCTATCAGCTTTGTTGCATTATTCGTAGGCACTGCAGCAGAAAGTCTTGATGTGAATACAACTTCTGGTCAGATATGAGTGCTCTGATTAGTGCATAAAAATAAATGGAAATTTATGGGACATAAAGGCACGTATCAGCCAATTTTGAACGTATCATCTGCACAATCACACTGTGGGAGTGAACTGGGCGGGGAAGGGACATTTTGCATAGTGAATTTACAGTAGGGGTGTGCTGAACTGAAGCACACCCACCCACGTCCAAATCCAGCTCTGGGGGGTCTCAAATTTATTTGTTTTTCTGCCATATTTCTTGCTCCAGCTAAAGTGCTGATCAGGAGTGCTGACAGTCTTGTATGCATGCAACTGTAAAAATATATTTTATTTTCAATAGACATTAACAACATTCTATTAAATTTATTTTATGGGGAAAAAAAATATATATTTTTTTAAACTGTTTTATCATTAATGGCTTTCTAATTAACATGTAACATTTATTTTCTTTTATTCTCATATGCGTTCTTTGGCAAATTTATAATCCACAAATGTATAAGACGTATCCTACAGCGTCTTGTGTAGTAGAGCACAGCAGATCTGCCCACGATTTCCAAAGCACTCGTATCTTGAGACGTTTCGTGACTTGCTGAATTCGGGAGTGCGTAAAGCCTAAATACATGCGCATAATACTGAACACGGGTTGCGGTCAGAATGCGTGCTTTAATAAATCAGGCCCAATATCTGTATATATGCAGTTAAAATTAGAAGTTAAATTGCAATATTAATACATTTTAAAACATAAGTTTTATCAAGTTTTTTTTATGTATACAGCATGTATACAATATGAATAAAACATTATTACAAAGCAATCATACTGTATTTTTATAAAAAATTTGCCCTTTTCTGGAGGACTGGCTAGAGACAAGCTTAAGCAGACGAGCATCAAGCAACAGGATCATTGTTTAATTTGGCTATTCATCTCTGGCATAATAAGGGGATGTTAGTGTAGTGAGAAAATGATCACATGCAGGCCAATAGTGGTCTACATCTGACCGCATTTACCAACATGCCTGATAAAGATTCGATTGATTTAGATCATATTAGTAACGGCACTGCAGGCATATTTCTGGCCATGTAATCCACCCATGTGCCTGATATTGCTGTGAAATCATAGCATTTGTGACCAGCATAACTGACCTGACAATTTTACATAACAAGAGTATACAGAAAACCTTTGGAGCATGTTAGAACTATTTGCCTGACAAAGCCTATATAAATGAAAGTAAAATCATATTTTAATATTTCTGAAGGAAGAATGTATATTGATAAACATCTAATAGTCTGAACTTGTAAAAATTGTCAAGAAAGTTGCAATTAATAAACACCAATCAGCAACAACATTAAAACCAATGACAAGTGAAGTGAATTACATTGATTATCATGTTACAATGGCACCTGTCAAGGGGTGGGATATATTAGGCAGCAGTGAACAGTCAGTTCTTGAGGTGGCTATGTTGGAAGCAGGAAAAAAGGGGCAAGCGTAAGGATCTGAGCAACTTTGACAAAGACCAAAGACGACTGGGTTAGAGCATCTCCAAAATGGCATGTCTTGTGGGGTGTTCCCAGTATGTAGTGGTTACTACCTACCAAAAGTGGTTCAAGGAAGGGCAACTGGTGAACAGACGACAGAGTCATGAGCGCCCAACGCTCATTTATGCATTTGGGGACTGAAGGATAACCCTTCTGGTCCAGTCCAACAGAAGAGTTATTGTAGCACAAATGCTGGCCATGATAGAAAGGTGTCAAAACACTCAGTGCATCGCAGCTAGCTGTGATGCACTGTATGGGGCTGCATAGCTGCAGACTGGTCAGAGTGCCTATGCTGACACCTGTCCACAGCTGAAAGAGCCTACAATGGGCATGGGAGAATTGAACCATGGAGCAATGGAAGAAGGTGGCCTGGTCTGATGAATCACATTTCCTTTTACCATGTGGATGGCCGATTGCGTGTCTGCGTTGTTTACCTGGGGAAGAAATGGAACCACGATGCCCTATGGGAAAAGGCAACATGGTGGAGACAGTATAATGCTCTGGGCTGCTGGGAAATTTTGGGTCCTGGCATTCATGTGCATGTTACTTTGGCACTTGCCACTTTATGGCATCGGTATTCCCTGATGGCAGTGGCCTCTTTCAGCAGGATAATGTGCCCTGCCACACAGCAAAAAATGTTGAGGAATGGTTATAAGAACAAGAAAAAGAGTTCAAGGTGTTGACTTGGCCTCCAAATTTCCCAGATCTCAATGGATGTGCTAGAAAAAGAAGTCAGAGCCATGGAGGCCCTACCTCCAAACTTACAGGACTTAAAGGATCTGCTGCTAACGTCTTGGTGAAGATACCGCAGGCCATCTTCTGAGGTATTGTGGAGTCCATGCCTCAACAGGTCGAGTTGCTTTGGCAGCATAAGGGGGGCCTACACAATATTAGGCAGGTGGCTTTAATGTGGTGGCTGTTCAGTGTATGTTGGCCATAGTAACATGGTTAGCATGTGTGGCAACATTTTTGGAAGTTAGCTGATGGTCAGACCAATCTCGCATCATCAACAGGTCTATTCATCTGGCTATTTCTTTGGATACTACTGCCTATTCTCCTGCATGAAATATTCTGCCTTGTGTTCCCAGAAGAAGAGGGAGGCATTGGAGGAAATCTTCACCAAAGCGTTACACATAAGACCTTGTTTAATATTACTTTGGTACGCAGCCTGTCAATGTCATAGCTTGCAGTGTACCGTGTTGTGCTAAAAATACTATGCCTTAGGGGCAAAATCAATTAGCTGTGCACCTTGCTAGCTAATATGGTACTAAAATCTCTGCACATTTTCCCTTGACATCTATGACACGCGAAGGAAAATGAGTGGACATTTTAGTAAAATATCCGCCGTGATTTTTCTGTAGACACATTGCAACACCTTGCGGCACATTGAATTCCCCCCATTGAGTGCATAATGTTTTTTTCTTTTCAGATTCAAAACCAGGCAAACAACAGGTGCAGTTAAAGACATATGGTATTCTGAATATAATGAGGGAGTATTTGTGTTTTTACTATTAGTTTTACATTTGTGTTTCTATGTATTCAGTTTATATCTATTTATGGGTATCTTGGTTGTCTTGCGCTTACACTACTTCACTTTCAATTGACAACTAAGTCCACCTGTAATGTTCAGCTTGAAGAAAAGGAGTGCTTCCATAATTTGGCATAGCAAACATACTGACCCAAAATTATATAAATATATTTGGTTGTTAGTAGTACTTTTGTCTAATGCTTTGTTTGAAATAATAATTAAGAAACGCTAGAAATTGTAAAGAGATAGTGTGGTGGGAAGAATTGTAATATATTACATAAAAAATTTGTGCACTGTGGAAACTGATATAGAAGCAGTTGGTGTACTATTGGAGGACAATTGCTACAAAAGCGCCTACCAAGATCAGAAGAATGATACACAGATCCCCAACACTAGTGATCCAATATACTATTCCTTACATTCAATTGGGCACTCCCACTAGATAAATGCCCTCAACTAGATAAATTTGAAAGAATAGGGAGTGGGCTGAAAGGTATAAACCAAGTAGACACGACACCTGTGGGGCCTCTATAAGACAGACACACACCTGCTTTGTGATATTTGTGAATTCTTGAATAGTGATAATAAATAGCTGCAGCATTTGTGTAATATTGATGGTACACAATATGTAAGTTGGGTTCATTGATCTAAATATCTGTCTGTGTCTATATTATTAAATTGGTTGTTACAAACATAGAGTTGGCATTAGCTGGTACTAATTGGTTAATCTTTAAGTTATTTCTGACAGAGCAATATAACAACACCTGTCATGTAATTCTGTAGAAGTATTATATAACAATTTTTTTTTGCACCAATCAGCTCAGTGAGGCCATTTAATAAACAAAATATATGCTTTGCAAAATAACAGGCAAAAGGTTTAGGTGTACTATGCTGTGAAAACAATGGAGAATCACAATGTTCTGCTGTTTGGGGTAGTTGCTAATATGTAAGCCCTTTTCCACAGAATGTAGCAGCGTGACAAAAAAGGCCTGTAAAATCTTCTTGCAGTATTTATTGCTGCACTGCAACCTGGGGAGAGCACGGACATTATATACCTTGGAACTAGGGGACTGCAACACCATTCTACTGCCATTTTAACGTGGTGAACAAAAATGTTCCCTGCTTTAGGTGGAAGTGCAGCTCTAGTATGCTCTTACACTAGTAGTTACAAGATTAATTCATTATGAAGTTTGATTCTAGATGAGACAACATAAGCAAAATATTAAGTAACAATACTTGTTTTTTCTTATTACCATTCATGGCTACAACAGCAAGCCTTTAATATTGGGATATCCACTCAACATCGGTAGAAGAAGATACTCACCTTGTAGTTGTGGATGTTGCAGACTTGTTTTTTTCAGGGCTTTGCCCATGTTTGGTTAGTATGTTGTGTATGTGAGTAAATTTTGGTCTGTCATTCCTGTCCTTCTGCCAGCAATCTAACATAAGCTGGTGGAGAGCAGGTGGACAGTTCATTGGTGCTGGAAGCCGGAAGCCATCTTCTATGGCTTTGATGACCTAGGATTGTGAAACACAGAAGGTGAAGTACAGGAAGATGGTAAAAGTAATTTACATGTCACAAAAGTGTAAAACTATAGCACAAATGGTCTATTATGGTATACAAATTTCCAATCAATTGTGCCTACTCTTTCAGGAAAGCGTATGGATTTGTAAGTCAAGATGGTGGCATCGGTAGATGTAAAAAAGTTTGTACCAGCCGATAGCAGGGCAATCCTCGCTAAGTACAGATTAGGAACATTATATTGCCTAGTACTGCAGTGAGGTAGTGAAATTATATATTATTTTGTGGGACAGGATTACTTAATCAGAAAAAGGGTTCAAGAGGTCACATTTATCGAGTTTTCCTACTTTGCCTAATTGCACACAGCACTCTTCTTTTCCGAAAAAAATAACTATGAGTTCTATAGCACATTTGAGATCAGAATGCAGTTTGCACCTTTCAGTTGCACATGTTCGGGAAATTTCTAAGTGCACTGCAAGCAATGTAATAAAAATATTCAAAAGTGACACATGTAATAAAGACAGTATTATGTCCCCTCATTCTCATGTTTAATTTAAATCATAAATAAAGCTAAATTAAGTAGTATTTCAGTAGAGAATTGTAAAAGTTTAAATGAGTAAAGCGTTCATGCTAAATTGGTAGTGGATTGTTCCTTAATATAATATTTTTACTGTCTTCCTCATGAGAATTTTCCAAAGCAAACTGACAAGCTATAAAAAAGGTTGACATTGATTTTACAAGGGTGTTTTCAAAGACCACAAAATCGGTGTGTACTATGGAATGTGCTAGACAACTAGCTGGACTTGTGCACACATAAAAGCATTGTTGGTCTTCAGATTTTGCCATTTATAAATTATCCTTATTCTCATTGTTAAAAGCCTAGATGTATTTTTGGTCTATAAGGTAACATGAGAATTTAAAGAGAACAGGAAGCTGACATGAATAACAATCACATTGTATATAAGCAATTTCAAAGTCATAACCATCAATAGTAAACATATAACTCACATCTTGATTGGACATGTCCCAGTATGGTCTTTCACCATAAGACATGGCCTCCCACATGACTATGCCAAAGCTCCACACATCGCTGGCAGTGCTATAACGATGGTACTCAATTGCTTCTGGTGCTGTCCATAAAACTGTGCTCTTTCCACCCTGAAATTAAGTATACACAAACAGATATAATTTATACATGTATGGGTAATTGAAACCAAGCATGGTCTGCACATGCATTGTTACTCATTTGAAATTTAGAATGTTAAGAGATTTCTAGATCAAGAGATTGCAAAACACACTCCTTGTGCAGGTTCAACCTATAAGCTGTTCAGTCATAAAATTAACATTCACCTCTACTCCAAACATATCACCCAGTACTGTATGTGTTAAGTTCATTTATAAAGACGACAGCAATTGGTATTAAAAAATACTTTAGGCTAGACAAATAGCCGCAGGGTGCCGATGGCTAGTATGGGAAAAAGCAAGAAAAGATGGAGGCAAATAATCATAAACAAGAGGAGACAACCATGAGTTTGGCAAACAATTGGTGACAAATAAGAAAGGCACAAATAAGAAGGGTCAAATAGAAGGTGATACACAAAAGGAGGGTAGACAAGTAAACAGTGAAAACAGTCAATAGACAAAAGGTGAGAAAGAATATACAAGAGTAACAGAAAACAAAAAAGAGTTACAAAAAGACAAGCAGCATTGATGATTGAATCCATGGACAAAGGAAATGGTGGCTGTCTACAGTGTGTTATTAGGGGTGCAGACAGTTGCCATTGTGTGATATGAGGGGAGTCCAGCCTTCAGTTTACCCAGGAGTCCAGGAAACTGAGCTATATCACCTTTTAATGTTAGTGTTAAGTTAATGATGTTTGATGAATCAACTAACTTCAATTTCACTTACATTTGCATTCCGTACCATGGTGGTAAACACAGTGTCAAGTTTATCATCTTGAATTTGTCGAAATCCAGATATTTTGCAGACTAGGTTAGAGTTAACAAGGACTTTGTGTGCAGCAAGGCACTTGTGGATATAGCTCATCTCTGTTAGGTACTTCATTCCTGAGGCTATACCGCTCAGCATCCCAACTAGCTGAGGTACTGTAAATTGGCCCTCGTGTTTCTGTAAATACACAACATAGCATGAATATACCCTGCACTAATTGTTTTTGCATGTAAAATATTATGCAACATTACATGAGAAAGCTATCCTCTGAATTAACATCTTTTCCAATATATGCAATGCTGCAAGTACTAACATCTGATTTACAAAAGGATATTTAACCTATACCAAATAAATAAATAAATAATGTTACTCATGAATGAGAGAAGGGTGTTTTGTAATAAGAATAGTGATGATGTTAATAGTCAAGTAAATGATGGAGCATTGTTAATGTGTGGAACACTATAGTCAATTGTAACTTATGAAACGAAAACAGCCCATGCTAACTATATCCAATAGAAATATTAATTTGAAATGTAATATTAATTCTTACTTTTATTTTTTAATTTACCTACTAATTATGTGGCAATTCAATATTAAATAAGTAGGTAGATGAGTTTACCCCCTAGGGTAGGAAAATAATACAGCAGCTTTAACAGAATATACAGCACCTTAAAATAATTTGTTGGTAATGTTTTCTTTAATGTTTTATATATAATTCATAATTTAAATACACGGCAGTGTTTATTGTACATTATAGTTTATTGTACTACTCTAGTTTTTTTTTTATATTTGCTTAAAAAATTCCTACAGTCGATGCTCTTTTATGCTCACAAATTATTTATGCTAGCTAACATTAAAGCTGCTTAGGTGTCCCTCTCTTAGATTTAACTAAGGTTCCCAGCTGCAGCTAACCTTGTGCCTGATGCTGAGTTGGCAGCAAATTGGATGTGCCCTCAAAAAAAAAAGAAAAAAAGGCTTCCACAAAAACTGGGGTTTCTAGACCTATATGCTGAGTCATACAGATCTTAAGATCCATGTGATTCACCATATAGCGTAGATACTTGAGTATGCATAAGGCTTGATCATAATCATCATCAATAAGGTGCCACTGGATCTGCAGTGCTATAAGTCATCAATGCAGAAAACTACGCTCTGATTGGTGAAAGTATGGGAAAGCCGTTTTGTATTGGTTAGTAGTTATGAGACCCCACGTGGGGTCATACCACTAACTGCAAGGAGCTATTGTAGTTCAATGAGGTTCAGTGTGGTTAATAGTGCAACAACACATGCACTTTGCTTGCTCCTTCCAGTTTCATGTTGATGCAGAATAGGCATACTTTGCCAAATGTAGCATAAAGCTTCAAACATACAATAGTGCCACGTCTATTAAAAACAGTCCTCTTACTCTCATGATTAAATTAAACCATAAATAAGGCTAAATGGAAGAGTATTTTAGTGGAAAAAACTGTTTTATTTAATTAAAGGGATGGTTCTCACATGCTACGAGGCTAGACTTTGATGTGATATTTACACTGTTGCATAGTGCGGCTCTTCAAAAATTAAGCACCTCTCCACACAATTAGGTGTTCTTTTAGTTTTCAGAGGCATCTCCGGAGAGTTGAGTGTGGTGTATAGAGGGCAGAAGTTTGATAAAGAAAAGCATTGTAAATGAGATCCAGAGTGTGGACTGTATCCTCGTTTTTGTGTCAGGTCTCCAATCAGTAAAACATATTATTAAACCATCAGAAAGGAGATTTGATAGGAAGCATTTGTGCTGATATAAATGTGTCTTCCGCACAATCATGCACCCTGAAGCTTGCATGCTAATTTGTGTAGTCTTGTAAAAGCTTTCTGTTCTTTCATAATCAGCTTAGACAAATTTCTTTGATGTTTTGTTTTTGTTTTCCACTCTCCAACCTTCTATTTTCTTTCCACCTTTTATGTTCTCCCAGGCACAGTCATGCTATTGTGGTACATCTTTTTTTATACACTGTATAAGCGCTGAAGGGGAGGGAATTTTAATTTCCTATCTAGAAATGAAATAATGCCACAAAGAGTAGCAAAACATAAATATCTGTCTTCAGAGCTGTAGTGCTTCAAGTAGTCACCTGTCCTTGATGTATTCTACTAAGATAAGAGCCAGGACACTAAGATGTAAGCCTACATGTATTATTAGCATTGCACACAGTTTAAGGAAATTATATTTATGTGTTGGAAAATAGACAAAATACAGAGAACTAAATAAAATAAGTCTTCTTCTATACTTTGTCTTCTCTTTTTATTCCACTATATGGGGTAGACTCAATTAGCCGAACGTGGCTGCACATTATTACTGTTACTACGGTAATTTCTCAGCGGATTTTTGTTTGCAAATTTATGGTGCCGATTCAATTCGACCACGTTAGTCTAGGATTAACGCTAGTACTATTACCTTTAATACGGTAATTTTAACCCAGATTTTTATTTGCGGCCCTGAGAGGTGCGAGCAAAAATCAGCATTAAAATTACTATACTAATGGTAATACTGCGCACTTTTACCACACTAATGGTAATAGTGCTCCGGCCGCGTTATTTTAGGAATAACGTGGCCTGAGCCGAATTGAATTGGCCCCTATAAGCTGCAAGCAAAAATAAGCAGACAAATTACCATAGTAACGGTAATAATGCACATCTATTACCATAGGAATGGTAATAATGCGCAGCATTGAATCTACCCTTATATGTTGTGCATTTAGGTTGCAAAACCAGCAGGAAGAATGCTTTGTCAGCCCACATCCCCTGACTAAAACACAGAACAGGCTTATGGTCAAATAAAGAGAAAATGAAAGAGCACTATAAAATATAAATGCTTTGCAAAATATTGCCTCTCTGCCCGATTAGCCTTTCTCTGACAAATCAGATTAGCACTACTTATTTTCAAAATTCTCCAGGCTGTTTTTTTTCAGACAATCATTATTTGCACGACCAGGTATGGCTATTTGCTGCTCTGGAATCAGACATCTAAATCTGCAGTTCTACTGCGCGAGCGGGGGGTTCAGGGTCAAAAATAATCCTATTGCTTGGCAATAGGATTAAAAATATTTGGATATGGATGTGCTTTGTGTTGGAGACACTTTCTCAAATTGAAGGTGGGACTGTTGCCTTTGCTGAGTTTATATACCCTTCAAATGCAAATTTGTTTGTCATTTCTAATAATAAGTAAAAGTTCAAAAAGTGCAGAAATATGTACATTGTTTCCATGAGAATGAAGAAGAAAAATGAATAAAAAGAATGTGCATTATGAACTAGAAAAAGGCATGGTGTTCCCTTTAATGTACAAATGATTCCTATCAGCAGGAAAAGGTTATAAATACACTGATCCATTCACTAGTTAAGTCCAAAGCAGTGACCTGTATAAAGTATGTGATCTGGGATTCTCACTGAAAGCAGCAGAAGATTGTACTGCATTATGTATAGTCTATGCACTCTATACGCTAAGGTCTAATTTTGTGCCATGTGTCTTGGTTTTGCCAAGACAGTTTAACTTGTTTCCACCCAAAAAATGTTTTAGTTGTAATAATTACCACTGTTAAGATTTTGAATTAACAGGTTTTTCATTTAAAAAATTATGAGATTCCTAATAAAATGTTGATCCCTTATGACCCTTGCAGGTGAACACATAAAATTAGTATTTCGTAGTTTTTAGAAGGGATTACATTTATAGAAAGTACAAACACAGTAATGTCATGGGATGGAAAACAACAACCTATATCTACTCTTCTGTAGCAATCTGTAAAATGGGATCAGATATTAAACCTACCTTGTATATACAATTTATTAAATGTTCATTAATGTGCCTATGTATAAAGTAGGGAAGATTGCTTTCTTTTAGCTGAAATATAATATGAACATACCCTCAAAAATGAATCTAGCACACCGTTGCCCATATATTCCATTACAGTCATCATTGTATTGCCTGTAAAGTAGAAAGACATTATTATGAATTTTAAATAGGAATCAAAAATAAAGAAATGAATCATGTTTTTCGGAAAGTAGGACCAACTAAAGTAAATAAAAGGCCATACTTGAAACTAAAGTTTAAGAGACCCGGAGGAGATATCAGGTTGTACTATTTATTGTAAACTGTACCAAATAAATTAAGACATTTGACTCAAACGAAAAATCTGTGCTTAGGTGTATAAAATTATGCAAGCGATATTATTGTTGTTAATTTATATAGCGCCAGTGATATTACTTAGAACTGTACAGAAAATATGTAATTATTCAGTCCCTGCCCCATTGGAGCTTACAGTCTACATTTAGGGAGGAAACCAGAGCACCCAGAGAAAATACATGCAAACACAGGTAAACGTATTGGGCCTGAATCATTAAGGAGAATAAAGCAAAAAAGGAGTAACTTTGCATGTTGCATTGGTGGGGGGTACCTTTAATATGTGGGGATAGATTTATAGTTGGGGTAGAGCATGTCCTAGATCAGCTTTAAATTTCAGTGCAAAAATAAAACTAAGTATTTGTGTGCTACATGAAAAAACAGACAGTAAATACTTATGTGCAAAATAATATATTAATTTGCATACCTTGCTTTGTAACATGGTTTGTAAGGAGAAAATGTACTCCTTTTGCCTTACTTTCCTAAATGAATCAGGCCCATAAACTTTACATAGATAGGTCCTTGGTCGGAATCAAACTCATGACACCAGTGATGTAAGGTAGCAATGCTAATTATTGTTCCACCACCATGGCAGCATGGCTCAATTAACAATGGGCCTGAGGGGATCCAGTCCCGGGCCTCAACCCATAAAAAGGCCCAGGACAGCCAGGAGAAATCACTATTTATTTTTATTTTTTTATTATTATTGTTTGTTCTTTAATTTTTTGTGAAAGCGTGGGGGCATTGGAGTGACGAGTGGAGAGCAGTGTTGTTGCATTCCACTCGCTGTTGGCTTCCTTGGATGCCAAGAGGGGGCGGTCTTGTCATTCGAGAGCAGCAAGTTGCTGAGTTTGGTGGGGGCTTTACAGGCTCTTACAGGACTGTGAGTGACTCGTGACTGTGCTGTACCAACTTCCACCCAGAAGGAGATTAGTAGCACTACAGAATGAATACAACAGGTAGGAACAAGTTAACAGGGAATATGTGACAACATGGGATATGTGAAAACAGGTAGGAACAACAGGGGATATAAGGAAACAGGTCGGAACAACAGGGGATATGAGAAAACAGGTAGGAACAACAGAGGATATGAGAAAACAGGTAGGAACAACAGGAAATATGTGAAAACAGGTAGGAACAACAGAGGACATGAGAAAACAGGTAGGAATAACAGGGGATATAAGGAAACAGGTCGGAACAACAGGGGATATGAGAAAACAGGTAGGAACAACAGAGGATATGAGAAAACAGGTAGGAATAACAGGGGATATAAGGAAACAGGTCGGAACAACAGGGGATATGAGAAAACAGGTAGGAAGAACAGAGGATATGAGAAAACAGTTAGGAACAACAGGGAATATGTGAAAACAGGTAGGAACAACAGAGGATATGATAAAACAGGTAGGAACAACAGGGGATATGAAAAAACTGGAAGGATCAATAGGGGATGTGAGACAACAGGTAGGAACAACAGGGGATATGAGAAAACAGGTAGGAACAACAGGGAATATGAGAAAACAGGTAGGAACAACAGGATATATGAGAAAACAGGTAGGGACAACAGTGGATATGAGAAAACAGGTAGGAGCAACAGGGGATATAAAAAAACAGGTCAAAACAACAGGGGATATGAGAAAACAGGTAGGAACAACAGGGGATATAAGGAAACAGGTCGAAACAACAGGGAATATGAGAAAACAGGTAAGAACAACAGAGCATATGAGAAAACAGGTCGGAACAACAGGGGATATGAGAAAACAGGTAGGAACAACAGAGGATATGAGAAAACAGGTTGGAACAACAGAGGATATGAGAAAACAGGTAGGAACAACAGGGGATATAAGGAAACAGGTCGGAACAACAGGGGATATGAGAAAACAGGTAGGAACAACAGAGGATATGAGAAAACAGGTAGGAAAATCAGGGAATATGTGAAAACAGGTAGGAACAACAGAGGACATGAGAAAATAGGTAGGAACAACAGAGGATATGAGAAAACTGGAAGGATCAATAGGGGATGTGAGACAACAGGTAGGAACAACAGGGGACATGAGAAAACAGGTAGGAACAACAGGGGATATAAGGAAACAGGTCGGAACAACAGGGAATATGAGAAAACAGGTAGGAACAACAGGATATATGAGAAAACAGGTAGGGACAACAGTGGATATGAGAAAACATGTAGGAGCAACAGGGGATATAGGAAAACAGGTCAAAACAACAGGGTACATGAGAAAACAGGTAGGAACAACAGGGGATATGAGAAAATAGGTATGAACAACAGAGGATATGAGACAACAGGTCAGAACAACAGGGGATTTGAGAAAATTAAAATAATTAATTTCTGTTTGCCTATTACCTAATTGGTCTTTGCATGAGAACAGAGATCCACTAACCTTTGGAAAATCACCATGAAGAGTCTAATGTTGCATTAATCTTAACCGTAGATCAAGACAACTCAGGAGATATTCTGGTTGTGTTTCATCTCCAATTGTATTTGAATCTGACAATTATTAGCCAGTGATTTTTAGTTGTGCAATTAAAATTCCATGAAACTAGCAAAGGGCAGAAAATAATGAAATGCTTTGAAAATGCACAAATTACTTTCAAAACAAAAAAAACCCCACAAATCAATAATTGTTAAATAAAATATTTAAAAACAATTTAAACTATTTTAAAAACTTTGGTTAACCTGGTGAAAAATATACTGGTAACAAATCAAATCCTGGTTAAGAGGCTCTACAAAAGCTGAAGGCAAATCCTATTGTCCTCTACCCTAAAAATGTCATGTATCAAGGCACATATGGAGAAAGCAATGGATCATTCCTACTCTTTCCTCCATATTTGCCTTCAGACTGACACTTTACGCATCGGTCAGTAAAGGGCATGGACGAAGGAGTCAGGACAGAGTGAGGGCATGTCAGCATGGTAATGCTAGTAATCATTGCAGTGCAGGCTGTTGCAGCACTCCCTCCCCTCCTTTGTGAACTAAAATTTTCTGTCGCCCCCAAGGTGGCAGAGGTCACCTCTGATTCTATTTTGGAGCAGAGCTGGGGTATATGTAATACCTCAGAAATACATCCAGCACAGCTCTGAGTAAAAAAATGGAGTACTGACTTAAAATAAATAAGCTTTTTAAATAAATTTGAATACTTCTGTATTGTTTTATGCGTAAATCTATATTTTACTTTAAATGAAAAATGTTTGCAACATTTGAAAATTGCTCATGCGCCTCAATGACACATTGGCACCATTTTTAAATTAGTCATTCTGTACCCTGTTGCCAGTTTGATAAGTTTGCCTTGGGGACATGTATAGGACTATTGTTACACATCATAGATAATTCTCAACTGTAAGCATAAGGATCACTGTCCCTATCCTAATATATGTTCACACATACAAAGGAGCAAAACAGATAGCAAACAGAGAAGAAATAACATGGATACATATTAGTTTATCTGTTTTGCTGATATGCATGTGTGAATGGCCCGTGTATTAGCATAGGGATCAGCTCCATTTCTTACAACAAAATTCCCCACTTTTTCCATGGAGATTATACCCTGGTGTCACTGACAGTTAACTGTGTTTGAAGATTTGTATTTTTAAGTCTGTTCAGATGTGTGAACACTTGGAGATAGAATAGTTATATATGTTATATATAACAAATCTTATACATTCCACTTTGGCCTTTTGAGGTTTTGAAATGACCAACAATCCAGCTGATAATCACATTTTCACACATTAACTATACACCTTATTTGTATCAATAAAAATCATAATTTGCCCTCTGTATTATGTGACGGTGACAAGGTTGCCCATTGTATTTTGTGGTGGTCACAAGGGTGCTGTGTATTGTGTGGCAGTGACAAGGGTACTATGTATTGTGTGATGGTCACAAGGGTGTTATGTATTGTGTGGTGGTCACAAGGGTGTTATGTATTGTGTGGTGGTCACAAGGGTGCCATGTATTGTATGGCGGTCACAAGGGTGCTGTGTGGTCTTCTGCTGCTGTAGCACATCCACTTTGAGGTTGCATGTGCTGTGCACTCAGAGATACTCTTCTGCATACCACTTATGGTTAATTGAGTTGCTGTCACCTTCCTGACTGCTGGACCTATGCAGATCATTCACTTATGATGTAACTCATTAACAAGGCATTTCCACCCAGAGAACTGCCACTCACTCGATGTGTTTTTGTTTTGAGTACCGCTCTCTGTAAACTCTAGAGATTGTTGTGTGTAAAAATTCCAGGAGATCAGCAGTTTCTGAGTTACTCAAACCAAACTGTCTGGTTCCAACAATCATTCCACATTTAAAGTCACTAAGATCACACTTCTTCTCCATCAATATAGATACCTACAGTATACAGTGTATTTATATATATAATAGATATAATAATTATTAATAAATATAACAAATAATAAATATTAAATTTATATGATAAATATATAAAAGATTTAATATATAGAAATATATTTGTTTTATTTATTTATTTATTTATTTATTTTCTTAAGATTTCATGTTATGCACCCTGTACTTTATTCAATGTTAAAAACCTGAAAATGAGCATTTTTCATGTATGTTTCTGTTAAAGCACTTTATAAATAAAGTAAATGTTTTATTTCTAATCAGCCATTGTTTGTATTTTTGTCTTTAATGATCAATAAAAATAGCATACCTTTACCTCTCAACTGTTTCAATTCCATCAGGATAGTCCTGATTAGAGGGAACTAATCATGATCAGCCAGGAGCTTGTCCCGGCATGAGGGACAGCTGGGACATATTTCCATTTGTCACTTTACATACATGCTGTGCAAACCAGCTAGTGTTGCACTCTTTATTTAAGGGAGGATGGGAGGGAGATGTAGGTGGTTTGAGGGAAGTGCAAGCTTTTTCCTACATGGTGCTGGCCACGCCCACACAAAACTGCCTACTCCCACACATCACTGGTCCCTCTTTTGATGGGGCGGCACTTCTCACAATAGGCCCTTGATCATTTTCCTCTTCCTGCCTATGTAGCTCTTAATCTTACCCTGCATGGCAATCTGCTAGGCATCACATCATTTACAAAGATCAATAAACAAAAAAAGTTATTTTAGACATACAGTTGTTTAGTATTGTTTTGTATGACGGTATATTTTCAAATATTGGTTTGTAAAACATAAATGAATAAAAAATTAGATAAATATATTACTCAGGGAATTTGTCGGTGGCTTTAAAGATGACTGCTGTTTTATTCCTACCTCTGGTGATGACTCCTTCAAGGCGTATAATGTTGGGATGGTCAAACTGGCCCATGATGCTTGCCTCTGCTAAAAATGAGCGCTTCTGCTTTTCTGAGCAGCCTGCTCGCAGGGTTTGCATGGCGACTGGAAGCTCTCTCTTACTTGGAAGCTTCAAGCAACCTCGGCATATTTCACCATATTCTCCTGAAACACAAGAGGATTTTATTCTTACAAAGTATATGTCATGCAAATTACATAGTGAATTTAAAGATGCTTAATATTTTCACAATCTGAATAAAACTACATTATATAAGAAATAAATCAAGGTTAATGAAAGAGTAAATTGTAACATAAACAGCCTCATGAAATAAAATATTTACTGAAAAGCTGTGTGCTTTGAATAGCTAGAAAAATATTCTAGGTGTGAACATATGGATTGTGCACCATGGACCTCTGTGTGCATCCTGAGTGCACAACACAAACACTTAAGAATGTAAAGGGTACAAGAGACTTACTGGAAAATGAATAAGTGGCATGACAGCATAATAGTAAAGCACATGTCACATACATGGCAGTCAGTAACTACTACAAGAGAATACATTAAGTAGTCTTGTTTAAAAGATTATTATGTTTCCTACCCAAGTTAAGTTATAATTCACATAATGGATATGTATTGAAAAATAATAAAGTATCAGCAGATATTTTGCTCAGTTAGCAAAAGACACAAAGCCTGGCCGACTACCACCAAGCTTACTACCTTACGTGTCTTGTGTCTCTGCAGAAGCACATGGTATAATGCTACAGCTTAACACTAAGTGATGGCATGTATATATGGGTAGCATTCACTCTTTCTAGAACACCAAGGGGCATATTTATGAAAGGGAAAAAAAATCTGTCAAAGACTCCCAGCTGGCCATAGTTTTTAAAGCATGGGGAAGCCTGTTTAACAAGGACAGCAGTGATACAAGTAACATTGCAGTCCTTCTATAACTATCAACATCTCATGATGGTGATAGCAGATGATCATTAAAAGAAAACAATGTTTTATTATGCAAATAAAGCATGTTTTCCTAATTGGAATATATTCAAATAGTTATTTTTTATTAGTAACTTTTATATATATATTTTGCTATTTTTTTTTATATATATTAAACTAGGAGCCCAAGTCTGGATTTCCAAATCTTACATAGAAAGCTTGCGCTTTGGCCTTTCATATACTTCTTCTCACAGGTTTGGTAGCCTTATTGTAACTAATGACTTGCTACAGTGTCCCCAGTTTCACTATCATCTACTGTTAGTGATGGCCTTCACACATTCATGCTAATGGGCACTCATCTGCCTTTGCATTTTGGTTCCTCTGTAACCTACTTTACCCTCCTCCCCAATAAAATATTCTGCACAAACCATAGCCTTCAGTAAGTGAAATGTACATGTATCGAAACCAAACAGCTTCTTATAATCTCTGTAGCCACGTTTGTATGTTTGCTTGTCCATGCATGACGTCTATCATTAGCATCATCGTCATCATCAGCTATTTATGTAGCACCACTAATTCTGCAGCACTCACATCAGTCCGTGCCCACTGCTCACAGTCTTAATTCCCTAACATATACACACAGACCGAAAAAGACTAAGGTCAATTTAATAGCAGCCAATTAACCTAGTAGTATGCTTTTGGAGTGTGGGAGGAAACCAGGGAACTCAGAGGAAACACTCACTATTGATACGATGCATTCTTAAAACCTTACCAGAATGAGCCATTTGTTATCGGAGGCTTAAGCCACTAAAAAGTCTAAGGTGTCTATTTATCAAGACCCTACAATATTGAAGATTTTCTATCGCTGCCTATCGCAAAGATAGAAAATATTCCATTGCATAATATATCAAGAAAAGGTCTTCGGAGAAGCTGAGTGGTGTTCTGCTTCCCAGCAATACTTGCTGGCAGCGGTAAGAGTAGTACTGCTCACCAGGCCAGTGTAAGGCTCCTCTGAGTGCATGAGTGAGCACTGAGCTGGCACTGGTACTGGAAGCCTGGACTTGGGCTTTCAGTTCCGGATTTGTGTGAAAATAAAATAATGAAGTTGAAAATAATTTTTTTTAAAAAAAAAAACCTTTAAAAAAAGTAAACAACACTTTTACTTTTTATTAATAAATCACCACTATTGTACATGATAAATATTTTTTACTGGCCCAGGGGTTTCATAGATAGGAAAAAGCCCTAAATCCAGGTAAAACTCAAAGGTTTTCAACCTATTGATAAAGAGACCCTTAACACACATAATGACAAGTGAGGCTTTTAGGATGAACGCACTTAAAGGGCGACGGTGTTTGAAGCAAGCTGAACACTTACCTGAAGGGGTTAACATAGGGTTGGGCCCGACCAATGGCAGCTCCTGTCGGAGGGACCTTGATTGAATATAGCAGGATGTACTTCCTGGTCTGCTTCACTCTGCAGCACGAGATCCCTCCCACCCACTCCTCAGTTTAAGTACTTATGTGTTAACGTTTGCGTAGGAAGGCACTGCGTTCAGCGGCTGATTAGTGGATGCACAGGTAGTTGGTCGCAGGTCACTGTCCCCTTAGTGGCACCAGTAACTCCTTTTTGGTCCTTCGGTGAGGAGGGTCCCTGTCCGGCTCGGTGAGGGAGGGCAGCTTGAGTTTGAAAGGGGCAGTCACTCTGACGCCAACTCAGCGCAAGTTGTGATGGGATTTGTTCCCTTTGGTTTGCGTACTTACGGCGGTTTGTGCCAGTCCCCATGTGATATTGTGTTATCAGCTTGAGAGCTGTTTCGCAGTGCCCTTTCTCCGCCACCATAGGTTTAGTTTAATATAAAATCATAATAAAAGTTCTGGCAATTTTTAATAACTTATACATGTCTCAGTGTGTTTATTTGCATGCAAATGTTTAAGGTTGATGTGAAGTTTATGGGAACATACACGGTGAGCCCTTTATAGTGTATACATCTACATATGCATCCAGAATGCAGCATACATTTAAAAAACGAGCGTAGTTCCAACTGTATTCAAATGCAAGCAGCCCTCAAGATACATTTTTATTTGAATCTGGGTATAAGTACGCTCTGGCTAAATGTTACTTGACGTATGTAGACAGACAGAACAGAGTGCAGGACACACATGCATGAGTGCAATATAAAGTCCTATAGAAAGGCATATACATTTTTTTTCTAAAATAAATTGATAACTATTAATAATATAATCATTAATAAACATTTTGCAAGAAAAGTTTTATTTTTTTATTTTTATAATAGTAAATGCGTAAATCAGGATGTTCTTAATGTGTACTGTACATACTAAGTTTTTATAGTCTTATCTTACTTGCATACCCATGCCCTTTGCTATTGGCACGTATACATGTAGTTTTTAAAACAAATATTATGCCATGTTAGTCATGACTATGAGTTGGCACTTAAACCTGCCCTGCAATATGTATTTAAGGGAAACCAGGATTGAATCGGCCACATCTGCGCTTCCTGTACATTGCCTACGTTCACCTGCCCCTTCCCACCCACATCCCTTGTTCAATTTGTAAACAGTCATATGTGTAATTTGCACTCAGACAAGAATTGCATGCAATTGCGTTCATTGGTTTCTTAGTATGCACAGAGCTATTTCATGCAAGATACGGCAAGCAAAAAGACTTTTCCAATGATAAATCAGGCCCTGAATTTCTAAATAAGACAGTTATATTTAGAGATGCTCACTGACCCCCGTGTTTTGGTTTTGGTTTTGGATCTGGATTACTGTCATGTTTTGGTTTTGGTTTTGCCAAACAGCCCTTGTGTGTTTTGGTTTTGGTTTTGTTTGGTTTTGTTTTGCTACTTTGTTTAAAAATCAATGTTTTTGGGCATAAAATAACCAAATTTAGTGCTCCACTTGTTTCTTGGATAAGTAAGGTAATTCTAAAGCTAATAAATTAGGAAGAAAACAGTTTAATCCCTGGTAGGCTGTCCTTAATTCTGCAAACAAACCTTATTGTCTTCCTCTTCATCTTAGCCTATTGGCAATGCAACCATCGTCTTTGGGTGTATATTACACCCTACACTTACAGTTAAATATATAAAGAAATGGACAAAGGCAGTTTGGTTTCTGGCTCTCTAGACCCCCCTCCATTTGAAGAAAGTACTGAAAAATTCAGCCGTTATAGACTGTACAATATAAATTGAAATGGACAAAGGCAGTTTGGTTTCTGTCTCTATAGCCCCCCCCCTCCACTTGTAGTTAAATAGAAAAAAAGCAGCCTGCATAGACTAAACAATATAAAAAATAAATGGACCAAGGCAGTTTGGTGGCTGTCTATGCCCCCCCCCTCCCTACACTTGTAGCTGAATAGAAAAAAGCAGCCTGCATAGACTGTATAATTAGAATATAAAAAGAAATGGACAAAGGTAGTTTGGTGGCTGTCTATGCCCCCCTCCGCCCTCCACTTGTAGTTGAATAGAAAAAAGCAGCCTGCATAGACTGTAGAATTAGAATAAAAAAAGAAATGGACCAAGGTAGTTTGGTGGCTGTCTATGCCCCCCCCCCTCCGCCCTCCACTTGTAGTTGAATAGAAAAAAGCAGCCTGCATAGACTGTAGAATTAGAATATAAAAAGAAATGGACCAAGGTAGTTTGGTGGCTGTCTATGCCCCCCCCCCCGCCCTCCACTTGTAGTTGAATAGAAAAAAGCAGCCTGCATAGACTGTAGAATTAGAATATAAAAAGAAATGGACCAAGGTAGTTTGGTGACTATCTATGATCCCCCCCCGCCCTCCACTTGTAGTTGAATATAATAAAAGCAGCCTGCATAGACTGTAGAATTAGAATATAAAAATAAATGGACCAAGGTAGTTTGGTGGCTCTCTATGACCCCCCCCCCCCCCACCCTCCACTTGTAGTTGAATAGAAAAAAGCAGCCTGCATAGACTGTAGAATTAGATTATAAAAATTAATGGACAAAGGCAGTTTGGTATCTGTCTGCATCAAACCCCCTCTCCACTAGGAGTAAAATAGAAAACTATTCATCCCTTATAGAGTCTAAATAGAAATAGAAATTCAGAAAGGTAGTTTGGTATCTGTCTGCATCAGACCCCCTCTCCACTAGGAGTAAAATAGAAAGCTATTCAGCCGTTATAGAGTCTAGAATATAAATAGAAATTGAGAAAGGCAATTTGGTATATGTCAGCATCATAATCATCAACATCATCATTAGTGCCCTCGTCGCCTACACAAATCTCCCCCTCATCCTCTTCTAATTCCAAAGTGGCATCCTCAATTGGTGTATCACCGACTACACTCGGGCTGTTAAGGCACACATCAGCAGAACTGCTGAAAGGACCCTTCTTTATGGGTACACTGTCACTAACAGAATGCTCACGATTAGACATACCACTGTTGGATGGACTCTCCACAGGGATTGTTGTCATTTCTGATTCAGAGCATACATTATCCTCTAATGCCTTACTGCTTTCTTGCAGCTCGGATTTGACGCGTAACAGTAGTTGTGCACCACTTTTAGACTCCAAATTATTGGTCTTGCTTGGTCATGAGTGACCGTACAAGAAGAAGGCTCAGTAACATTTTTGGATCTGCCACTAATAGAGGAAGGCGCAGGCCTCATTCTTTCTTTGCCACTGCGTGTGTAGAATGGCATGTTGGCAATTTTTTTTTTATCGGCACTTAACTTTTCCTCAGTTACACTTCTTTTTCACTTCAACACGGTAAATGTTTTTTTGGTGTGTGTTTTTTTCCCTGATTTAAAAAGACTATGTACTTTGACATTGCCTTTCCCAGATAACATACTGGGAACACTACCATTAGGACTGGTGACAGAACCGGGTTGCTGATTCTGCTCATATGTGGACTGCTTTGAATCCATTTTGATGAGGCCAAAGCACGTGTAGTGCCAAAATTGTACTAGATAGATACTGCTGACAAATATGAATTTTGACAGCCAGAAAAATTACTGTAAAACACTGGGGAATATGGGATACCCTAAAAGCACTTGTAGTACTAACAATTGTTTTAGATACTGCTGACAAATATGACTTTTGACAGCCAGAAAAATTACAGTAAAACACTGGGGAATATGGGATACCCCAAAAGCACTTGCAGTGCTAAAAAGAAATTTTATACTGCTGACAAATATGACTTTGACAGCCAGAAAAAATACTGCAAAAGAATGGGGATTAAGGGACACCCCAAAAGCACTTGGAGTGCCAGAAATTGAAAAAAACCCCTCCTCTATCCTCCTCTTACTGTTGTAACAATTGGTATTAAGATTAGAATTGTATTGAATAGAAACAATAATGTGTCCAATTACTGCTCTGTCCCTGCACTGATATAGCCTGTGACCTAACCCTGCTCTCTCCCTCTGTCAAATGGCGATAGATTACTGTGGAGGCTGGTATTTATGCTTTTCAAATCTCGCGAGAACCGAGCTCAGAAATACGAAAACGTCACGATGACGTTTTGCCTCGATTTCGATTCCGAATGGGCGGGAGAGTACCGAGTGTGCTCGGCTTGGTACTCGGATAGGCTAAATTCGGATGGATTTGGATCTCGGGGAACCGAGCCCGCCCATCTCTAGTTATATTGGTTAGATTGCAACATTTGTATTTTACCTTGTAATGTAATAAGAAATTCATGAAATATAAAAAAAATAGGTGGAGGTACTGTGGAAACTGTATAAATCAGAATTAAATGGTAAAGTAATTGCGCTCAATATTGTCTTAACAGTAAATTGCAATGTAATTGGGACAAATTGGTGACAACATTGCAGTGGTGACATAGGGTTAAAAACAAATACATTTAATATTACATACAATTGATAATACAATGATTGATCACTATAGTTGGTAAATGACAATACAACAATGCAAACCGATGGTAAGTGGTCAAACAGCCATGGTCTGAGAGTCCAAGCATATACGAACAGTGGAGGCCACTACAATGAGCCCTGTTGCAGAGATGGTATGTCCTTTTAAAACCCAAACAAGGCACATATTAAAGTGGGGAACAACAGGGTCCAATAGTACAGTCTTAAGACCAACCTCATACAGTCCGGCATACAGATGGAGTCCAAGATGTCACAGTCTTAAGACCAACCTCATACAGTCCGGCATACAGATGGAGTCCAAGATGTCCAGACCATTGGTTTCCATTGTTGTATTGTCATTTACCATCGGTTTGCATTGTTGTATTGTCATTTACCAACTATAGCGATCAATCATTGTATTATCAATTGTATGTAATATTAAATGTATTTGTTTTTAACCCTATGTCATCACTGCAATGTTATCACCAATTTGTCCCAATTACATTGTAATTTACTGTTAAGACAATATTGAGCGCAATTACTTTACCATTTAATTCAGATTTTTTAAAGGGACAGGATATTCCCTTTTAGTAATAGCTGCTCTTGTCTTAAATTAGAGTTGAGCGCTACCTATATCTATTTTTAAACTGTATAAATACCTACAGATATGGTATCCAATACATCGGTCTGGTTTACAGAGTAAATATCACAGCAACATTATAACCTTATAAAATCATTAAAATGTGTAAAGTATCATTTAGTATCTAATGTCATGGTGTTATTATTTTTTATACTTTTTTTACATTTTGTACTTAATTAACTAAGCTTCACTAGCAAAGTATGGCTTACCTACTGTGTATCAAACCAACCATAAGGTATTGAAGTGAAAAAATTATAAAAGATGTTTTGTGAGAAGCTTTTAGAATTCACATTCACCTTAAATAACAAATGTCTTTCATCCTGAGGTTATTTACAAGTGACAGAAAAATGTGAAGTCTTTGTTAGAAGCTGTGGAAGGAGTAAGAGAAACATAATGTTCTTCCACACCACATTTGATTTAAAAGCAAAATTGAAATGTTTAGCGTCTAGTGTACCTCTTACTAATGTTCTCTAGAGTTCTGGATAATTGCAAGCTTTCTGGCTTAACAAAAAGAAAGACGGAATTGCTACACAACCACTGTCTATATATAGATAGATAGATAGATAGATAGATAGATAGATAGATAGATAGATAGATAGATAGATAGATAGATATAAATATATATATATATTCCACAGCTCTCAAGGTTAAGCTGCCAAATGTTACATAGTTATTTACTATTGAAAAAGTAACCTATTAGACCACAAAGCGACGACGCATATATATATATATATATATATATATATATATATAGAAAGGTAGATGTACTTATATATAGAGATTAAGAGAGAGAGTAGCCAGGCACTTAGAGGGGGTTTCCAGTTGAGCAGAAGCCCCCCCACACCGCCTGTGCCCAAATCACCAACTACTATCAACAATAGGCGCAGTTTGCATATGTCGGTCACCAGGAGGTGGATGATTCTGTTAATCCCTACTCCTTCTGTCATCATCGTAAAGACAGTGGCAGTGCAAACTTTTACTGCAGAACAGTCACTATCTAACAAGCCCCCTTCCTCTGCACCATGAGCCATGCACTGCCTACTGCCATAGAGAACACAGCGCGTGGTCAGTTTGTAAGAGCAGCCCTTGTATCCGCCTCTTCTCAGGTTAGTGGCATCTGGGCACTTCTCATCCTTCCATAATTCTTCTTTTGCTCTTTTTTACTCTTACCCTGACTCCTTTCCTCCTCTATGTTTAACCATGAAACTGATATTTTTTAATTCAAATAGTGCAGCACTACCAAATGCACAAATCTTTATGGAGATTATATCTTGGGGAAGTCAATTTACAAGTTTCTTTGGGTGGCACTTTTTTTATCTGCCAAAAGCACTGATTTTTCTATACAAAGGATACAATGGGACTTGGACTCACCAGAAAGGGGTGGGGTCTGGGCAGACTAGGGCATGGCCTAGTTTGTCCCAATCTTCCTGTGTGAAATATTGCAGAATATGTATATTGACTATGTTTGGGTATAAATAATAAAATTCTACACTGAAAGAGATTTGCTGGGTTATGAGTTACTAAATGATATACTAATGCAGAGTATGTTATGTAAGGTGTTGTGCACAAAATTGTAAGAGGTCAGTGTATTTGCAGGTCCAGTTGGGGGTCTCAGCACAGCACACAGTTTGCTGGATATAGTATGTATGGTATTGTTGGGAAGTGCAATTGTAGGTACTTTTAGCTTGTCGCATTCCTTATATATTGCCTTGGTTTCGTTGTCACTGGGTTGCGCTATGAACCTTTTTTTTTATCACCACAATTTAACAAACAATATTGCTTTCTCTGTGATAGTGGCCCAGAGCAGTAAGGGTTAACTTACCACTGGCTGGGTCAGTTCTTGCACATTTATACGCGTGCAGAGGAACTGAAAGCTTAAATTTGGGCTTTCAGTTCCACTAATGTAGAGATTTCTGTTTTTCACAAATGTAAAAAATAAATTACATTTAAAAAAATATATAAAATATTTAAAAACTGTCATCGATTAAAAATGCTTTATTCAAAGAATAAAACATTTTGTTAATGATGCTACTCCGTTATTGCCATCCTGAGAGGGCAATTACAGAACAGATGTTGAGTAGGTACGAGAACCACTGAGATACTAATCAACTAGAAATTCTGCGTTTTGCCCCAGAGAGTTTTTTTATTTTATTTTTTAACTGTCAAGTTGTATCAAATAGTTACCTCCAATATTATTATATATTATATTATTTTTCAGCTGTTAATAATGGCAAAGCGTTGTCATTGCCATAGAAGCTAAATGGTGTCACTCACCAGAAGAGACTGAGATTGGTGATGTGGCATAAGCTACTTCCATAAGTTGTACTAGTTTGCGTATTTCTATAAATCAAAAGACTCTCTAGGATTTCAGAAACTATTCTTAGTCAGACAGTTAAATAGTTGCAAGCACATAATAAACAAATATGCAATATAATATACAATATAAACAATACTAAACTATACTAGGATTTTTAAAGAAGAGATGCCCATCAAAATGCTAATAAATCACAGATGCATAGTTAAATGTGATTAGCATGTATTTCTGATAACATATATACTTTTTGTGTAGTGCCAGTTTAGTTAATGAACCATATTTAAAGTAAAGAGACAGAAAGTACAATGTACTAGACAGCAATGAATACAATTAAGATTCTGTATTGATTACCAAAGCTCATTAGCAGCGGCAATTCTAATAATGCATTGTACCAATGAATATGATGCTACTGTAAAGGACAAAAACTAAGGGGAAGACGACTATTTTAACAGGTATACATTCAGCAAACATCTGCAGTAGGACACTAACTGCTGTGGCAGATTGATTCACCTTATTGTGAGATAATGAATAGGCACTGGATGTAACCAGGCTGGTTGTATCGCTGTTGTCTTATAGTAACTAGTATAGTATAGTATAGTATACTTATTTAATAACGGAGAACATACAGGTTTATTTAATAATGTCTGGCTGGTAATGTGCTTAAATACATATCAGCCTATTGGATATCATATATTGATGAGTATAGTGCAGTTCAAATAATGAAAGAAATGTTGGATCAGTTTGCTGTGGATTGCAACATGATTCTTCTCTTTGCTCCATATTATATAACTGTAAAACCTCCACTGTGAAGGATAAAAAGATATAAGAAGATTTTAAACATTATTGCAGATGACCAAATTGGTTCACTTAGGTGTGAGGGTGATGTCAGATGACTGTTCAGAGCTGCAATTTTTCATTTAAATAAGGTCAGCATCCTAGTATCTGAGTACTGACCGTGCTGTTGGCAGATAACATTTAGGGCCTCCTTTAGTGTTTGGGGTAAATCTAGCTAAAAGGTGTTTTTTTGCACTTTGGTAAAACTATTTAGGCTGCAAGGGAGTAAGTTTAAAATGTACATACAGATTTAGAGTTGGTAGTTAGCTACATACTAGCTCAACTCTAAGGGGGGTATTCAATTGTTAGCGAGTTCTCTAAAATACTCGTGCTCGAAAAATATTACCGTTAATTCGGTAATCTGCGCGTAAATACCGTTAATACGGTAATTTACTCGCTGGATTTCAGGGAGCTGCGAGCTGAAATCCAGCGAGATATTACCGTATTAACGGTAATATTTTTCGAGCGCGAGTATTTTAGCGAACTCGCTAACAATTGAATACCCCCCTTAATGACAGTTCTCTTGAAAATAACTTGCTGTATATATTGGATATGTATGAAAATTCATATTGTATGGTACTATAGTTTTGTTTATTTGAACAGCCTATTTACCTATAAATATTAAACAGGACACACCTATGATAAAATCCTCTTCTGAAATGATTGCTCACCTAAGTGATCAAAGGACCTGTTTATTTGCAGAAACATGTGGCGGTGTTTCTGGTGATGCAAATTTATACATCTTCTGGTGGGATAAATTAATTGACATTTAATTTAATATTGGGGTGGTTTGGGGGCTGTTAATTGAATGTAGGGCTGTTTGTGGAGAATGAGGTCTATTTATTAAATGTGAATAGAAGTTATTTAATGGCAGTGATGGTTGCGGAAATTAGATTATATATTTATTAAACATAAATGCTATTCATTTATTGCCGGGGTGGGGGGTCTCTATTGTAATTTGGGTGGGACGTAGGCTATTAATTTAATGGTGGACATTGGGTCAGAGCTCATTATTTAATGGCGGGTGCTCTTCATTTATTTGTGGGGTGATGGTGGGTCTATTTAATGTAATAGTGGAGCTTATTAATTTAAGGTGAGGTGGCAGGACCTTTAATTTAATTTAATGCTAAAGTATTTTGGGCTATTAATTGAATATGGTGCTGAGTTTGTGGAGCAGAACTATTTATTAAATGTGAATATGAATTATTTAATGCCGGGATGATTTGTGGAAAATGGTTATATTTTTTAAACGTAAATGTTATTAATTTATTGCTGTTGCTTGTTGGAGAGAGGGAAATAAACCTATTTATCAAATGTGAGCACTATTATTTTAAAGATAGGGGTGGAGGGAGGCCTCATTATTAAAAGTGGGTGTTATTGATTTAACACCGGGGGTGATTGGAGTATTCTAAATTACATGTACTTATTTTTTTCCAAATAGGGCCTCCAACATTCCAGGATCAAGACAAGCAGACTGCCAACTGTCCTGAATCTAGTAGGGCAGTCTACAATTTGTCAAAACATTATATCCATATTACATCACAGGGCATCCCCTGTTTTAAGTACCCTGCACTCCCCAGAGTCTTAATCCAGCCCAGTAATGGCTTGCAGCCACATGTTTAATTGATCCCCATCAAGATGCATTGTAGCTTGGGTTACATATATTGTTAGATATGCCTTTTAAAAACAATATCTTTGAGTCTCAATAATGCTGGGTGCAAGTTTACCAGTTGATGATGTCTGCCTTATCTTTGTTCTGCATGCATATATGTGCTGTTTCAGGGGGCATTAATCTAAGTGAAAAGCACATATTGTATTTATCTAAAATCACACAACATCATATGTATGTAAAATAGAACATAAACAATGGGTAAAACTTTTCAAAGACAAAAAGAAAACAATGCTATCCATTTAAACTTGCAAGTGCCAATCTCACTTGTATATGAAATTAATTGAAATTGCTAGTAAGTTCTATAGCAAGATGAGGAATCTTCCTTTCATCATACCTATGGTGGTAAATGGATTTTATGCTTGTTTTCTGCATTCAAAGATTATTGTTCACTGAAGTCCAGTTGTAATACCGTGCTCTGCTTTCTGGTTTTATTACAATAAAGTAATTTATTTTTGTTTATTGTTCTAAGGTATAATTTACTAATTTGTATATTTAGCCATTTTATGGTTTTACAAATATTGTAGGAGTTTATTGTAAAAAATGTATACAATACTAAATGACCGAGGACTATAAATACTGAAAGTAAGTCCCTTTAACCTAATGCATTGAAAAGAGCTATGAGAGGTTGAAACTAGAGATGCTCACTGACCCCCGTGTTTTGGTTTTGGATCTGGATTACCTTCGGGGTTTGGTTTTGGTTTTGGTTTGTCAAAACCGCCCTTGCATGTTTTGGTTTTGGTTTTGTTTTGCTATTTTTTTTCCAAAATTTAATTTTAAAATTAAAATCACATAATTTAGGTATTATTTTGTACCTAAATTATTATTATTAATTTCACTAACACTAATTTCCAGCCATTTCCATTCAATTTTTACTATCTCACGGGTCACAATATGCTTTTCATTAACTTTTAGCCAAATATTGCAGCGAGCTGGCTGGATGTTAAGCAACAGAGCAATGACACAAACACACTGCAGTTTATAAAACAAAATGGTATAACCTGGCGCAAAAATGGGATGGAACACAGATATAAATGTACCAGAACAGGTTTAATGACGTATCACAAATAAAGTCCAAGGCAATGATGCCTTATTAGGTGGAAATAAACCTCAATATTGTTCAAATTAAAAACCATATAGATGATAATCAGTCCACTTCCAATTATCCATACTTGGTGGAAAATAGAAAAAATGGAAAAATGTTGTGGATGCATATAAACAATGATAAC
Source organism: Mixophyes fleayi (assembly GCF_038048845.1). Lineage (NCBI taxonomy): Eukaryota > Metazoa > Chordata > Amphibia > Anura > Limnodynastidae > Mixophyes > Mixophyes fleayi. The sequence goes on along the minus strand of NC_134403.1, from coordinate 208,864,491 downwards.
GTGATCAAGTAGTAAAACACAGAGCAAGAGCAAAAGTCCATAAAGAAAAACAAAAATAAAAGTAAAAAATAAAAACAGACCTCCGTATTGGAAGAAGTATATAGATGTACGTCCAGCGATGTGCAATCCTCATATGTGTCCGTGGTAGTTCGAAGGTCCTGTTCTTACAGAGAGGGAGTTCCCATCCACCCTTCTCAAGATCCTGGCAGATGTAAAATTCGCAATGCAAGTAATTCTGCGCATGCGCAGACACACAATGAAGTACGATATGGTGTGAAAAAATGGTAATGCTAGCAAACCAATAAATATGTCCGTTATCCTACGTGTTTCACTCGTGATGAGCTTCCTCAGGGATGTAGGTAGTAAAATATGTCCTGCCTTATATAGAGATGTTTATTCAATGATTGGTTATGTCTATTCCAATAGGCGTTTATCTTTATTTCCCATCTCATAGGGGAACCATATAGATTATAGATATACTATGTCTTCAGTTAGAGGCCATCTTGTTGAAGTTAAAAGCCAGGATGGTTATATGTACAACAGTCTCTTTTGGTCTTTCTTAATCAGAAGGTAGTAATACGGAGATTGTAGAAAAAAAGAATCACAAGGGATAACCTAACTGGAAAAAATAGGAATGAATTTGGACAAAATCACAAAAAGTTGTTAAGCTCAAAGTCCACATTTAAACCATGTGGTGTCAGAGTTTTCAAATTAAAAATCCACCTAGTTTCTTCCTGGGAAATCAATCTAGTAAAATCCCCGCCCCGCTATGGATTTTTAACTTTCTTGATCCCAATAAATCTAAGGCCAGAGGGATCCTGAGCATGGCACTGCAGAAAATGGTCTGGAACGCTATGTGTGGTCAATTTGTTTCTAATATTTCTAAGGTGCTCCTGAATCCTAGTACTAAGCTTCCTTATTGTCCTACCGACATATTGCTTTCCGCAAGGGCATTCCAGTAGCTAAATTATTCCAGTAGTATCACAAGATAATCTATCCTTGATTTTATAGGTCACATGGGTAACATTGGAGCTAAAAGATAATACAGGTTTAGTATTCCTGCATCCACTTATCTTACATGCACTACATCGGTTGCAATAAAAGAAACCGTGTGCGTTCTCGTTTAGCCATGTGCTCTTTGCGTCCCGTCCCTTGGGTGGTATAGTGCTCTTAACCAGCTTGTTTCTCAAACTATCTGCCTTTTTGTAAATAAATTTCGGCTTTGGAGGAAGAATGGTTTTAAGTGGTTCATCACCAAGCAGAACTGCCCAATGTCTCTTGTTGATTTTTTCTCCCTTGTAGGAATTACTGCTATACCTAGTAATGAAGGGAATGTCAGTAGCAATCTTTTCCTTATTTCCCTTTTATCATTTGCCTAAAAAAGTTTCTTTTTCGGTGTCCCTTATATCCATGCAGGCTTTGTCTATTAGGCCCTCATCATAGTTCCTCTCCAAAAATCTCTGTTTGAGAACAATTTCCTGCTCATCATAGTGTCCTATGTTTGAACAATTCCGTCTCAGTCTAATAAACTGACTTTTTGGTATGCTTTTTATAGCCAATTTGCATGGTGCTCACTTGTAGTGGATATATACGAGTTACAGTCTACTGCTTTAAAAAAGGTTTTTGTCTCTAGTTTGTTGTCCTGAACGAAGATTTCCAGGTCCAAAAATTCTACTTTGGTAGTGCTGATCTGTGAGGTAAAATGAATGTTTAAATCGTTGGAATTAATGTATTCAACGAATAGAGCTAACTCTTGTGCAGTTCCTGTCCATACAGATAGGGCATCATCAATATAGCGTCGCCATGTATGTAGATGACTCGCAAATGGATTATTGTTCCAAATTGTGTTATCCTCCCAGTGGGCCATGAACAGGTTCGCGTAACTGGGCGCAAACTTAGCGCCCATAGCCGTCCCACGAACCTGCCTATAACATGACCCATTGGACCAAAAATAGTTATGGTGTAACACAAACTGGATACTGTCCAACAAGAAAAGGATTTGTTCCTGTTGGAGTCCAGACTCATTATCAAGGATACTCTTTATATGCCTGCATTCAGCCTGATGTTCAATAATTGTATAAAGTGATGTTACATCACATGTCATGAGCATAAAATGATACTCCCACTGTATTTCACTTAGAATTTCCATTAAATTGTTCTTGTAGCTGCTGCAATCTCCTACAAGCTGTGGCAGAAATGTCCCGAAATTTTACGGGCCACCGAAAGCATCTACTGCACCTCACGGTTATTTTTCAAGAAGCTCTGAACCACCAAGTGTATTGTGTGAGCAAAACAGGGAATGTGATGGAATTCACCCAGCTGTATCGCTCGCACAATATTGGTGGCATTATCAGAAATGACATATCCTGGGGAGAGTCCAAGTGGCATAAGCCATGTATCAATGACATCCCTTAGTTTTCTTAACAAATTATCAGCTGTATGCCTGTTAGTGAAGCCAGTGATACAAAGAGTAGCCTGCCTGTGAGAAATGTTACGTAGTGGTGTACAGGCTGTTCCTGCTTGTGAAGGCAAATCACTAACCCAGTGGGCTGTCGTAGTCATATAATCTTTTGTTTGCCCACTTCCATTTGTCCACATATCTGTGGTTAAGTGTACAGTGGGTATATAGGCATTTTGTAGCCCAATTATAACATTTTTATTAATGTTCTGGTACAGTTGAGGAATAGCTTTTCTCAGAAAAATGGTGTCGCGATGGAATTTGGTAACGGGGATACAAGACCTCAATTAACTGTGAAAAACCAGCTGCGTTAATAGTGGATATTGGACACAGATCTAACACTAGCATAGTCGCCATGGTGTCTGTGATCCGCTTTGTGACTGGGTGACTGCTGTCATACTTGCTTCCTCTAGCAAAAGATTGTTTCACAGTTAATTGTTGTAAAGTGCTAGTGGTCTTCTTCTTGGGCTGTTTATGGGAGGTAGATTCACCCCCAGCAGCAGGACCAACAGCAGCAGCAGTAGGCCTAACGTTCCCAAAATCTTCACAGGAATCCTGGTTAGGGGAGGAGTCATGTACCCTAAGCGGCTTGGATGCAGTACTAACTCCGTTCACTAATGAGGATATTGATGAGGATGGTGTTGTCGGTGTCGATTGCAGGGGCCGTGATCTAGATGAGAGAAGGGAGCTAGCTGATGCTGGACTGCTTGTTGTTATTTTGTGGGAATAAATTTTGGATTTTCACTAAAAGCTTCCCATGAACTCTCTTCAAATGGTGTAACATGAATGAGGTTCCTAAATGGCTTTTGTTCCTACCTCGACTGACTGTGAATTTACAAACGCTACATATAGCTACACAGCTGTCGTCAGGATTTGGGTAAAAAGAATTCCAGACATAAGAGGTGGATTTTTTTGTCTTTTGCCCAGGCATGACAATGGACCTCTTGCTATCACTGTCAACAACTGCTTCCACTGGTACAGGACTTACACAAACAACATTATCATCATCAACATCCTGATTAGCGCCATCATCAGCTACAGAAATATCCCCCTCATCCTCTTGCAATAACAAAATAGCATCCTCAATTTGGGTTTCACCGGCTACACTCATGCACACATCAGAACATATGCTGACAGGGCACTTCTTTGTGAGTACTGTATCAAAAAGGTCAAGACTCTCCTCAGGTATTTGTGTCATATCTGGATCAGAACCAACATTTTCTTTGTAAGGCCTTGCTACTTTCTTCTAGTACTGCTTTTACACTTAGAAGTATTTGGGCAACAATTTTGTAGTCAGAATGACAATGTCTTCCATTGTCATCACTGACCTTACAAGAAGATGTCTGAAGTACATTTGCAGAACTAGCACTCCTAAAGTAAGGTGAAGGCCAGAATCTTTCCTTGCCACTGCGTGTGTAGAATGGCATGTTGGCATTATTTTTTTTTCCGGGCCCTAACTTGGCCTTGAGTAAAGGTGATTTTTTCTTTACTGAGGTAAAGGGTGTTTTCTTACATTTTTGTTTCCCTGACTTACAAACACTATGCACTTTAAGAAAGGTTTTAGCAGATGATGTAGAAGTAGAGGATTATTATTATCATCATCATGACTGGTGCCAGCAGCTGCTTGGTGCTCCTGGTCCTCTGACGGGAATCCATAGCTCTGGTACAGTACAATTTGAGTGTAAAGAACAATAGTAGCATATTCAATTTTTAGTAAAAAAATGCAAAAATGCCAACTATCCGAATTGTGGCTGAGTTGTGGCACAATACAATTTGAGTGTAAAGAACAATACCAGCCTATCAAATTTTTATAAAGAAAATGCAAAATGCCCACCCTCCAACTTTCGGGCGAGCTCTGGCACAGTACACTGTGAGTGTAAAGAACAATACCAGCCTATTACATTTTTATAAAGAAGATGCAAAATGCCACCTCTAATAATTGTGGGTGAATTGTGGCACAATACAATTTGACTGTAAAGAACAATAGTAGCCTATTAATTTTTTATAAAGAAAATGCAACATGTCACCTCTCCTAATTGTGGGTGAATTGTGGCACAATACAATTTGAGTGTAAAGAACAATAGTAGGCTATTACATTTTTATTAAGAAAATGCAAAATGCCAACTATCCTAATTGTGCGTGAATTGTGTCACAATACAATTTGACTGTAAAGAACAATAGTAGCCTATTAATTTTTTATAAAGAAAATGCAAAATTCCACCTCTCCTAATTGTGCGTGAATTGTGTCACAATACAATTTGACTGTAAAGAACAATAGTAGCCTATTATTTTTTTATAAAGAAAATGCAAAATTCCACCTCTCCTAATTGTGGGTGAATTGTGGCACATAACAATTTGACTGTAAAGAACAATAGTAGGCTATTAAATTTTTTGGAAGAAAATACAAAAAGCCAACTCTCCTAATTGTGGGCGAGCTCTGGCATAGTACACTGTGAGTGGAGACTGGAATGAACAATAACAGCCTATTGAACTATAATGCAAAGCCCTGTGCCACCTCTCCTAATTCTGGCTGAGTTCTGCATCAGCAAACTATGAATGGAGACTCGAAAGCACAATACCAGCCTATTAAACAAAGCCCACTGGCAATGTGACTTGAGACTATCACTATACTAACCCTGCCTAACTACACTAGACCCTATCAAAGACACTGTTATCTCTTCTCGGTCTCTCTGTGAAATGGTGACGAAGCTCTGTTTCAAAATCTCGCGAGATCCGACGAGTTAATGGTGACGTTTTTGCCTCGTTTCCATGCCCGAACACATGTGCCAGTTCCGAGCGTTCTCGCGAGCCAGCCCGGAAACACTAAGTTCGGGTGGGCTCGGTTTATGGGAAACCGAGCCTGCCCATCTCTAGTTGAAACACGCGAGATGCACAGGAGACTGAGAATTCACGATCCCGGGTGACTTTTCTATTAACCTGCTCTACATACCCTGAATATTCCAGATTTAGTAGGAGGTTAAGTCAGACCCCAATTAGGGAACTTTGTCTTATATGAGAGAAACTTTTACATGATACATTTTTAATGTGAGTCTAGTGTTATATTTTTATCATTACATTTTATAGAGAAGCTATTATGCCAGGTTTTCTCTCCTTTCTTCTTTGTTTAAGCTGGTGACAAAAACACATATACACAATACATCTTATGACTGAAAATATTTATGAGTAGAACATTATAAAAAAACAAACACTTGACACATGTATATCAATTCTCCATATTTTATCCTCGTGTTTTTTTTTATATAAAATGAGTTAAAATGTAATAACATGGAGTTGGACATCATAGACATCCAGATCTATGGAAGAGAAACTAATCACACCACTAGTGGCGTGATGGCAGATATGATCTGGGTATTACTAGACCCAAATTATCTTTTTCATACTGAAAACACCATGATACCCTTGAATTTCCTGTAGTCTCAAGGGGCACCATTATGAAGCATGGGGATAGAATGAGATTGCACATCCCAGGTGTATAACTAGCGATTAAGCCTGGTAGTGTGGTAGTGGATGCCAGGTGATGTAGATCCTACATCTCTGTAATGGTAGTACCATGAGCATCAAAAGGCAAAACCTCAAATTTGTGGAGAATACTCACATGCAAGGCAGTGCAGAACATTTATAACATTATACCAAACTAGGCATGCCCCTTATTATTATTGTTAGCATTTATTTATAGAGCACCACAAAGTTTCTCAGTGCCATACAGAGCAGTGCAACAAACAGGGTAGACATAACATGCATAACCTATAACAGAAAAAAATTAGGTGACCAGGGGATGGAATGATCCAACCGAGAAAGATAAGATCTTCCAATCAAGGAGCCAGAAGAGGTGTTGAAGAGGGGAATCAGAGGCCAGATAAAAAGCTGTATCTGGAGAACAGTAGAAGACTTGGTGATCATGAGCTGGAAGTCAAAGCTTTGAACGAAGGATTGTAAGGACTGGAAATATTCCTTTGTCCTAAGTTTATGGGGTCTTCTGGATATGTGTGCCTGCCGAAAGCATGGTGACAGTGAATCAAGACTGCTGCCATGCTGACAGTAATAGGATGTGAACCTTACTATCACGGAACAAGCCTCAAACAGGTACCCCAGGATTGACTACTAGATTGGTATTGTAATTAACTTGTATGCCTATGTGTTATGTTACAATCATTTTAGTGTTACTAAGCTAACACTTGCTTAAAAACGCTAAAGCTCTGTTAGTGTTTTTGTATTAATAAGAATTCTTTATCCAGATTGTTGCCTGGGTGTGAAAATTTGTTTCCATGTCACCGGTACTTGAGGCAAGTGATATCCGGAAGATATCCTGGGAAGCGCTGATTTGGTGAGGCAGATTTTGCCAATTAACCCTGTAAACACTCTCCACCAGTTAGCACAGGTAAATAGCCTCTGGGTGGCCCAGTATCATAACAATCATTTACAGTGATGCTGGTTCCATTTAGAAATGGCAATTATCAAAAAATCCAACAAGCTAATAAACTATTCCATGAGCCTAATATGAAGAGGTTATTTTAAAAGAAATCATGCTGCTGTGATTAATTAGAATCAAAGCAAGACCACAAATAAACATAGCTGAATCCCAGTGCTACTGCTCTCTAAGCCTCCTGGACGGCTGCCCAACGGAAATTAGTACTATGTGGGAAGTAGCACTGCTGGAACTTTGTGTGGGAATTGATCTCCATAGCCTCAGGCATACAGATATAGCATTCATCAATTTGTCTTTTAACCTTGGGTGATTTTGCCACCATTTCATAACCTCTGCATGTCTTCATGAGTAATATTTATCTCATGCTAAACAACAAAACATTGATAAGTTTTACTTGCAATACCATGTATAGCTGCATGGTTTTCTGGTATATTATTGTAAATATATGAGGTTACAGAAAGAAATGCAGATTAAATTGTGTCACATTGTAGTCATTGCACCAATAGTGAATATGTTGACACAATTACTGTCCACACCAAAATGGCGACAGTGTAAATGTTGACATGTTTAAAATGGTGACATTGTAACAGCCGCCGACCCTGCCGGCAAAGCCGTCGGCGGGTCCCACCTAAAATAGTTAATATTAAAAATAACCCACACACACATACATGTACCCCAAACATTCCCCCCTTTCCCAAACACATTAACCCTAGTAGTATTGTTGGAGGACTCTGCGGAAATACAGCTGCTGGACCTGCCGGCAGAATACAGTAAATAAATAAATAAATGAATAAAACAGTAAACAAAGTGTGTGGCTGCATACCCATAGCAACCATGGGTATGGTGGTGCTTGTAGTACTACAAGCAACAGCATGCCCAAACTTTTAATGGCAACCTGGGGTTGAATGGACCAATAGTGCATCAATTCAAAATGGTGTGTTTTACTATGAAAATATATATTTTTTACTCCATACCTACCACCCAGGGGTGTGGGAAAAGCCTTCAAACACGGAGCTGGGTAGCCCCAGGGGGTCCACTTTTTTTTTGCGCTGCCCATCTCCCTTGGGCAGGCCTGGCCAACCTGTGGCTCTCCAGGTGTTGTGAAACTACAAGCCCCAGCATACTTTGCCTGTAGATATCCAGCTGATATCTACTGGCAAAGCATGCTGGTACTTGTAGTTTCACAATAGCGGAAGAGCCACAGGTTAGCCAGGCCTGCCCTAGGGAATCCAGCCCTGTGCTGATTGTCATTGTAGGAAGTCTTTATATGTATTTATTTCTTTTTTGGCTAGAAATGATTCAATGTTTTTAGAATGTTCCATGGTTAGGGAGCAGCTGCTAATATCTTTCCCAGTCTCAGTTCCAGGTTAAACATTGTAGCAACACTATTTAGAGTTATACCACTTGGCTAGTTGGATACTCTTCCTACTGGCTAGAGGTACTTGAATCCCAGAAATTCTATTAGCATTGATTCATTCAAATTCACAAACTGCAGATAGTGCTAAATTTTACCTACTCTTAATTTGTGAGTTTTGATTCACCTCAACCAGTCTTCTACATTTAAGCATTTACATGTTTGGCTCAATTACTAGAGATGTCCGGGCTTGGTTTTCTAAAATTCAAACAAAACCAAACTTAGGGGATCCGACTAGGCTTGCGAGCCGGCTCAGTAATTTCGTGCATCCTCGGATCTGAATCGAGGCAAAACATCATTGTTGTGTTGTCGGATCTTGCAGGTTTTGGATTCCATAAGTACTTCCCTCCCCAGGTGATCCAGCGCCATTGCTCACACAGAAACAGGTGTAGCAGTGTTCTTGTCACTCTCCAGTCTCCAGGGACATTGCTCAGTGCCATTGATCACACAGACACAGGGGTACCAGCATGGCCGGATTAAGGGGGGGGCACAGGGGGCACGTGCCCCGGGCCCCCCTCTCTCTGAGGGCCCCCCGCCGCCGGCCGCCGGCTGATCGGATCACCTGTCAGTTGGTGATCCGATTCTGCTGCTTGTGCGGCCCCCCCTGACGCAGGCGCACCTCCCCCACAGAATTTGACAGCTGCCCTGATGTACAGCAGCCGCGGTGCTGTACATCAGGCTATTCTAAGATGGCCGAAATGGAGCTGCTGCGCATGTGCAGCAGCAGCTCCTCACATACCAAAAGCTACTGGGATGCTGTGCTGAACGTGGCTGCCAAGGTGAGTCACACATTCACTTGGAATATGTATGTGTATATGTATGTATGTATGTATGTATGTATGTAGTTATGTGTATATATATATATATATATATATATATATATATGTGTGTGTGTGTGTGTGTGTGTGTGTGTATGTATATGTTAATTAAACATTTAATAGAAAAGGCATAAGTACTTTAATTACTAACAAAATAGGGGATCCCATAACATATTTGTTGTGTGTGTCTACATATATATATATATATATATATATTAGAAAACAAATAGAGGATATATCAGGCGCTGATCACCACAGCGTGATCACTTAAAAGTGGTATAATAAAATAAAATAAAATATGTATATATGCACACATACATATACACAGTTTATGACAATAAAGTCCCGTATCCACAATATATAAAGATCACTTGACTCTTGTAAGAGTGGCAGCCTCGATAGCCTGACGTCAGATGGTTAGTCCGGACAAATTGGATTACTGCAACAGAAATACAAGCAGGGCGCCTTTCAGTGGTATATTAAATATGCAACATGGGATAGAGCAATAACATGCGTACCGTGAGGAAAATAGCGTTGGGTTTTGTTGGGAAATAGTGGAGTAGTCTTTGCTGTACTTGTAGTCCTCCAGAACTCCACCGATCAGTACAAAAATGCGGAAAGAGCAAACATAGTATAACTCTGTGGTATTTTTGGTAGGGGCAGTATCACCAATAACCCCACAATCCTATGGGGTGTGTGGGATTGGTATCCCAATATTACCAATTTATATGACACCCATATAAGTGCAACACAGAAAAACATGTAAGTCTGCGTACCATATATCCTGAAGTATCCCACTTCTGGATAAAATTAGAACATGTGCAACACCAATGACTCCCAGGTGTAGAGGTTTACATCTAGCAAAGGCTCTTTGCTAGATGTAAACCTCTACACCTGGGAGTCATTGGTGTTGCACATGTTCTAATTTTATCCAGAAGTGGGATACTTCAGGATATATGGTACGCAGACTTACATGTTTTTCTGTGTTGCACTTATATGGGTGTCATATAAATTGGTAATATTGGGATACCAATCCCACACACCCCATAGGATTGTGGGGTTATTGGTGATACTGCCCCTACCAAAAATACCACAGAGTTATACTATGTTTGCTCTTTCCGCATTTTTGTACTGATCGGTGGAGTTCTGGAGGACTACAAGTACAGCAAAGACTACTCCACTATTTCCCAACAAAACCCAACGCTATTTTCCTCACGGTACGCATGTTATTGCTCTATCCCATGTTGCATATTTAATATACCACTGAAAGGCGCCCTGCTTGTATTTCTGTTGCAGTAATATATATATATATATATATATATATATATATATATACACACCGCACATTAAAAAGAGAGAAACATTTATAACATGTCAATAATTTTGATATATATATATATATATATATATTTATGTTAAAACTGATGTCATTTTATCAGTGTTTCTTTTTTTTTTTAATGTGCCGTATCAATACTATTTTCTGAGGCGGGCTGGGACGGGGAGCTGGGGGGCATATGCCCGCTGGGCTGGGCAGAAAAAAAAAGGACTATTTTGGGCCGGTCCCTGCACTGGCCCAAGTCTCTATTACTTGGTGGCTGGCCCCTCCTCCAAGACCAGCCACCTTCTATCATTGGCTGCGGATTCCTACGATCCGTCCTCCCCTTCCCCCATGTGTGGCTGCTATTGGTGTCACATGGGACGTGCACCACGTGACAGGTGCCGTCCCATTTGTGAAGAGAAACAAGGTCATACAGCGAGCGGATAAAACAAAGTTAGTGGGGGTAGTACGTTAATATAATGTGTGTGTGAGGGGGGTAGTATGTTAATATATTGTGTGTGTGAGGGGGGTAGTATGTTAATATATTGTGTGTGTGAGGGGGGTAGTATGTTAATATAATGTGGGAGGGAAGGGGGGTTCTTAATTTAACTTGGATTGCAGGTGGATGCTAATTATTTAATGGGTGATCTTTTATTTGTGGAGTGATGGTGGGGCAATTTAATATAATAGTGTTGGCTATCAATTTAAGATGGGGTGATTGGACCTTTAAATTTGATGCTGGGGTGGTTTGGAAGCTCATAAATAAATGTGTCGTGTTTTGGGGAAAATTAGGTCTGTTTATTAAATGTGAATATGAATTATTTAATGCCGTAGATGATTGTGGAAAATGGTTATATATTTTAAACATAAATGCCATTTAATTTATTGATAGGGCATTTTCGAGGGAGGGAAATATGTTTATATAATAAATGGGAATACTATTGATTTTAACATCGGGGTTGGTTGGAATTTTCTAATTTTCATGTACCCATTTTTTTTACCAAATAGGGCCCACAACATTCCAAGATCCAGACAAGCAGCAACTGAGCTAAAGACACCAGCAGCCACAGGTGGAGAAAGTGACAAAAACAGGTAGGAGAGAACAGGACAGTCTTCCAACTGTTCTGAATCTGGTCCGGCAGTCCTGAATTTGGGTGACTGTCTCGTGTAGTCAGAATTGGGTCCAACTACAGGAACAGTTGGAAGCTATGTCCTGCTTCACCCTGTACTGCTCGTGAAGGCAGAGCTGCGTGCACCTAACAGTAGTGCACACAGCATTGCCTGTGTGTTTGTCTAAAATGATAACCATGTTACATCATAGGGGCCCCCCTGCCTAAAGTGCCCCGGGCCCCCCAGAGCCTTAATCCAGCTCTGGGTACCAGTGTTCTTGTCACTCTACAGCCTCCAGTGCCATTGCTCAGAGCCATTGCTCTAACAGAAACAAGAGGGCTAGCAGTGTTCCTGTCACTTGACAAAAAATTACTGGAAATTAATGTTATTGAGGTTAATAATAATGTAGGAACAAAAAAAGAGCCAAATTATGTGATTGTAGCAAAAAAAATAGGGATTTTAGAAAAAAATTAGGGATCCAAAACCAAAACCTGCGAGGACGGTTTTGCCAAATCCAAAACCAAATCCAAAATACAAAGTTAATCCAGATCCAAAACCAGAACCAAAACACGGGTGTCAGTGAACATCTCTACCAATTGCGGAAACAAAGCACTTATGAAGCATCATGTATCTCAGTATAAGTAAAAATAACAAATAAAAAAATCTTTTATTGCCGAATATTATAACCCCTCCCCCACCATAACTATTACTCCATTGAATAACAGTAACTTTACATACATGCCTCTAAAAATATGCTGTCACCATTGCTTTAAAAATCTACGTCTGCAAAATGAAATAACTTTTATGCACTTGTCTGCAAAACTAAGCTCAGTCTGCACACAGCAAATAATGCCCTTGTCTGCTCAACTCCTCCTTTCTCCAATTTTGACAGCAAATCCATGCACTCTGCACACAAGCACAGTGTGAGGCATGCTAACATAAGAAAGGACCAGTTTGCACTTGACATTGAATATTTATTTTCCATAGTAATGTAATGATACATCTTTTATGGTACACCTGCTGTGAACAACACTGGTGGCTAAGTGGTTAGCACTTTTGCCTCACAGCACTGGGGTCATGAGTTCAATTCCCGACCATGGCCTTACCTGTGAGAAGTTTGTATGTTCTCCCCGTGTTTGCGTGGGTTTCCTCCGGGTGTTCTGGTTTCCTCCCGCACTCCAAAAACATACTAGTAGGTTAATTGGCTGCTAACAAATTGACCCTAGTCTGTGTGTGTGTTAGGGAATTTAGACTGTAAGCCCCAATGGGGCAGGGACTGATGTGAGTTCTCTGTACAGCGCTGTGGAATTAGTGGTGCTATATAAATAAATGATAATAATAATCCCCAAATATTTTTCTAGTATTTGAGAGCACTGAGACTGATTATGCACTGAATTCAGCAAGCAATTCCCTAATCTAGTTGATCCCAAACGTTCTCAGTTCGAGGCATCCTTAGGCTCTCCATAAATGTTTCAAGGTACCCCTAAGCAAAAATAATTTCCAAGTAGTCCCCTGTCTTGCTTATCACCTGCCCTAGCCGCGGCGCCCCTTTGAGATCGCCATGGCACACAGTTTGGGAACAACTGCCCTAATCCAACAAGAGCAACATTTTGTACCCTCTCATTCCCTGCCATCTTCACTCACTAATCCATGCAGTTACCTGTATAAACTGGTGCTATAAAGTATGAACAGCTACATAACATCACAAAGTAGCATTTGCACCACAGGACTGCAGTATTACATTTTGTAAATGACCCCTTCAGTTTTAGCTTCCAGGAAAAAAAATTACAGAAAAATTTGGCCCCTCCCGGTAGATTTTTAATATACAGATTTTGCTCTAAATTCAGTAGAATCTTTCGCCATTTGATCGAATCCTAAAATATGGTTTGTTGATCCCTATTCTTTGCCAGTGCTACAGGCTTTAATCAGTTAAAGTCTTCATATCTTACTATATATCATTAAAAAAAAATCCATAACCTTACAATGAACTTATCTTTAAGAAAAAAAAAAAAGGACCCTGAAGTACTGAGCTTGAAGTTTAGGCGTGCGCAAGTGATTAAAGCTTCAGGGTTGTAAGAATGGAATTAATTTGCTTTAAAGTTTTCAGCGGCAAAGTGGATGAAAATCAATAAATCATTTAGTAACTTAGCATATTTCCAGACAGTTTTCTGCAAAGCCTCTCAGAACAGATGTTAGCATGTGGTGCCTCACAGAGAGATCAGCAACATCCTTTAATGCCAACCTAGCTGCAGGTAAATGAGAATATAAAGTGAAAAAAGACAGCAAATTGTCTACACTACTGAACATCAGACATCTTCAAAACTGAATCACCTCCTTCAAGAAGAGCTATGTATTCAGCACCGCAATGACATACCAAGAGAACTGACTTATTCATTCATGCTGGCGTTTCGTCAAACATTTGCTGCAGACCTTTTGGTCAATATAGGTTATGAAGCTTCAGACGTGACAGATAAGAGAGATCTTAATGAAGGCATTGGTACACCTATTGTGCAAAATGATGTTTTATCTTATTGTAAGCCTTCATTTCAAAGCTACCCGCATATGCCAGTTTCAATAGTTTTAGCCAAATTGATATACAATTGTGAGCTGTTTGGGGCCTCAACTGATCATTGTAGGTCAGTGTTCTCCCCACAAAATGTTTCCAGCCAGGTGGCATTGAGAAGTAGCTGGGTGGGGCAGTTGTAATACTTTGAAATAAAATTGAATTATTGCCCACACCTACCAGGACTGGTTAGAATGGTGGTCAGTGGTCTGTAGTGCTCACATAGTGCCTGTTCTAATAAGAGAAACAATGATTTAGTCTATTATAATTTGACTTTGTTGGGCTCCAAGAACCGAGTGGCAAGCTAAAGCAGCCGGGTGGAGCACCCGGGAAATAGGTGCTAGGGAGAACACTATAGGGGATCAAAATTAGTTGCAATTGGATCAGAATTTATCCTCCATGCTGTAAAATTCTGCATTTTGACCTTATTGGTTTACAAGTTTCAGGGCCTTTTGTAATCTATTTATTCTGCACCATATTGAATGATCTGATCTGATCAATTTGGCAGGAAAATGTATGGTCAAATTAAGTTTTTGCAATGATGCTAGTTAAACATTCAGGACCTCATTTAGAGTTGGATGAAAAGTCCATTTTAGGCGCATCAAAGAAAAAACACTATCACGCATGTGCAGCAAGCACCATATCCGCCTGCATCTTGGACGCCATTAACACTTATGACAGCTTATGGCTCACTACGTGAGAATGGGCGGACGCGGAATTGTGAAGGTGTGTAACCATGTAAGTAAATTCTAGTCGCTGAAACAGTGCGTCAGGAATTAGGTGGCGCAAGCAGTTAGCTAGCTGCACGAACCACTCGCAGCTAAGTAGGGTATTACGAGTGGGATGTAACTGGGGATGCTTGCCACTCGTAATACCCTACCAAGCTGCGGGACACTCCCACTCCTACACTTCTTAGACGGTCTTTGCGTCCGACTCTAAATGAGGTCCTCAGTGCATATCTTCTAACAGATCACTGCTGTCAATTATATTGAGGTATGCTAATACTCCTAAAATAGAATACCTTGGGTACATGGCCTAGTGACAAAGAACATGTGAGGCACAATTGGGGCATTTCAAATTCTGTACAAATAGGAGCATAATTTTGAAGCTATGTCCACCTTTATGTTAACTTTGTTAACATAACCACATTTGGAAGATAACATAAACATGAAAGAGATTAGACAAAAAGTTAGCAAATTCAACCCCCTGAATTCAATAATAGCCTGCACAAAGGGATAGTTTTAAAATGTGTCTAGTAAATACAGTAAGTAAGCTAAACACAATAAAATATCTTGAAGTTACAGTCCTTTTAAGCTTGTTTGGGTAATTTGTCAAGCATAAAGTACTTGAGTTTTGGGAAACAAGTGGTTTTGATTTTGAAGTGTAGTCTTATTTTATTTAACAGTAAAATTAATTTTCTATTTGATTAAAAAAATGGAATTCAGAATATATTGTTATGTAGTACTATTATTCAAGAATTTACAGCTAATCCTGTAATCTCTTTATTATATTTGTAGGGCTGTAGTTGGGATAGGTTTCGCTACTTAAACAAGATTTCCACATTTGTAATAAAACTATATTGTTATGCATATGAACATAAGGTATTACAGTGAAATTTCCAAAACAGCTCATTTATTTGTAGTCCTTCACAAAAAAGCCTCCTCACATGTTACAGTCCTTGAGTTCTGATATGGTGTGCAATTCTCAAGTGCAGCCACCAGAAGAGCTTGATGAGGCTGTGGTATTTTGTTTTAGTGATGGCTGTACTAGTAAAAAGTCTCTTAAGTTTAGTGAATGAATGGCTGTTGCAGGTCAATAGAAGAGAAATAGCCAGAACAACAAATGACAATGCTGGTTGCTTCTAGTTATTGCACAAACCAGACATGCTGAATCTAAGCAGTAAGTGAAATGAGAATTGGGCCCTGCATTATTGAGGTGGATTGTACATTGGTTAAATTGGCTGTGCATTGTATACTGGTTAAATTCATGTGCATTGTATACTAGTTATATGGGCTGTGCATTGTATATAATTCAGTTGGGCTATACACTGTAAACTGGTCAGGTGGCCTGCCCATTAGATACCGATCAAGTGGACTGTCAAATGTATAGCGGTCAGATATTGTGCATGTGTGCTATGTTGGATAACATGGACTAAATATGGAGGTCAGTGAGAGCTGCATACCAATAAAACCTGCTAATATATTACTAACAATGAGTGGCATGGATAGCATTGCTGCCTCACAACGCTGGAGCCAGGGCACCATCTGGGTGGAGTTCTAGCCGTGTTTATGGGGGTTTCCTGCGGGTGCTCCAACTTCCCCCCACAGTTCACAAATATACTGAGTGTGTGTATGTGTCTGTGTGTGTGTGTGCACATGGGTGCTGAGAGGGGGGGTTGGGTCTGCTTGGGGACCTGGACCTGCCTGTGTAATAGGAGGAGTCAACAGCCTGGTGTGGCCTGACCCCGTACGGTGGCTATAGAAGAGGCCCCAAGAAGTTGCTGTACCAGGGCCTGAAATTTTTCTCAGCGGCCCTGTGTGTATTTGTTAGAGAATTTAGACTGTAAACTCCGCTGAGGCAAGTACTGACTAGAATGATTAAAACACTCTCTGTAAAAGACTGCATCATATGTTGGCAGCATATAAATAAAAGTTAATAATAATAGTAACAGTGTGGTGATAGAAAAGAAGTGTCCTAAAAAACTGACCTAGTGCTGTATACATTTTTCACATCTCTTTGACAAAAACCTTCCCTGAGACCTGGCTTGTAAAGGCAGCGCCGCTTTAAATTCTAGCTGTCAACTCACCGATTCCTGGCGAGTTGAAAAAACCGGGGTATGATACATTTACCCCCTAGATTGCTATTGTGTCTGTAATCAAATGAGCGAAAACGAAAACTGCAGAAATATTTCCCCTAATTGTTTAATAAAAATAAGGTTGAGCATGTAAAAATAAACACATAAGCACGAGAACATATGTTTATGCAGAGCAACCAGCAGGTGCACAATGAAAAGTACTTACATACTTCCTTGTGTTCATGCACATTGTGTCTAAATCATATTCTGTACATACCTGTGCCAAGTATTCTTTCAATCTTTATGCTGGAGTTATCCAATTCTTTTGCAAACAAGTGAACAGCTTGCATGGGATCTTCACATGTATCTGGATCAATATATGTTCTTCTTGTAGGTATTTTGACTGTTAAAAAAAGGGTATAACTATAACCATTGCATCAAAATACAGAACCTTTTGCTCAATTTTCATTGAAATTGTGAAATGTTAAATACTTAAATTACAATGATTTCAGCTTGTATTGCTGTGTGTTATAGTTAGTTGCCTCTGTCTCAGACTAAGCAACAGAACGTAACAGCATTTCAACTATTCAGTTAAGGAGAAAAAATGTCCATTTGCACTTCAGATAGAAAACACTACTATGATCCTATTCGATAGAATCAGCATCTTATAACTTAATTTACAGTATGATTGGTTTGGGAAATATTACTTTAAAGATCAGATTTATTTAAAGGTCTGGTTAAATGGGCGGTTTTGATTTGTGATTGCATGTGACCAGGCTACTAATTATGTGACATTCTCAGAATGCATTAAGCATACTCAGAAGATTAAATGCCAGTGCAGCACTTGATCAGTAGATCATATACATCTATCAATCACCATCATCATTAAATATTTGTCGGGCATAAAAAACTGCAGCTCTGTACAGCCAGAATTATAAAATCATGCAAAATACAAATTGCACATAAAAACAGAACAAGGTTAATGAAGGTCTGGCAAACATGAAACACAGTACAGAGGGCCCTGCTCAAAGAGGCTATAGTCTGGAGGAAGAGGGCAATGCTGAGAGAATAAGAGCTTGTGAACATGGTAGAACATGCAGAAAGAGTAGTATCAGGTGGCGGCAGGATCAGCGATAGTGAAGAGGTTGGTTTTGAGAGAGCGCTTGAAACATTGAAGGTTGAGGGAGAGTCTAGTTAATCAAATGTTCCTTAAGTGAAAAGCAGTACGGGAGAAGTCTTGGATGAGGGAGTGAGAAGTGGATATCAGAGAGGAAGAAAGGAGTAGTCCAGTGGCAGATAGAAGTTGGCAAGTGAGTGTATATCTTCTGACAAGGTCAAAGATGTATGAAGGGAGGAGTTGGTGAGGGCTCTGAAAGTAAGTGTGAATAGCTTGAAATACGTTCTGTAAGTAATGGGGAGACAGTGTAGCGGTTTGTTGAGTGGTACAGCAGATGTATTGTGGCGAGAGAGAGAGATCAGTCTGGTTGTGTCATGTAGGATGCATTGTAGAAGGGAAATATGGGTTGGACTAACCCCAGAAAGCAGAAAGTTGAAGTATTCTAGACAGGAAATAATCAGAGAATAGATAAGAGTTTTGGTAACATCCTAAAGGAGAAAGGGGTGTATTCTAGCGAAAGGGGTGGATTGAGAACTTAAAGTAGCCCTAGAAGAAATTCTGAAAGTGTCCTCGTGTAGATGGGTCCAAATCAACTGTAGGCTGGGCCAACAGAAAAATAGGATTAGAACACTATCAGTCCTAACCACATCGCTACTAAATGAGGCCAGTGCAACACACAATGGTAGGTTGAATCACAGCAATATATGGAAAAGTTGATCAGTTCCTTAAAACTCCAGTATTAAACCAAAAACAATAAAAAGATATACAATAGTGTACACTGTGTGATTCATCAATTTTCTTGGAATGTTGAAGTTGAAGGTAAGTCTTACCTGAGGAAGCAGACAGGGATCTTGACAGCGCGTTGTATCTGATGAGTGGAGAAGTATTTTTTATCAATATATATTTTATATTCTGTAATTATTTTGAAGGAACTTTCATTACTATTTTTTATTCTTTAATTTCCACTAATGTATTTTTACTTGAAAACATTTTTTGTTATTTTTTTATTAGAAATAAATCAGATGCATATAAAAATATTGTTTCCATGAAATTATTTTTCCTGGTAAAAAAAATAAAAAACAGATTTTAATTTTGAGAGTATTCCAATCAAGAATTTCAAGGCTACTGACAGACATCGGTATAATGAATGTCCAATGTGCAATGCTCTTTTAATACAGGTGAGTGCATAAACAATGCATTTTGCACAACCCTTTATACTCCACAATATACACTATTGCTGTGTCCGCTTTCTTATTTGAGGACACATAGCCTCCAGAAAATAATCAACTCAGAGGTTAAAGCACTCCTCGAGATTGTTGGGAAGTCAGGGCCAAAAGAGTTACTCCATACACCAACAGAATAATAATATAATATAATATATAGTATATATATAATATATAATAATATATAATAATATATAATATATATAATATATAATAATCAGTATAATAATGTCCAAAGTGAATAGACAACCAACAATAGCTGTGAGTTTCTTCAACATTTGAAGAAGATTGATAAATCACACCATGTACACAAGTGTATATCTTTCTACTGGTTTCAGTTTAAAACTGAGTTTTACATGCACCGAAGCAACTTTCCATATATTGAATGATCCATAGAAGGAAGGTTCTGAGGCACTGAGCTTGAGACTTGGGGGTAAATTTATCAAGCTGCAAGTTTCTGGCGGGTTTGAAAAGTATAGGTGTTGCTTATAGCAACCAATCAGATTCTAGGTATCATTTTGACGAATGTGCTAAATAAATGATAACCAGAATCTGATTGGTTGCCATAGACAACATCTCCACTTTTCAAACCTGCTGGAACCTCGCAGTTTGATAAAATATCCCCTTGGTGTCTGACCCATAGCATTAACCCTGATGTCCAGAAAGGTGACATCTCTCCAGAGCAACAAAGGTTAAACTGTTAATGATTTTTGTAATAATCTACCATAGCAGCATTATAAAACATTTTCCAGCAATTTATGATTCACTGTGCATTTATACTTATTCTTTCTTTAAAAAAAAATGGTTTGGCTATACTAATGAAGAGGACAGTGACACAATAGTGAAACTGCACTTTTTAATCCCAGGCAGGTATGTACACAATACACTCCAATTGATATGAATGGACTCTTTCAAATTCAGTGACATGCTTTGAATGTACTGAAACGGATCAAGCAGCAAACACATGCAGATGCAGTATGAATGCAAATTTGTTTAGAGACATAGAATATAATTACATTTCACACGTGGTTGTATGCTTTGCCTTTGCATTAAAAGTACAAGTCAGACACAGCATTTAAATGCCAATGGATAAAGGCCGTTAGATGAGGGTGTCTTACTGTGCAGTCTAGTGCTATTGCATTGTTCCTATCTTCTAAAAGTTTACATTGTTTATAACAACTAGAGCATTCTGAGATTTGATTTATGGAATACTGAGTCGAACAAATCCATGACTCGGTTTCTTGCGTCAATTTCTGATCTGAAATTGAGGCAAGATGCCATTTTTGGTAAGATGTCATATCTCACGAGTATTGGAACAATATCTTCTATATATAGCCCTGCCCCCTGTTCTCAGCTGCCATTTTAGAAGTTTTAGAATCTGGGTAGGATGTTTGCTGAAATTCTGTGCCCTTAGTCGCTTCTAGTATGACTGTGAGCAGTACACCTCCAAAAAATGCCTTTAAAATCCCAAGTGTTGCAATCTGAATGCAATTGTGTGAGGGGCAGTATCAGTGTCATCAACTGAGCGGGCAAAAACAAGATGATCCTTGACTGTGAACAGCATACTTCCCCCTCCCCCCCCCAAAAAAATGACTTGCTTGTAATATGCAAAGTGTTTCATTATGAATGCAATTGTGCAAATGGCAATATCAGTGGCATGTTAATTACTAAACAGCCAGAGAACAGGGTGCTCTTTGACTGTGAGCAGCACCACTCCCCATTGAATGAATTGTATTGTGGAGCAGTGTCAGAAGAATTGTAAGGTAACATTCCATCCTTTCTCTATCTCATTGCATGTTCACCTGGATTGAGGCAGCTACAAGCAACTACAACTTCAAGTAGCTTTACTCTTGTCAAACATAGAACCAGTCTACGGATCAGGAACATCCCACTACCATTTCTGGCAGTAGTAGTACTTTTTCAATATTTACTAGTAAAAAAAGTTTGTATGGGAAGAAAGTGTAATAAAGCATGCTCAAAAAATAAACACTGTCAATTTCAAAGAAAACATCAGCTCTTAATGTAAAGGAAAAAGTTTCTGATGAAGTGGTAATTTGTAAATAAAAAATAAAAATAGCTAACATTCCACAATCCTCCTGCAGTGGCAAGAGAAGGTTCAGACCGTGCCCACTTTTTGCTAGTAGGGGTCCTGTTACTGCAGTTACATGTACTAGAATGCCGATTGCAAAAGACAGTGCCCAACATGGTCATGTATCCTTCCCATGAACCACCTTCTCACTCAGAGTGTAGGTCTATCACCGCCAAAACAGCCACATGAGTTCATGAAAATAACACTGAGGTTGAAGAACAACTTGGGCACTGACAAAATCCTCTAGAGTCTAAGGGCATCCATGAGTGCTATATGTGAGTCTGATGTTTCAGATTATGACACTGTAATTAAGGAGCAGTCTCCTTCCAAAATTTCTCAACCATTTGTAAATATCAGGATGAATAATAATGAGGATGATTTACACATAGAAATAGGGGATGCTACATGGGAACTTGCTAATGTGCAAGAGGATGAAGGGGATAAGTGTGGATCTGAAAATGATGAATGTATTGTACATAAATAAGATAATGAGGAGGATGATGATGATGATTGTGTACAAGTAAGGCAGCCACCAGTGGTACCACTTTATTCGCATGATCAATGCATTGTCATGTCAGGGCATAAGACCAAAAACAGCACTTGTGTTGGGAAATATTTATATCTCAACACAGACAACATGTGTCAAGGTATCTGTAGCCTTTGTGATGCCACAATAAGTAGAGGTAGGTACGTTGACCTTCTAGGCACCTCCTCCCTGTTATATGCAGAGAGCTCATTCAAGTAGTTTATCAAAAGGTAGACAATTGTGAATAGTTACAAGCAGTCCAGCATCAGCAAGCAGTAGAATAAATGGACACCTCGTGCAATTTTCACCATCAACACCTTCATCATCATCATCCTCATTATTAGTTCGTAGTCCAGCAACGGATTTTCAAATTCAAACTGACCTCTATAACACAATCCATGATTCCCAAGAGGCATCCTTGCACACTATGGCTGTTGCTGCTGGGGGTGATTCCTTTATACAGAGAAAGCATAGTTTTGTCTGTGAAGCAAGTGTTTGCAAATGAAACCAAATCAGGATCATGTTGCACAGTGGACCACTAAAGTCGTTAAAGCTATGTTAGCATTGGATGTGCATCCAATTTCTGCTATTAATGCATTAGGTTTAAGCAGATTAGCTGAGGTCATGTCTCCACACTGCCAAATTCCATCTTGATTTCATTTCTCCCAAGCAGCAATTCCTCAGCTGTATCGGGAGGTTCAACAAAACGTAATTCCCTTCCAAGAAAATGCCATTTTATCGACTGTCCAGTTAACTGCAGACATGTGGACAAACGGTACTGGTTAAACAAAAGATAACATCACCGTGAGAGCTCACTGGGAAGGTGTATTGCCATCAGCAGAATCGGGGCTGGTAGCTTCATCATCACCCTCCTCATCTGTTCAGCATAGTAGTGCTAGCACACAAACTACTCACTGTATCACTAAGAAACATACCTGTGTCAATCTGTTGAAAAAAACTCAGAAGTGTCATAGCAAAATGGCTCACGCCGCTAAGACTCTCCTCAGGATTCTTAAATGCCGATAATGGAGCAAATAAACTTTGAGTGCAGAATTTCTTAAAAAATGAGAGAAGATGTAATCTGTGGTCTGCAATATTTCTGGGCATTTTTTGCATTCAGCGAACACATGTAGAACATTGCAGCAGCTGCAAAAAAAATATAAACTGCCATGCCACCAACTGAAGCAAGAGGTAGTAACAAGGTGGAAATTCACACTTAGCAACAAGCCATCAAGACCTATATATCAAGCTATGAGATAAGGAGAGGGGGGACATGTTACCTTACTCCAGCAAACTGGACAATCCTTTCTGTTTTATGCAAACTACTCAAACCATTTGAACCTGCAACAAATTAAGTGAGTCCACACACTGCCAGCATAGAGAAGCTGAAGGTGGAGATGAAAATAAACAATTCTGCTAATATGTTGATTTTGTAGAGCAAGTCTTTTATTCACTTTACCAGGACCCAAGGGTTTGCAGCATCTTGAAATTGGATCATTACATTTTGGCGACCCTTATTTATCCTAGGTTTAAGTCACATGTAATGTCTTTCTTTCCAATTGCCACAAATCTTCACAGATGCAAGCAGCTCCTTGTGAGCAAGCTGTCAACTCAAGTGGCAAGAGACACGTCCCATTACAGCTTCTCCTAAAAATAATACTGCCCAAAAAAATACTTATCTTTTCTAAGAGTTGCACTGACGATGAATCAATACAGCCCACCGATGTGAAAGGTTATGATGATATCTGGTCAGACTTAAAAGAAAATCCCAAATATATTGACACTTTTACCATAGCTCAATCTGATACACCTTGTATTAGTAGAATGGTGAAGGATTATTTTAATGACAATGTACAAATTAGCATCATAGACAGTCCCTTTTAATTCTGGGATGATAAAAATGCAATTTGGAGTCCCTTGTACAAACTAGCTATGGTGCACTTAAGCTGCCTACCCTCCAATGTGGGCTTGGAAACAGTTTTTAGCACAGCCGGGAACATTGTGAGTGATCATTGGAGGAAACTACATCCCAAACATTTATAGAAACTGGTGTTCATGCTGTCAAACATTGAAAAAATTGTGTCCGTGTTCTTTCTCCCATCATTTCACTTCTGGGTCAGACCCATCTTCGTCTATCATCTTGTGTAAAAAGTCTACTGATGCTGCTGCTGTCTATCTAGAAAGCTTTGATTACTGCCACTGCTGTCTCTCATCAATGTGTCACACATGCTGCCTAACTGTAACCTACTTTGTGTATCTTCTTTTCTAAAATGACAATTTAATTGATCTAGACATCAGTAATGAGAATGTAAATTACATGGATCTGGACATCTGTGATGAGGATGATAATGAGGGTGATGACACCATTAAGATAAATGACAACTGTTAGACAAATGTCCATTAGCAAATTGTTAAGATCCCTATCTATTCTCCAGTTCAACAACCAAAATAAAAAATCTTTTTTTTCAGGGGCCCAAACAAATCAAGCACTTATGCTACAAAAGTGGTATTCCCTGTTGCTGAAGTGCTTGGTTTGTTAATCTGTACATGTCCTTTTTAACATATAGGGTGGTGGGAGGGTCCAAGGACATTTTCATCTTGCACTTTTTTATATGATGAACTTGGTGTATCATCTTGTGTAAAATGTTTACTACTACTGATACTGTCTGTCTAACGAGCTCTGATTACTGCCTCTTTACATTCCAGTACATACTCCCACTATTTTTTGGGTGCAGACCACCTTCGTCTATCTACTTGTCCAAACTACCGACTGATGCTACTGTCCATCTAATGAGCTCTGATTACTGCTGCTTTCCTTTCCATGACGCATGCTATCTAACATTAAAAAATGTGTGTCCGTGGTCATTCTACCACCATTTTTCTACTGGGTGCACTACTCGTCTAAAATGTCTATTGATGCTGTTGTCCTTCTAATGATCTCTGAGTACTGACTCTTTACTTTCTATGACACATGCTGTCTAACGTTCAAAATATTGTGTTGCTGGTCTTTCTCCCACCATTTGACTTCTAGGTCAGGGGCACTTTGTCTATTTTATTTCTAAAATGACCATCCTATCAGACAGTGCTCTGCCTCTATGCTTCGAAGGCATTGTGCCATGCTTTGCCTCAAAAGTTGACTGTTCAGAATTTCTTAAACAATGAGAGGTCAGTGCAGGAGATGCTGTCTGTAGTGATCACATGTAAAGTAAATCATTGCAGCAAATTCAAAAAAATTGCCTGCTATGCCACCAACTGAAGTAAGAGGTACTGACAAGGTGGAATGCTACACTTTGCATGCTTCAGAAATTTTCTCAAGCTATTCCAGTTAGGGTGGGCCTACCCTGGAATTCTCTGCCAGTGCTCTACCTTTATGTTGTAAAGGTGTCCTTTACTTTATTAAACTGCCCTCCTTTCTGACACTGCTGTGCCACGAGGTTTAATGGGGATTGCATCTTTTATTAAACTTCCATGTATTTGTGCAGCTGCTCTATCACTAATTTTAGCCAGCTAGTTCACAGCAGCTTTGGGCCAAAATTGGTAAAAAATTTTACAGTTGTGAAGAGATCATAAGAAAATAGACTGTAAATCACTGTAAATTAATCTTAATGCTATAAATGCTAATTTTGGAACAAAAACAGCCCAAACTCATATGACTTTTACCTGTTTTTCACAATTTTTAATGAAATCCAGATCCAAAACAAAAGCATTTGAGGATTTTTGGCCAAAACCAAAACACGAGGATGGTTTTAGAACCAAAACAATAACACAGGGGTCTGCACACATCTCAAATATTAACACCTTGTAAAAGAAAGACTGCAAAATAGTATGTACTCTGTAGCAACAGCTGTCTGATTTCCATACACAATTTATCCTGTGTGATAGCAAAAATATCGCCCTGATTATAGTTTGCTCTGCATGACCAGCTCCACACATTTAGGTGAAACTCATTTTAGATCGGCTCATCCATCCGAAACCTACAATTAAGTGAAACAAATGCATGTCCCTTGTCTATCACCCAGCTATAGACATACACTAACCTCTTGTGATTAACAGAACCGTGACACAGAGTGAATGTTAATTTTGTGTACAATGTACTCCTATACCTGTTGGTAAGACCAAACTCACAGTGAAAAGCTGTGGAAATTCTGATGTAAAAAAAAAAAATGATAAGCATGGAGGAATTTAGCTCCCTTCAGAATGCAACAGCATATCATAACATGTCAAAGTACATAACATCCAGGTTCACAATTTGGATCTGTCAAGTGTCTGGTATTTTCAATAGTCGTGTATTGTTAATTTACAGATTTCATTCTTCATCACTTCGTCCTTTGTAATATTCCCCAAGCATCTTTTCCACAGAAATAAATTTTAACTAAAAGTTAATCTACAGAAAAAGCATACCTAAGCATTCACATTAATATTATTAGCTAATGCAACATCATGTTGTAACTTAGCATAGCACATGAATAATGCAGCTGCCAAAAGGTTAAGTAGAACAAAAGAAAACCCACACACAACTCTAGTTTAATACCAGTAATACAAATGGAAAAACTTTAATAGAAGTTCACCAATGATCACTCATAAACTACTGATACTACCTGGTAGACATAAGGCTTGACCAACATCAGATGCTTTAGGGAAAAATATGGTTTAACTATTCTTACTATTCTTTAGCCCTTTAATCACATGTTGCATTTCTATCGAAAATGCAAACCATATATGATAATACATATAAACGTTATGGGCATGATTCATTAAGGAAAGGAAAGCAAAAAAAAAAGGAATAACTTTGCACCTTGGCACAACCATGTTGTATTGGAGGGGGAGGTAAGTTTAAGATTTGGGGACAGGTTTGTAGTTGGGGTAGGGCATGTCCTAAATCAACTTTATAATTCAGTGTAAAACAAAGGTATCAAGTATTTGTGTGTTACATGAAAAAAACAGCCAGCATTTAACTTCTGTGCCAAATAATAAACTAATTTGCACCCCTTCCATTGTAACATGGTTTGTCCAGGAGAACATTTACTCCTTTTTTGCCTTACTTAATGAATCAGGCCCTATGTGCTTGCATGAGTGTCTGATAAACATTTAATATACGACTCATGTGCAGTCAATATCTGCTTGATGTATTCATATACTTTGACAATCATTTGAGAATGTGTCAAGAATGCAAGGGATACATAGGTTTTTCCATTCATTTCACTGGAGTTTTCAGCATGTGCACTAAATGTAGAACCCCATTGAACTAAATAATTTTTAAATTTGGGCAACTTAGTGATGTCATGTTAGTTAGTGATGGCTGGGCTTTAGACAAGCTGTGCCCTACCTCCCACATTATCAGCTTCCCACAAATATAAAACAGTTAAAAATGTGTGAACACCAGTGGGCATTTGCCTTCTGAATTCCCCAGATCTCTGCTATCTCCTTGGTGGCATCAGCTGCTGCTTTACATGGAGATCAAGTGCCTTGAGTGAATAACCACATAAGTGCCTTGCAACATGAAAGTGAAAGCCTTCCTCAGAGTCAGGAAAGGAAGGAGGTTCAGTTAAGGTAACTGATGAAGGACAGTTATGGGTTACAGCAGCTGACTGTTTTAACATTTCTACAGTGACCTGTTCATTTTTCGTATCTCTGCCTTCCACTATCTCGTAGCACACATCTGGTAACAGCACAGAAAGGACAGTCACCAATGCAAGTTTTATTATTAGCGGTTGATAATGCTTCTACCTTATAGCCACATGCACTTTCCTGACCAGCAGCTACAATTGTTATTCCTCTACCTTAAATATCAAGTGTTTCTCACACATTTTTGATTGCAAGCTCATTTGAGCAGGGCCATCTTTACCTTCTGTTTCATGTAATTTGTTTATGTTATGATCCCCTCAATGTACAGCGCTGTGTAATATGTCAGAACTTTAAATAAAAGATAATAATAATAATAATAATAATAATAATAATAATAATAATGATAATAAGTGAATGGTATCTTAGATATATTGGGTGTGACTGGTTGTGTTGATGCCTTCCATTACATATTTTTTTTGGATAAACTGATGGTCACCTAAAAATAATCAGTCAACTAATTTCTCTTGCATGTATCCCACATCAGCCATAAGTATGTCTACATTAAAATGTACTTTCTAATTCCTAGTTATTATCTATCTGGCTACTCACAACAATATACAGTCAATAGCAATTGAAGCATACATTATCTGTAGTCCATACAGTATAGAAACGTATTCCAACTTGTCAAATTACTTAAACTTAAATTAAATGAAATAAACATAACTGATAATATTTCCCCATCTCATGTGCCTCCATTCCCCAAATGTTCTATCACTCTCAACAGCTCATCACACTAAGGTTTCATATTCACTGTCATTTTATTTACATTTTTAACACTAGTAGAAACATGACAATTTGGTAAATGCAAAACAATTTAAGAAATAGCATTCTAAAAAATGCTAACACAACACATGTAAAAATGCCATTTGGCATGGTAAACTAGAAACAGAAGTGGAATTAGCGAGCTATGGGCACGGGTGCAGGGCAGCGGGAAGGAGGGAACCGGGACCCACAACTCGCTAGTTCCCCTTGCAGTGGGCCCCGTTATCTCCACGGGCCCTGGTGCACGCACCTGCTGCACCAATGGTAGTTCCACCACTGACTAGAAATAATGGTTAAAGATACCCAGGATAGATGTATACAGAGCCGGATTTAGACCTCACAGGGCCCTAGGCAGGATACTGGTTTTGGGCCCCCCTCCCTGAAACAATCCATAGCACTATATT
Source organism: Mixophyes fleayi (assembly GCF_038048845.1). Taxonomy (NCBI): domain Eukaryota; kingdom Metazoa; phylum Chordata; class Amphibia; order Anura; family Limnodynastidae; genus Mixophyes; species Mixophyes fleayi. Next base: position 208,835,823 of record NC_134403.1, on the reverse strand, counting down.
TTTGTAGCATACCATATACTCCTATAGTTAAGCAGAAGTGAAAGCATGTGCCGGCAAGCAGCCAAAGGAAGTGTGACCATACCATTGGGGGCGTGACTTGCATCATTGGGGGTGTACCTAACATGTGAAAAGAGCTAGGCCCTCCTCCTACAGAAAAATGCACCCCTAAATAATAACCGAGCAGTCCCGTTTTTTAAGTAGTTGAGTCAAAACAACTTAATGGGGCATATTCAATTAGCTTTCGGATTCGCGGTAACGCGCGTTACCGCGAAAAGTGCGCTTTCTTGAGGGTATTACGGTACCGCATTAACGCGCATTTTCGTTCGCAACCCTATGGGCTGCGAACGAAAATCCACGTTATTGCGGTAACGTGTATTACGTTTCGCGGCTGTTCCGGCGCGTTACCGCGAATCCGAAAGTTAATTGAATATGCCCCAATAAGTATTTAAGTCAGGGCAGAAATACTTACTGAGTTGTTTGCAAAAATAATGCGCATAAATCCAAGTATGTGCTCTTGTCACTTTTGTCCATCTATCATAACACTGTGCCCGTTCATTGTCACTTTTGCCCCTTCACAATATCACATGTGCCCCTTTACCATCACCTCTGTGCCCCTTCACCTTCACCTCTGTGCCCCTTCACCATCTCTGTGCCCCTTCACCATCACTAAGCCTCTTCACCATCACCAACTCTGTGCCCCTTCACCATCACCACCTCTGTCTTCTTTCTTCTCCGGCGCGGTGCTCCTCTGTTAGTCCAAACAGATTTAAAATTAAAAAAAAGAGTAACGTTACCGCTTGTCGGGTCCCGGAAGTCTCTCCTTCTCTCTCTATTACTGAGACACTGAGAGAAGGAGAGACTGCCAGGACCCGACGAGCGGTCACCTGACTTTTTTTTTTTTCTTAAATGCATTTTCAGTCGGATCTTGTGTATTATACTGGCGGCCAGAGGGGGATGGAAGGCAGAGGGGAGCGCCCCTCTGCCTTGCCTACCCCAATCACTGTCGGCTCTGGCCGGGCTCTCTGGGTACTGCTGGGCCCTAGGCAGTTGCCTAGGTTGCCTAGTGGTAAATCCGGCCCTGGATGTATATACCTCTTAACACATCACATTACAAATCTATTTTAATATTAATACAAGGTTTAATATCTAGAATTAATCTACTTATTACACTCAGTAAATGTAAGGTAGGATGTGCAATGGAACTATATTTGTTATTTTGTTATTTTTATTTATGTTTTGTCTTGAAAAAATTCAATAAAAATATTTGATTTAAAAAAACAAAAACTAATGGTTTCTAGCGTCATATCCATGTTAATGTGTTTAAAACAAATGTAAAATGCATTTAGAAAATACCAGTAAGCATGAGCCCTTACTTTTATATGCAGATCTTCTGAAAACCTGACCTCTCCTCCCAACCATCCACAAATTTTGATACTATTATTTAACTATTATTGCACTTGTTTGGCCTCATTTACAGTTGAACACACCTTGTACATTAAATATAACAATCAGTAGCAAAAAAAAGCCAGTGTATGTTGAGTTGTACATATCACAAAATGCATCCAACTCAAAACACAGCAGTACTTCTGTGTCAGAGGTGCGTCAGATGTAAAAATGCATACAAGTAGCATTTTCCTTATCAAATGAAAATAAAATAGCCTCAAAGTGAATGAATGAGGTAGTCATCGCTCAAGCAGCCAATCAAAAGCAATGGTGAATCTCTTGACTGTTTGTTAATTTCTTGTACCCTTGTGTGATCTGTAAATACATCTATTTTTTATATAAAATAAAATATGCATGTACTTTGCCAGTTGTCTGCCTAAGTAATTTCGAAGAAGGTTACCAAGTGTCCTCATTTAGCACATAAGGCTGCCTACGGGCAAACCAGTTAGACTGAGCTTCACATAAGCCTGGTATCCTGACAGTGCCCATAGCTATACATGGGAAAAAAAGTAATGAAATCTGTCGAACAAAGTGCACACATTAATATATTCTTACTGCAACTATTTTGAGAACACATGGAAATAAAGAAATACTTTGATTAGAAATAAAAAAAAAACTCACACACTGAGTTACAGTGGAAATGCAGCTAATAGGGATTTGTTGGGAGTTTACCTCTACTCCATTGAACTGCAAATAATAGCCTTAGAAGGTATTTGGCACATCCACAATAAAACCTTCTCATCAGCAATTTCCTTTTGAGAAATGGTTTATTTGATTGTATTATTATAGCCAATCACAATCTGGACAGCTCTGGACAGAGCTGGAGTACGTTTGCAAAGTCAAAAAAGTCCATGGCGCAAATGCAGCTTTGAAACCACTCACCCCTAGGTTTGTGGAGCAAGAGGAGAAGAGTTTTGCACAGGCAGAAGGGAGGCGTTGGGTGAAGTGAAGACATACCTAGTGAAGTACAGAGTAGTTGCACTGTGTGCCTCATTTTGAAGAGCAGGGTAGAAATGATAATAATAATAATTTTCATAGCAAGATTATTGCAATGAGATAAAAGGGTAGGGAGGTTACATCTATTTTCAGGGGCATTACACTGTTTTTGTGCACACACCCCCTCTCCCTTCCCTCCACACAGATACTAAAGGAACCAGCCGTGCAAGGACCAGACTGAGTATAGTTTTCACTAGCAGGGGGACCACAAATTCGCAGTCTCCCTGTTACAGTGGAAACCAGTCCAGACGGTTAATGCTGGTGATGGGGGTGGCAGGTTTCCCATGTTTTATTAATTGATTTATTAAAATGGTGCACAGTACGCAGGAACTATTTTGTCTTATAAAAAGAACAGGACAGGGTCACTTCTCCAACAGCCTTTGGCTAAGAAGTGCATTTTTAGGTCCACTAAATAAAAGGCTTCAAACACAAAAAAGCAACACTTGTAATAAAGACAATCACATTGCTCCCTTACCATCATAGCTTGTTAAAGCTATAAATAAAAATAACTGAAAAGTATTTCAGGAATAAAACTGTATTTAACTGCAAGACATGGTGTAAAATATATAGGAGGTTGGACATTTTACATGTGGATGCTACATTTTTTACTGTGAAGCTCCTGAAGGATTTCTCTGCCTCCCTGCTCATTTTACTTTGAAACTAGAGATGGTCACTGACCCCCGTGTTTTGGTTTTGGATTCGGTTTTGGATCTGGATTACCGTCGTGTTTTGGTTTTGGTTTTGGTTTTGCAAAACCGCCATTGCGTGTTTTGGTTTTGGTTTTGGTTTTGTTTGGTTTTGTTTTGCTATTTTTTGGGAAAATCCATGTTTTTGGGCCTAAATTAACCCAATTTAGTGCTCCAACTGTTTTAGAGACAAGTAATCTAATTGTTGAGGTAATAAATCATCCAAAAAAACAGTTTAATTCTTCGTTGGTAGGCCTATTCTACACACAAAACAGATTGTCTTCCTCTCCATCTATGCATATTGGCAATGCAGCCATCGTCTTTGAATGTATATTACACCCTACACTTATAGTTAAATATGTAAAGAAATGGAAAAAGCCAGTTTGGTTTCTGTCTCTCAAGGCCCCCCTCCACTTGTATAAAATACCAAAATATTCAGCCATTATAGACTGTACAATATTAATTGACATGGAGAAAGCCAGTTTGGTTTCTGTCTCTCTAGGCCCCCCTCCACTTGTATAAAATACTAAAAAATTCAGCCATTATAGACTGTACAATATTAATTGACATGGAGAAAGACAGTTTGGGGTCACTCTGTCTCTCTAGGCCCCCCTCCACTTGTATAAAATACCAAAAAATTCAGCCATTATAGACTGTACAATATTAATTGACATGGAGAAAGCCAGTTTGGTTTCTGTCTCTCTAGGCCCCCCTCCACTTGTATAAAATACTAAAAAATTCAGCCATTATAGACTGTACAATATTAATTGACATGGAGAAAGACAGTTTGGGGTCACTCTGTCTCTCTAGGCCCCCCTCCACTTGTATAAAATACCAAAAAATTCAGCCATTATAGACTGTACAATATTAATTGACATGGAGAAAGCCAGTTTGGTTTCTGTCTCTCTAGGCCCCCCTCCACTTGTATAAAATACTAAAAAATTCAGCCATTATAGACTGTACAATATTATGAAAAATGGACAAAGCCAGTTTAGGGTCACTCTGTCTATGACACCCTACCCTTAAGGATAAATTGCCCTAACAGCAGCCTTTCAAGATGGTATGTGATATGGAAATGCCACAAGTCCCTTTCCTCTTTGGGGGTAGATTGCACCCTACACTTACATAGAAAGTTTTAAAAAGATGTTATCGGCATCATCTTCAGCTTCATCCTCACCCTCATCAGTGTGTACGTCATCATCACAGACTATCAATTCATCGCCGCTTGAATCCACCATTAGAGAACAGTCAGTGCTTGGATGTCTTGGATGGTGAAGGCCTTCCTCGTGGAAGATGTAGTTCATTTTTATAAACATCATTTTCTCCACATTTTTGGGAAGTAACCTTCTACGGCGATCACTGACTAAGTTCCCTGCTGTGCTGAACACTCGTTCAGAGTACACACTGGAGGGTGGGCAGCTTAGGTATTGCAAAGCAAGTTTGTACATGGGTTTCCAAATGGCCTGCTTTTCTTCCCAGTAAGGAAAGGGACTGTCTGACATTTCCATATCAACTACCTCTTGAAAGTAATCCTCCACCATCCTTTGCATGTTTATACTCATATTGGATGGAGTTATGGGCAAAGTGACACATTTTTTTGAAAAATCCTTCAAACCAGCCCAGATGTTAAATTGTTCTCGTCTGCCCCCTGTGTCTTCCCTGCTTCTTTTTTGGAAATTTAATTTTTTACGAGCAACAGCTTGAGAAAGTGAAGGAGGACACGTCGTCAAGCCGAGGCCCAGTTCAGCGGCCAACTTGCTGAGCAATAGCTCCTTGCAAAAGTTCACATCTCGCTCATTTACAAGTAAAGACTCAATGTAGGTTTTAAACCTTGGATCAAGCACAGTGGCCAAAACGTACTGATCCGAGTTCAAGATCTTAATAACTCGAGGATCATTGTGAAGCGAATTAAGTACTTGATCGACAAGGCCAACATACTTTGCTGAATTGCTTGCTTTCAGCTCCTCCTTCATTTTCTCAAGCTGCTTTTCCAATAGTCTAATTAAAGGAATGACTTGGCTCAAACTAGCAGAGTCTGCACTGACCTCACATGTCACAACTTCAAATGGTTTCAGCACCTTGCACAGCACTGAAAGGATTCCCCACTGTGCAAGAGTGAAATACATCCCCCCTCCTTTCCCAATGTCATGACTTGTGCAATATGCTTGGATGGCTTTGCGCTGTTCCTCCATCCTCTGAAGCATGTACAGGGTGGAATTCCACCGAGTTACCACCTCTTGCTTAAGTTGGTGGCAGGGCAAGTTAAACTGCTCTTGGAGCTGCTGTAATCTCCTACATGCTGTGGCTGAATGCCTGAAATGGCCTGAAATTTTACGGGCCACCGAAAGCATCTCCTGCACCTCACGGTTATTTCGTAGGAAGCTCTGCACCACCAAGTTGATGGTGTGAGCAAAACAGGGAATATGTTGGAAATCACCCAGCTGTAATGCTCGCACTATATTGTTGGCGTTATCTGAAATGACATACCCTGGGGAGAGTCCGAGTGGTATAAGCCATGCATCAATCACATCTCTCAGTTTGCGTAACAAATTGTCAGCCGTATGCCTGTTAGTGAAGCCGGTGATACAAAGAGTGGCCTGCCTGTGACAAATGTTACGTAGTGGTGTACATGCTGCTGCTGTTCCTGCTGGTGAAGGTGAATGACCAACCCAGTGGGCTGTCACAGTCATATAGTCTTTGGTTTGGCCACTTCCACTTGTCCACATATCTGTGGTTAAGTGAACAGTGGGCAGAATGGCATTTTTCAGCGCAATCTCTACATTTTTACACACTTTTTGGTATAGTTGTGGAATAGCTTTACGGGAGAAATGGTGTCGCGATGGAATTCTGTAACGCGCACACAAAACCTCAATTAACTGTGAAAAACCAGCTGCGTTTATTGTGGAGATTGGACGCAGATCTAACACTAACATTGCAGCCATGGCGTCTGTGATTCGCTTGGCGACTGGGTGACTGCTGTCATATTTGCTTCCCCTCGCAAATGATTGTTTCACAGTTAATTGCTGAAATGTAGGACTGCTCATTTTATTCACCTGCCTCTGGGATGACGATTCACCCCCAGCAGCAGCAACAGCAGCAGCAGGACTAACGCTTTCTTCAGAGGAATCAATAATAGTGCCGGAGTCATCCAGCCTTAAGTGGGATGCCGGGCTAACTCCGAGCGCTACTGAGGATATTGATGAGGATGGTGTGGTGGGTGTATTTTGTAGCCGTCGGTATGTCGGTGAGCGGAGGGTCTTAGCTGATGAGGGAGTGCTTGTATTCTTTTGGGAAGAACTTTCAGCTTTTCCCAACACTTTGCCATGAACTCTCGTTAAATGGCGTAACATAGACGAGGTTCCAAGATGGTTAAGGTCCCTCCCTCGACTGACTGTGGCTTCACATACACTACAAATGGCTATACAATTGTTGTCTGGATTTGGGTAGAAATAATTCCACACATAAGAAGTGGATTTTTTTGTTTTATGCCCAGGCATGACAATGGCCTTTTTCTTGTCACGTGCCAGAACTGCTGCCACTGGTGCAGGACTTACACAAACAACCTCATCCTCATCAACATCCTCATTAGCGCCCTCGTCGCCTACACAAATCTCCCCCTCATCCTCTTCTAATTCCAAAGTGGCATCCTCAATTTGGGTATCACCGGCTACACTCGGGCTATTAAGGCACACATCAGCAGAATGCTCACGATTAGACATCCCACTGTTGGATGGACTCTCCACAGGGATTGTTGTCATTTGTGAATCAGAGCAAATATTCTCCTGTAATGCCTCACTGGTATCTTGCAGCTCAGCTTTGACGCGTAACAGTAGTTGTGCACCAATTGTAGCCTGGGTAACTTTTTGGGATCTGCCACTAATAGCCAAAGGTGAAGGCCTCATTCTCTCTTTGCCACTGCGTGTGTAGAATGGCATGCTTGCAATTTTTTTTTTATCGTCACTTAACTTTTGCTCAGTTACACTTCTTTTTCGCTTCAATACAGTAAAATTTTTTTTGGTTTTTGTTTTTTGCACTAATTTGAAAACACTCTGTTGTTTGACATCGCCTTGGCCAGATGACGTACTGGGAACACTAACATCAGGACTGGTGACAGAACCTGGTTGCTCATTTAGATCATATGTGGACTGCTTTGAATCCATTCTGAGCGCAAACCACTGGGGAGTGCTAAAAATTATTGAGTAGATACTGCTGACAGATATGACTTTTGACAGCCAGAAATATTAATGCACAATTAGGGAGGACACCCCAAAAACACTGAGGAGTGCTAAAAATTATTGAGTAGATACTGCTGACAGATATGACTTTTGACAGCCAGAAATATTAATGCACAATTAGGGAGGACACCCCAAAAACACTGAGGAGTGCTAAAAATTATTGAGTAGATACTGCTGACAGATATGACTTTTGACAGCCAGAAATATTAATGCACAATTAGGGAGGACACCCCAAAAACACTGAGGAGTGCTAAAAATTATTGAGTAGATACTGCTGACAGATATGACTTTTGACAGCCAGAAATATTAATGCACAATTAGGGAGGACACCCCAAAAACACTGAGGAGTGCTAAAAATTATTGAGTAGATACTGCTGACAGATATGACTTTTGACAGCCAGAAATATTAATGCACAATTAGGGAGGACACCCCAAAAACACTGAGGAGTGCTAAAAATTATTGAGTAGATACTGCTGACAGATATGACTTTTGACAGCCAGAAATATTAATGCACAATTAGGGAGGACACCCCAAAAACACTGAGGAGTGCTAAAAATTATTGAGTAGATACTGCTGACAGATATGACTTTTGACAGCCAGAAATATTAATGCACAATTAGGGAGGACACCCCAAAAACACTGAGGAGTGCTAAAAATTATTGAGTAGATACTGCTGACAGATATGACTTTTGACAGCCAGAAATATTAATGCACAATTAGGGAGGACACCCCAAAAACACTGAGGAGTGCTAAAAATTATTGAGTAGATACTGCTGACAGATATGACTTTTGACAGCCAGAAATATTAATGCACAATTAGGGAGGACACCCCAAAAACACTGAGGAGTGCTAAAAATTATTGAGTAGATACTGCTGACAGATATGACTTTTGACAGCCAGAAATATTAATGCACAATTAGGGAGGACACCCCAAAAACACTGAGGAGTGCTAAAAATTATTGAGTAGATACTGCTGACAGATATGACTTTTGACAGCCAGAAATATTAATGCACAATTAGGGAGGACACCCCAAAAACACTGAGGAGTGCTAAAAATTATTGAGTAGATACTGCTGACAGATATGACTTTTGACAGCCAGAAATATTAATGCACAATTAGGGAGGACACCCCAAAAACACTGAGGAGTGCTAAAAATTATTGAGTAGATACTGCTGACAGATATGACTTTTGACAGCCAGAAATATTAATGCACAATTAGGGAGGACACCCCAAAAACACTGAGGAGTGCTAAAAATTATTGAGTAGATACTGCTGACAGATATGACTTTTGACAGCCAGAAATATTAATGCACAATTAGGGAGGACACCCCAAAAACACTGAGGAGTGCTAAAAATTATTGAGTAGATACTGCTGACAGATATGACTTTTGACAGCCAGAAATATTAATGCACAATTAGGGAGGACACCCCAAAAACACTGAGGAGTGCTAAAAATTATTGAGTAGATACTGCTGACAGATATGACTTTTGACAGCCAGAAATATTAATGCACAATTAGGGAGGACACCCCAAAAACACTGAGGTGTGCTACAAATTATTTAGTAGATACTGCTGACAGATATGACTTTTGACAGCCAGAAATATTAATGCACAATTATGGGGGACACCCCAAAAGCGCTGGGGAGTGCCAAATATGAAGAAAAAATAATAAACCTCTATCCTCCTCTCTGCACTAGCGATTTTGGTTAGAGCAATTGCAAGAACAATATTGTATTCTCTGTCCCTGCTCTAATTAGCCTATGACTACACCCTGCTCTCTCCCTCTGTCAAATGGCGATGGATTGCTGTGGAGGCGTGTATTTATAAAGTTGAAGTATCGCGAGAACCGAGTCCCGAGATCCGACGACGTCACAATGACGTTCGGCCTCGATTTGGATTCGGAATGGGCGGGAGAGTACCGAGCTGCTCAGCTCGGTACTCGGATACCCAAAGTTCGGGTGGGTTCGGTTCTCGGAGAACCGGACCCGCCCATCTCTATTTGAAACACACTTGTACTTTGTGGAGGCTGCTCCAAAACTACAATATCAAGGTGTTTTGTGGTGTGCTTCCAAAATGACCACCACTGTTTTTACTTGAAATCATTACATTAATCATTGGTACTGATGGGGTCTGGAGCTGAGAGTACATATATATAGCTGTATATCTGAACGTTGATCCCTGTAAAAGCAGATTTTGTAGATACATATAAGGAGAAGAAGATTGATACTGTCTTTCATCTCCAAGCTTGTTAGCTACCTAGCAAAGTGATTGAATTGTGTGTCTAAGAGAAAAGAGGGCTATTTTAATTAACACAAACACGGAATTGAATGTAGGTGCACCCTTTTGCTTAGGCACTCTGCCTTTCCAGCTTTACACTGGCAGAAAACGTTTTGCCATAACTAGCAGTCAATTCATGTATAGTAAATTGTATTTTAAATTTAATGGACATTTAAGTTTTCCGGAGACATTATGTTATACATGTGGCCAATAAATATATTTTAACATAAATAAATATATTTATTTTCTTGAATTTATGGAGTGAAAATTGAGAATACTCTGTCAGTAATCAAAAAACATGGTTATACAAGCTGCATGTTAAGCTGCTCAAAAACCAGTTAACATTATGTACAGATGATAGGAGCACAGATAATTAGGGTTTCACTGTATTATACTTCTTCCTATTAGGTTTGTACAGAACATGACAGGTACAGTTATAGGGGTCATCTACGGACATCGAAAAACAACACTAATTAAAGAGTGACAATACTTGCCTCTATTCACTTTTAATGTAGTGTTCAAATTGCCGTCATTAGTGCATCTGTCTCACAGCACAATATAATATGTACTTAATGTGCATTCCTGTATACTTCCATTGTATTTTTGCTTAATGTTAACACTTCTGAATGCGGCAGGCAACATGTACAGGTAGATTTTTTTGACTATATACATGTCCAACTGCGTTTAATAGGCTTTGATAACGCACATTAAATGATTGAAAGTAATGCCCGTGTGTATATGGCCTACGTCTATCAAATACATTCTTAAAACATTGTCTCCTCTCGCTTTTCTCCGCTCCTCTCAGTGACTCTCAACCTGTCATCCGTGCCCACCCTCTTGGGCCATAGTTACCTGCCTATACTCACTTTTCCCCTCCCTCCCTCTCTTTCATGATGTGCCTGAGCCCCCAGAGTTATAGTGCTTACTGTTACTTGTACTGTGCTGTTTCACCTTGTACTGTGCCATTGTTTGTCCTTGTACGGCGCTACGGATACTTTGTGGTGCCCTATAAATAAAAAACTAATAATAATTAATAATAAAATTATTCTTTAAAATAAAAAAATGAACATTATTTTCCATTAATCGGCTGCTTAATTTATATTCAATGGAAGGACTTGGGATTCACAAGCAGTGCTAAAAAGACAGTGTGGTTTGTAAGCTGAATCAGGCAAGGAATGCCAGGGAAATGCTCCAGGGAGCAGAAGAAAGCAAACTGACATGACATACGCCAAAATCAAGTAAAGTTATCCTTTCTCACATATGGTCCATCTTTGACAAGTCCTGTCTGTGAAATCATTGTGTCTTGATAAATCAGAGATGTCCCACAAAGACAAAGCTTCATGCAGAGTGGTGAGGAAAACTGACAGTATCTGCACACCATACAGAATGCTAACAACATGTCTTAGACATTTGCTGATTGACTGTTTACTTTTGTGTGGAAGGAAAGCTGTGCATGCGGCTGCATATATTATACATATATTGCATTTTAAACAGCAAAAAGAATCTATTAATCCCAGTTGAAATTAAAACTAAACATTTTGACTTTTGGCTTTTTTTTTTATCATTTATTAAAAACCTTTTACTTTGTGTCCAGAAAATTTCATGTAAGATATTGTTGAACCCCTTAAGCTAAGGAGAGACTCACTGTTATGTGTTGTCTGTGACCGGATATCTTTGCTTGATACACTACAAAAATTCAAAAGTTCTTTGCATTTTCTTGAATTTTTGATTGATTAAAAATTTGAGTTATATTCGAGAAAGTAGAACAGGTTCGATCATGTCCAAACCGATTTACACATGATTGAGCTAGTTCATACATAATTGTGCTGGTTCACATATGATCGAGCCAGTTCACACATGTGCTAACTGGCTCAAACAAGTTCAATTTTAAGTTGATACATTTTAATGGTTTTTATTGGTTAACAGTGAACCTTGTATGTGAACAGCAAACCACAAAAACTATTGTGCTTGCAGTTTGAATTTTAAAAAATATATAAGAGTCAAATGTTTATTAAAAATAATACTTAATGTATAATAAAGAAAAATATTAAAAAACATTAATTTAGATGCGAGCAGGAAGCCACAAATGGGGAAACAAGGAATCTGAAATGTGAACTGCAAACCTCGAATGAATCAGGATCAATTGTCAATTGTACCACAAACATGTTTGCGGCCATCAAACTAGTTAAATTCAATCTCACTGGGTTTTACTAGCTGGGATAAGAATTGAGATTCTTGTATAAAGGTAAATATATGTGAAGTTTCACTTTAATGCACCAGTAGAATATAAGATTTCAGAAAATGATATCGGTTAATTTGCATATATGTATATTAGACACCCGTTTATGGGGTTTCATATTACCTGTAAACCCCCCTCCCCACCACCACCACCTCTGCATTTGAATCTCACTCAGCCGCAGGTTCACAAATGCTGATTGGTCGAGTGAAGAGGAGTTAGTGAAAAGGCTGGGTAATCATTTACTGGACTGACCACTCTAATATGAGCCCCAGAGAATTCTGCATGAATCATCACTTATGTATGCAACTCATTTAATGAATTGGTAATAGTGTGTCCAATATTTTTTTTGCTTTCTATTACTAGGGATGGCATATCGTTATCAGGCAGTGTATGCTGGATTCAAAGCAATATATAATTCTGCGTTTTTGTACATCTAGCACTTCTGTGCTAATAGTAGCCAAGATGAAGAAGATTGAGGCTATTTTCAAACATTCCTTTCCCTTTCACTCCTTCCTGTCTCTCATCATAGTCATCTTATTATTTATTTCTGTTTAATGTAGTCAAGTGTAGCCACTTATTATCAGTCCAAAGTTAAGCTGTTCCTCAGACATGACCCACTGAATTTTCATAATTTTTTCTCTCCACAATCATCTTATCTGGTCATACCAAAATCTGCCATGCTGAATGATTTGATCTGAGTGCCAGTATATCCAACCATAAATGCTATTACTTTTTGTTATTTTCTTTCATTTTAAACTACACCTATTATGCCTACCATCATTTAATACAAAGATATTAGTGAACATTTTCATGAGTTACAACTAGAATAAAAATGTTTTACTATCACCAAAAGAAATGGCTATTAACTGCATGAGTGGTTCTGCTTAGAAATCCGCACCATATGAGATGGTGGTGGCAAATTCATTAATTTAGTTTAAAATGAATTTGATGTCTTTCATACAGGAAAGCTATATGTAACTATATTTAGTTGAAGACTTGATTTATACAGGGAATTTAACAGATTGCCAGTTTGGGGTCAAAAAGATATGTTTCCCTCCTGGTAGTCTAAATCAGCAGTGATTGCACTGAGGGTTTTGTTTTGTCTATCTCAGGATCAGAATAATTAGATTTTATGGAAGGTTGAGTTTGCAGGATCTCTGTCATTTTTAAGCCTTACTAACTATGTACTAAGATTTATATTTTGGTTTTATTAAGTCCGTATTGAATTTATATCCATTCATTCAATCCTCCATTCAGTTTACATCTTTGTTGTTAGTCCTTTAATTGATTCATATACCAATTTTCCAAGTCCTTAATTAAATCTGTATACCATTTTCCCTACTCCATTATGTCCTTCCTTCAGCTCATGTACAAGTTTATTTATCCAATTCCTAGACCATTTTACCAGTCCTCCATTCAGTTTATATACCCATTTCTCCTGTCTCTTAGTTGATTAGTATATCCACTTTCCAGGTTGTCTGATAAGTTAAATAGGTATTTTTCAAGTCCTTTATTGATTTATACACCCATCTCGGCTGTTCTTTTTCCGAACCATAAACCAGTCTAACCAGTCCTTTATTCAATTCATATACCCATCTCACTAGTACTTAATTTGAACCAAAAGCCCTATCTATTTGCCCCACTAGACTTGACAAACCGTTTACATCCTTTTATCCCAGTCAACCCTCTAAATATGCTTTAATGTTGCTTAAAGTCCTACTTTTTAAATTTACTAATTTACAGCAAATTGTTCCAACTCCCAAATGCATATTCTGACCAAAATTCCAATCAAGCTTCACTTTCCATGTTCATGTTATTCATTACCTTACTTATTCTAAATCCTATCCATCTTTCCCTTTTCTTTGAACAATTTTTACAGCGAGCCCGTTGCATTATCTTGCTGAAAGAGACCACTGCCATCAAGGAAAACTTTTGTCATTAGGAAGTGTACTTTGTCTCCAACAATATTTAGATAGGTGGTACGTGTCAAAATAACATCCATATGAATGCCAGGATCCAAGGTTTCCCAGCAGAACATTAGCCAGAGCATCACACTGCCTCCGCTGGCTTGCTTTCTTCCCATAGTGCATCCTGGTGCCATCTCTTACCCAGGTAAATGACACACACGCACCCAGCCGTCCACATGATGTAAAAGAAAATGTGATTTATCAGACCAGACCACTTTCTTCCATTGCTCGATGGTCCAGTTCTGGTTCTCATGTGCCCATTGTAGGCACTTTCGGCGGTGGACAGTCTGACCGATCTGCTACACAGCCGCATACACAGCAAGCTGTGATGCACTGTGCCTTCTGATGCTTCTATCATAGGCAGCATTAACTGTTTCAGCAATTTGTGCTATAGTAGCTCTTCTGTGGCATTTGACCAGATGGGCTAGTCTTCGCTCCCCACGCGCATCAATGAACCTTGGGCAGCCATGTCCCTGTTGCTGGATCATCTGTTGTCCTTTCTTGGACCACTTTTGGTAGGTACTAACCACTGCATATCGGGAACTCCCCACAAGACCTGACATTTTGGAGATGCTCTGACCCAGTCGTAAAGCAATTACAATTTAGCCTTTGTTAAAGTCGCTTATGCTTGCCCAGTTTTCCTGCTTCCAACATATTAACTTCAAGAACTGACTATTCACTTGCTGCCTAATATATCCCACCCCTTGCAAAGTGCCATTGTAATGAGATAATCAATGTAATTCAATTCACTTATCAATTGTTTTAATGTTGTGACTGATCAGTGTATATGTCTTCACTGTGATGAAACAATGGTACACCAATGTCAGACCTATCCCTTTATAGTTCTGAAGTTTTAGACTAGTAAATACATTAATTTTACCACTTCTATGATAAGTTATTATTATTTATTTCATCTTAATATGAATACTAAATCTATATGTATTTCCAGTAATATTAATAAATTATATCTGCACAGAATAAGTTTTTGCATTAGTGTTTTGCTGAGCTCTATTAATGTCATTTACGAAGCACGCCACTTGTGTGAGTCTTTGCACTGGAGTCTCCCAGCTTTGATCATTTAGAAACAGTTGGCAGTGTGCAAGTGTTTTTTTTTCAGTATTTGCTTTAAAATTTGGACAACATTGGATCAAAAATTAGGAAAGGAAGATTTTCTTTCATGCAACAAAGTGATGTCCTAGGGATTGGGGTATCATTATTCATTTTAGGCTTATTAACAGCGGTCCCAATTCTGTTCAATACCCAGTCCCAGCATTTCAGCGTTAGCTGGTAGCCTCTGGGATGGGAATCGTGCATGTTGTTTTTTTGTACAGCTTACACCACCATAAAGGGTTACCAGCCATGCTCTGTCCACTGGGACTTGATTTTTTATGGTAGGGGTACAACACATTAATAGTCTCTCTATACGGAAAACCAGCCCAGTTTGTCTAGTGATGGAACCAGTTAAGGATTTGGGGAGGGGGTATACTGCCATTAATTATTTTAATTTTAAACAGCACATTGTGCCTGTGGGTAGACTTTATCACAGGTGGCAAATTTTGTGTTACATACTAAGAGCGCACCTGGAAATATACTACACTGCCGAAGTGCATCATGTAAAACTGGTCGCACTAAAAGTATATGACGAGATCTGATCTCTGCCACCTCTAAGTTGGTGTCCATTTGCAGGGTAGGAATGTCCATGAAGAGCGCCACTGAAAATATGCCCTATCCACCACCTTAACTCTCGCTTTTCTGCACTGAAAATGAGGGTGCACCCATGCACATACTCTGTACTTTGCAAAGAATGAGGAAAGCCTTCTCTCCACCCAACTCCCACCCTCTGTCTTTGTGCTTGCACTCATCCACAAATGTGCCCATCTTACTTTGTAAACCAATGCGGCACATTGGAAATCTAGGGGACTTTATATTGCACATATGCATGTGTCTGTCCTGCACTGTGATCTGTCTGTTGTCATACAGCAAGTAGCATATAGCCAGAATGTACTTATTCTCAAAGAAACATTTCTTGAGATTCCCTTGGGTGTATGTGCGTGCAAGTTACGTGCATTTTTTTTTAATGCAAGTTGCGTTTACCTTTTGTTTTTATGCAAGTTGTGCTTACCTTGCATTCTAAGACGAATCAGGGCCTTAGTGTTCTATTGAATGTTTAAAAAGTGCATTTGTGCACATAAAAAAGCTTGCAAAAAAAACAAGCACTGCATATAACATAAAAACAACCTTATTGTATAAATTGCAAATAAAGTGGCACACACTTACTAAATTTCCATAATCAAAAAATTCAAAATGTAATTAATCAATTCTGAAAGTCTTTTCCACTTGAAATGACAATAATCCAAAAAAGAGTGAATCTCTATGGGACAACCTTCCAGCTTCTAATCAATACAGAGCGGCTTCGTTCTGACTAACCAGAATGGGAGAAGCCCTCTCTGTATTGTTTAGTAGTGGTAATACCTCACGTGGTGTCTCACAACTAACCCAATGAAATACCTTATATCAATGGAGTTCAATGATAAAATGAATCAATAAACTCCATTGATGCAATGTAGTTTGCTGCAGTTAGTGTTGAAACCCAATGTGGGGTTTCGCCACTACTAACCAATGGAGAAATTGGTTTCTCACACTAAAACCAATCAGAGCAAAGTCTCTCTGCCTTGATTAGAAGCCACCTCACCTGTCAGTTGCTTCGCGGAACAAGATATTGTCTCTCCACAGGATTTATTATTATTTTTTTACCAATAGATTTTGAGCAGGAACCAAGATGAGAATCACTCTAGAATTTAGGGGAGCAATAAAGTCCAGAATGAGGATGAGCGGGAGAGTTTTAAATAAAGGTTTTCTTTTCATGTGTGTGTTTTTATTTTACAGTATTTTTTTGCAGGTGCACTACAGGTCCCATCATGCCCTGGATGTTAGGGCAAGCTGTTGCTTCTAGCTCTGCGAGTGCCAGTATGTTCTGGCAGCCATGGGTATGCTGGCACCTGCAGTTCTGCAAGATTCAGCATACCCAAACAATCTAGGCATAACAGGGCTTGCTGGGACCTATAGTGCATCAGCAAAAATGCTTTAGTCTATTTTTTACCATATATTACCCTAACACCCAATAACCCTAGTGCTTTCAGTACAGAACTGAATTCTTCTGAGGGCAGCATTTGTCTGCCTGCCAGATTACCATAGGAAATTGAGCCTCTTTCTGAACAGGTTAGGACTGAGTGACATTATGACAAGTGGAATCCATGCTGCAAGTTTTCCTGATACAGTGTCAGCAGCCAAGCTAGCCATAGCGTAATGCTGATAGCAGCTTTTTGGCCCTCGCTATCTGTCCCCCGAATCTGCTGCAGCGAACCTAGGCAATGAGCAATGGTGGGTATGGCTTGTCAATGATTATTTTTTACTTTTGTTAAAAACTACATTTAAAACCAGTTTTCATCTGATGATGATGATGATGATGGCTGGTGTATCGACAGCATGGTAATATATCAGCATGCTGTAAGCACTCAGATGCAAATAATCTGTGCAGTTGAGCACATATGCATAATTGCATGTATTGGCTCCTGCGCTTTTAGAAACAAATACATCCAACTCAGCATCATGCCCAGTATCTGCAGATGGTAGTGCAGAAGAGGAGATACTGATGCAGGCTATACTAACCAACAGAGCTATATGCTGTATACTAGATAACAGAACCTGGTAACATACAAAGTGGAATCTTTTACAGTGTTCTTGGGGGAGGCTAAGCATTGGGCCACTGCATTATAGAATAAAAATTCCTGTTTGTGTGCACTGCTAATATTCATGAAAACACAATGTAATAAAGTCAACTGAAATGTTTTCAAATTCTAGGAACAGAGGTAACAACATGCATCCCTAAAATACCAAGGCCACTGCATTAGAAGCAGATTCTCTTCTACATATTGTCTAGGTACTGCATTAAAGAACTGCACATGAACATAGATTCGATTCCAGAGGTTTTGGGGAAATACTCAAGGGTTTAACATTAGTGTCTCATTCTGCTAGAATGTGTGATATGTGCAACTCCGTGTAAAAGGAACACTATCAATCATCCCATCACTGTCCTAAAGGGCTCTTTAGGATCTAAAATGCTAGCTGTCTGTCTATGAAACAACTGTTAAAGGATGAGGAGCCAAGATGCCTGCATGCTGGGGTGCATGGAAAGACAGCACAAGCTGTTCCCATTTTTTACGTCACCACTCTGTTTCTTTTTCTTCATTTACCGACTTCACAAGAAACCTATGAACATCTAGTACTTTCCAAATATATTTCCAAATTTTCAAGAAATTGAAAAACCACAAAGCAACCAGAAAGTGTGTGCGTGTGTATGTGTTTGTTTTCAATTTCATGTGCTTTGTCACATAACAGTACTAGATAGTAATAAGACATTACTCACAGTGAAAGTACAGTTCTTCATCTCCATCCTGACTTGCCTTGCTGTAGCCGCACTGCCTGTAGTAATGGAGAACAATATCTGTTTGCAATTATGGCTATGCATGATAAACATGAAACATTACAAAGTAAAAACAGGATTTAGAAAAGTGACAATTATATATTAAGTACAGTCCTAACTTTAAACAAAATTTGTACGAAAATCTATTTAAAAAATCCTTCAAACAATTCTGCAATAGTAGATGATTATATTACATTATATATAAGGCTCATTTAATAAAATGCTATATTAAATACTGCATTCACCAAATTTGTATATATGAAATATTTGAGATAAAATTAAACACAAAATCATTATCACTAGTAATTTTTAAATATAATGAGCAAGTTACGTTGTCAAAATACAACAAATTTGCAACAAATATCAAAGTCAGTGATTATCAGATAACCAGTAGCTTCCAATGCACTGTGGAAAGTGGGCAATTACATAAAGTGAGTAAGCTTCTGGCTCAGTCTAGTGCTTAATCATGGTTTAACAATTACATTATAATTCATCCTCTGTCCCTTAACATGCCAAACACAAGCTGCAGTCTGTCAACTCACTAGAATGTAGTAGAATCACTGGGAACCTCCAACAGATTTCTTTCTTTAATAATGCAGAGGTGAGGTTTATTTTATTGTCTGGGTCAGTAATTATCCTACATATTGCCACAGATAGAAATCCCCAAAACATGGTCAGGTGAGGGATCAAAGGGACTGGAGTTTGGAAACACTGGCACAGAGTTGAGCTAGTACGTGCAATAATCTCAACTTTATATTTGTCTATACATTTTAAATTTGCCCCATTCTTCAAAGCAATGTGGTGTTGCCAAGGTATAAATTGCACCTTTTAACTGGATTTACTCCTAACTATAAATTAGGCCCTAAGATGGCAACAAAAGTTTACAGCCATTTCTTTTCAACATCCTGCTAATGGCCAATTTCCAAAAGCCTCTCTTGAGCAATATTATATAATGAATACATTACACACAAATCAATGTCCCCCCTCCCCCTTGATAAAATTAATACATTTTATTTACACTATTAAGCCATACAACTATTTAGCCATAGCTGGTGCCAAAAATAATCTACTGAACCACATCTAAAGCCAACTGTAGAAAATATACCTCTGATTCTTGCCTATAATAATCTGCTAAGGCATTCCTGGTACCAACCACAGTCCTATCTAGTGACAATAATAATCTGCTGAGTTCTATCTAGCAGCTTAAGTCCTTACTGACCCATCACTGCTTGTGAGAACTCTCATTCTTTCTGGACTTTCTGTGACCGTGACTATTAGTCGCTCAGTCTACAGTTTTATGTGTGCAAGCTGCATTTGCTACATAGCTGTGCAAACAGTACTAGAGTATTGCCTGTTTGATTTGATTTTGCAATTTAACCATTACTACAACACAACGACTACCTCAAAACACAATTGTTTTATGTACTTGTGATTTACACCATTGCATATCTAGATATAGAAATACACAGGCAATGCTTTAAAATATCAATTGGTGCATGTTTTACAACATACTGTGCAAAACATTATGGGCCTGATTCATGTTTGGACTTCTGTCCGTTTGCATAGCGTGTCTTGCGTGATTCCGCACTACGCATTCTAATTCATATTGGCACGCAATTGACATAACCCCATACGACTTGAGAGGCGGAACGGCGGGAGGAGGGGTGCTGAACAAATGTAGGCCATATACACTAAGGGTGTTTAAACAGAGTTGCGGCAGATGCAAGTCTGTCTTTATCGTAAGTACACTTGTTTTCAGACGTATCTTTTACATACACTGCAGGGCAGGTGTAAACACTGGATGATAGTGATGGTTTTGGGGTTTTTTTTTAAAAAAAAAAACTTCCAAACTGGCAATTTTCAGCTTGCAGGAGAAGCTTTCCTGGTGCTTGTTTGCAAGAGTGTAGGGGATAACAATTTGGCAGTCATGTCAGTGTGTGGTACTGACTTATTGGTTTCACTTACTGTAAGAGTAAAGCACATTTTCCCTCACAATATAATGATTTTTGGGGGACTGATGGGTTGTGTACTTCTCTGATAAGTTTGGTAGGACATGCAATTGTTTCCTCTAAATCATCATCTCTTAACACAACTTCGCAAGCACTTTTTAAAAATCATTTGTCTAATGTAATTTGTTAAATGTCACCAGTATCTGCAAATACAGTTTGATTTGCATTATGTTTAATTGACAAATGTTTTTCACCCATTATATTTTTTTATGCTAAATAAGATAGATAAGATACATTAGTGGCCCTTTTCTGTGCTTCAGTACCACTGGAAGTAGCACTGATTCTTTCATTGTACAATGTAGTTAGCAAAGTCAGTCGTAAGAGCACTTTTGCCCTTTCCAAATTTTGGTGGTAAATTTTCATCTTCGTCTGTCCACTATTAAGCATGGAACAAGCGTAAATATTTATTTTCATGACGCCTTACATCACAGTACTACTATCTCATCATGCTTATCCTCAAACTGATGTACTCAATTTGTTCAAATATGTTTTACTCCATTTACATCCACAATTCTCACTTATAGTCCACAATTATTCTTCGGGAGATTAAAACACACTGTAAAACCAACATATTTCTTTGTGTATCCCCACTAGCTCTCTGTTAAAGCAGAGGACATAAATGTCTGAAAATGCAGCAGCTGCACTTAAGACTCATATACATGCAGGTACAAGAGAAAGCATCTTAGTTCTAATAATAGCTTTCAGTAAACCAGCTGCAGTTTTTTACCTCCAACATCCATCTTCTGCTAACAAAACCATATTAGACATAAGATAACGAAGCACGTACCCTAAGGGAACAGAGTGAACAAATGCGCTAATTCAAGTAATGTCAAATGTGCTGTCCCAGTGGGTGCCTCTACCAACAAGGGTCTTACCTCTTCCATATCATGAGCCCTACTACCATGGAGAGCAGAACTATGAAACCCGCCACAGACACGATCACTATGATGATGAGAGGATTCTGTTCACTGGAAGCTAGGGCCACTGCAATATAAATTAAAAGTCATTAATAAAAAGTAATATAGTCCATTAGGCCACATAAAAATGTTCTAATAAGTGTAAAGAAAGAGTCACTATACATTCAGACATAAATGACTAAACAAAGCTAAGAACTCTCAGCTGTAGTAAGTAATAAAATTATGTTACATAATGTTTCTAAATAGATTGCAATACTGTTCAACTCACAAACATTTAATTTTTTAATTTAAAATGTTATTAGGATTTTACAATACATTAAATATTTTAAAATATATGGGCCTGATTCATCAAGACACGCATTCTGAGCGCTACCCATGTTTAGTATTATACGCACGTATTTAGATTTTGCGCACTCCCAAATTCATCAAGGCACGAATCTCTAGATATGTGTGATATTAAGATCTGGGACAATTCTACTGTACTCTACTACATAAAATGCTGCAGGATACATTCAATGCTTATGTGGATTATAAATTTGCAAAAGAACGCAAAATGCCCATTTCTCACCCTATTCACTCCCTGAAATCATAGACTGAAGTATGTGTCTTTTGCATTTGATGACGCAGTAGACAAGGCTGCGTTTACAGACATATCTCCATGTTCTGAGCATGCGCTGAGTGATTTTGCATAGGATACACTAATAATTGACAGATACGTGCTTTAATGCATCAGGCCCTATGTATTTGATGCCTCTATTATTCTAATGTTCAATGCTGCACTAGCTTTTGAAATGTTTCAACAAAGTCAGGGACGTTATCTACTTGAATGCAAACAGTTGCTTTTATTATTATTTATTTATAAGACACCACAGAATCCTTAGCGCCTGATACAGAAGCAAATAACAAATAGATGAGGCAATGCATGTCAGTAGCACAGATGAGTAATACTATGGGGACTCACACATAGTGCAGCAAAAGACATGACAGGACGTACGAGGGACAGGAGCCAGATATGGGACAATAGGTAGAGAGGACCCTGCCCGCCAGGTCTTACATTCCAAAGAATAGGGTGGTCAGAGACAGTAGGACAAACTGGGAGAAAAATTTAGATGGCAGACGGGGAAGAGGAGGTGATGGATAGAATAGTTAGGAGGTGATAAGATAGTTGATCTTGAAAAGGTGAGTTTTGCGTGAGCGTTTGAAGGACTGATGGTTATGGGAGAGTCGAGTGAGACAGGATAGGGTGTTCCAAAGAATAGGGGCTGCACGGCAGAAGTCTTGGAGGCGAGCATGGAAGGAGGTAATAAGAGGTGAATTGAGGCAGAGGTCAGAGACAGAGCGGAGTGGCCGGGCAAGTATGTACCTTGTGACAAAGTCAGAGATGTAGAAATGTAAGGGGCAGAAGTGTTTTTAAGAGCTTTGTAAGTGAGGGTAACGAGCTTGAACTGAATTCTGAAATGGATAGGGAGCCAATGAAGAGATTTACGCAGAGGAGAGGCGGAAGAGGTGCGGTGGGAAAGGAAGATGAGCCTAGCCGCAGCATTCTGTATGGATTGAAGGTCAGAAGTGAGAGAGCGAGGAAGACCAGTGAGAAGCAGGTTGCAGTAGTCAAGATGAGAAATGATGAGTGAATGGACTAGGATTTTGGTTACTTCCTGAGAGAGGAAGGGACTGTCAGACGTCATCCCGCACTTTGCATATGTGCTGGGTACGGACGCCTTCTACTTCTTCCGATTCACATCCCGTTGCCAAGTAATGGGACATACTTCCGGGTTCCGCCACTCACACCTAGCCACAGGACACTTCTTTTCCCCGGCATGTCGGCAGTCAGGTGCATCTCACTGCCGAATTAAGCAGTAACCTATCAGGGCCCACTGTGGAGTATTTCAGGCACCTCCTCCCTTCAGTCTGTGCCGGAGTATTGGTTTCACCAGCTCCAGCGTCCTTGTATCTTGCTCCTGTTGCTATTTGGTTCCTGACTTTTGGCTTTGTCCCTGACTATTCTCTGCCCTGGGATTTGGCCCTGTTTGATACCTGGCTTTCTCCTGACCTCTCACTTGGATCACCCCTGTTTACTGCACCATTGTTGGCAACCGACACAGACTGTATGACTATTCCTGCTCTCTTCCACTGCACTTATAACTGAGAGAACCGCGACATGCACACCCCACGCAGCTAAGCCCATACCTCCTTGCAGGGGTCCCTGGTGAATACCAGGGGTGCGTTAGACTCCGCGCCTCCCAGACTAGTCACGCCAATATCAGTCAGTGGCATTCTCTAAGTCATTAATGTGACAGGGACGGATTTTTAGAATGTTATGGAGGCAGAAGTGGCAGGATTTGGTAAGGGAGAGGATATTAGGAGTAAAGCTGAGAGCTGAGTCAAGGGTGACTCCAAAGCAAAAGTGATGCAGTCAACCAAGAGGGAGATATTGGAAATGATAGCAATGTTGGCAGGAGGGAAGATGATGAGCTCGGATTTGGAGATGTTGAGTTTCAGGAAGTGCTGTGACATCCAGGTAGTTACAACAGAGAGACAGCTAGATACCTGGGTTAGGACAGCGAGAGAGGGGTCAGAGGAGAAAAGATAGATTTGCGTGTCATCAGCATAGAGTTGGTATTGGAGGCCAAATGATTGAATGAGTTCACCAAAAGAGGTGGTGTAGAGAGTGAAGAGCAGAGGGCCAAGGACAGAGCCTTGTGGGACTCCAATAGAAAGGGGAAGAGGGGGGGGCAGAATCCGTCACACTAAAAGAACAGCCAGAGAGGTAGGAGGCAAACCAGGAGAGAGCTGTTTTGCAAAGACCTAGGGAGTGAGGGGTGGTTAGACGAAGAGAATGATTGACGTTGTCAAAAGCAGCAGAGAGGTCGAGGAGTACGAGAAGGGAGAAGTGATCATCGGACTTAGCTGAGAGTAAATCATTTGTTACTTTAGTAAGGGCAGTTTCAGTTGAGTGAACGGGACGGAAGCCAGATTGGAAAGGGTCAAAAAGAGAGTGGGAAGAGAGAAAGTGGGTCAGTCAATTGAAGATGAGTTGTTTGAGAAGCAAAGAAAAGCAGATATGTGGGACGATAGTTGGAGAGGATGGGTCATGGGAAGGTTTTTGAGAATAGGGGAGATGAGAGCATGCTTGAAGGCCGAGGGAAAGATACCAGTGGAGAGAGAGAGGTTAAATAGGTGAGCAAGGTGACAACAGCCATTAGAAGAGAGGGAGCGGAGGAACTTGGAGGAGACAGGATCAAGAGGACAGGTTGTAGAAGAAAAGGAGGAGAAAAGAGAGAGGATCTAAGGCACAGTAACAGGTGGGTAAGAGCCAATGATGGCAGAGTGAGTGATAGAGAGGACAGGTGGAGGGAGGTAAGTTTGACGTGAACAGATATCATTGTATATAGAGTCAATTTTGTCTTTGAAGTAGGTGGCAAAGTGAAGATCGTGATGGACCAGGGGGGAGGAGGTGTGGGAGGATACATAGAGAATTAATGGTAGAAAATAGGCATTCGGGTTTATTGGACAGGGAGGAGATGAGGGATATGAAATAGGTTTGTTTGGCAAGAGAGAGGGCAGAATAGCAGGAGGAGAGGATGAATTTATAGAGGGTGAAGTCAGCAATAGAGCGGGATTTTCTCTATTGGCGTTCAGAGGAGCGGGAGCACTTTTGGAGAAGACAAGTAAGAGGGAAGTGCCAGGGTTGGGGTTTACATTGGTGGGGACGAAGAGGTGTGGCAGGGGCTGCAGTTTCAAGGGCAACAGAGAGTGTGGTGTTGTAAAGAGAGACAGCAGCATTGGGACATGATGAAATGGGAGCAAGTAAGGGTTTGAGAGAGGACGTAAAGATGACAGGGTCAATGCTGCTGATGGGACGCAGCATGAAAGTGACTTTGGGTGGGAGAGGTGGGGCAAGGGGTCAAGAGAGGGCAAAGGAAAGATTGTTGTCAGAGAGGGGGAAGACAGGATGAGATGTCACAGCGATAGGAGAACACTAGGTTCAGTGAATGACCATCATAGTGGGTGGCAGAAAATGTCCATTGGGAGAGGCCATAGGTGGAAGTGAGAGTGAGGAGTTTAGAGTCAACAGTAGTAATAGGAGAGTCGGTAGGATATTAAAATCCCCAATGATAATAGTGGGAAGTTCAGAAGAGAGAAAATAGGAAAGGCAGGGGGCTAAGTTATCAAGAAATTGAGAGGATGGGCCAGGGGGATGATAGATGACTGCAACATGAAGGTGGAGAGGGGAGAAGAGGTGGATGGAGTGAACTTCAAAGGAGGAGAAGGAGAGGGGAGGGTTCAGGGGGAATAATGCTGAAGGTATAACCAGGAGACAGAAGGACACCTACACCTGCTCCTTGGCGGTCCCGAGGACTTGAAGTGTGGGAGAAGGAGAGCCCCATTGGGAGAGTGCAGCGGGGGAAACAGTATCAGAGGGGGAGATCCACGTTTCTGTAAGGGCCAGGAGACAAAAGTTATGGGAGAGGAAGAGGTCATGAATGGGAGCGAGTTTGTTGCACACAGACCTTGCATTCTGGAGTGCACAGAACAAGGGAAGGTGAGCAAGAGGAATGATGGGAATAAGGATTGTGGGATTGTGGAAACAGGGTGATGTGTGGTGGAGGGGGCAACGATAGGGGATAGGGGGGATAGGCTTGAGTCTGTAGTATGTAGTAGTGATGTTGGGAGCTATGAGGGGGAATGGGTGGAAGTGTTGAATAAGGTACAGGAGATGTAGTAATTGAAACCTTGTAGAGTCATGAAATAAAAATGACATTTTTGAAATAGCACCGAATCTTATTTTGTAATGTAAACTAAGACATAATTGAAATTATGCACCATTTATTTCAAACTTTACAAATAAAGCAGCCTCATGTGAAGCAACCATCAGAACTACTTTCAATAGAACACCTTTTACTCTGTCTAGATGTATTTTTTTGTGGATGGCATTAACTTGCACACATAAACAAATAGAATTAATAATACTTACTATAAAGTTGTGATACTTATAAAATAAGCCTCAATGTCCCATAACTAAGAAGAGTTACTGAATACATAAATGATGGTTGAATGTACAGTATTTTAGCATAAACAAGGAATTCTTCAAATGAGTTTTAAATACTTAGGATAAAAGACAGTTGGAAGTTTTACTTTCGCAGAACTACTCTTTACACAAAACAATCCGATGCTGAGTTGAACTCTTGTTATTTACAGTAAATTGGTCAAATTCACATCGCACATGTGTACAAAGGAAATGGCTGCATATGCGTCAATGCACCATCTTAAAACTGGAGAGAACAGGGGAGGGAATGGTTGTGCAAATGCAGGCTGAGTACGGCATGGGTGAGTTCACACAAATGTAGCTCATGCAGATATGCAGAAACACACATATATAAGTGTTTCCTGACTATGAACATAAAGAATGGGAACAAACATCTAGATATGTGCTGTGCAGTAAAGCAGTTACAACTGTAATTGGAAAAAAAAGGGTACAATACAAATCTGTCAGGTTTGTGGATGACCCACACTAGATGCTACATAGTTGATTACACTAGATGGTTTAGCAAGGTTTGTAAACACATTGTTTTACCCAATAGTAAGCCTTAATCAAATATACTTGTCACCATGGATTAAAGAGGTTTTCCACCTTAAATTAAACATAAAATAACTTAGGGTTGTATATTTCTATGTGCAAAATGTGCTTTTCATTCCTGCGCATGCACAGTTATAGAGAGGCAGT
Organism: Mixophyes fleayi; assembly: GCF_038048845.1. Taxonomy (NCBI): domain Eukaryota; kingdom Metazoa; phylum Chordata; class Amphibia; order Anura; family Limnodynastidae; genus Mixophyes; species Mixophyes fleayi. The sequence goes on along the minus strand of NC_134403.1, from coordinate 208,808,844 downwards.
ATGGAGGAGGGAAGTGTAGCCCAAGTACAGTAAGGGTGTTTTGCTCAACTTCCATACTTTGTAGGTGTGGAAGCACACACATACACATCATCTCATTGATAATGCACTTTAAGCATAGCATACAATTTTATGCGCAATTAACATACTGTGCAGCCTCTCAGGTATGTAAAGATACCTGCTGCTCTGCATACTAAGCAAATTGCAGGGGGATTAGAGGGAGGGAGCTGATAGCTGCTCCAAGTCCCCGGACAGTGTGTGACATCACACACTGTCCGACATCATACAGAACAAGCAAAGAATTCAAAATTTCGAATACTGAAGAAAGAAAAGCTGATTATAAAACTGGTGCACAGATTGCACAGACAATGGGTGCATCTCAAACTTAAAATAACAATTTTATACATGAGGACTGTCTGTGCACCAGTTATTTGATCTAACTTGAAAAAGAAAAAATATTCAAGGTACCTGTAATGATACAAAATTCAACAAATTAGAATAAATTCTGAAATTGTATTAAAGAATTAGTCTTTTCAAGCCTACTAGTGCCACAATAACCTCAACTCTAAATCTCGCAAGATTAGGCAATATTGTGAGACTAAGAGCTTCCCTGCTCACTCTGCAGTATGTTTCCACTCTGATGTCAGCAGCACCAGCACAGCGTAAGTAAGTACATTGATCTGGAGGGTTAGAATGTGTCTGGGTGGTGGCTTGATATTCTTGTAGGGTGGCGTGATGTGGCTGGGGATGGCATGATGCGGCTTAGACGTGCCGTGATGTGGCCGGGGGGTGGTGTGATGCGGCTGAGGTTGGCGTGATGTGGCTTGGGCTTGCGTAGGGTATCTGGGGGTCGCATGATGTGATAAAGCCAGGGGGGGGGTGACGTGATGTGGCTGAGGAGGGCGTGATGAATGTAAAGTTTTATTATAATGTATGCATTATATACTGCATGATCTGTATTATGTAATGTGTTCACTTATTGCTCAATGTTAAATATTTTATGTACTTATACATTTTCCAAACAGGCCCCAACATTCCAAGATCCATGCAAGAATCCAGTACCTGGGTGTGAAAGCTGCAATAGTAGGTAGGTTAGAGCATCACTGTTTTACTACATAATATGTCATGTCTAAAGAGGCACAGCCACGCACCATGTTGACTATACCCCCAATATTGTGGCTGCGTGGTGGCACACAACCATTCTCCTGCTCATCTATGGAGGGAGGAGGGCAAAAAAGAAAAAAGTTGCTGTACCGGAGCCCCAAATTACTCTCGGCAGCCCTGGGTGGAAAGAGGGGATTACTTACTAAGGTGTGTTGTATTACAGATATCCTATGAATGAATGGTGGTTATCAGTGAACAAAATATAGTAATTTTATTGAAACACATTCACATTCTAATTATCCAATAGGCTGACTACAGTGCAGCTAATGGCGCAAGACTTTTTTTAAAATAGAAAGACACAAAAGAAAAATACAGTAAGGTTTTAATCTTGACGGATTTCCATAGTAAAGGCTGAAGACAATTAGACAACCCTGGGCAGGTGCTTGAGGATAAACGTTTAGTGGAGACAAGGGTGATGACAGGTTTCTTTACATCTCCACCCTCAGTAGTAGTGCTCTTTCATGCCTCCATTCTGCTATACAGTTCTCATGTTAATGAAAATTAAATAAATGACAAAGATGGCTTTGACCCTTTTAAAAAGGCAAGTGAAGCTCTTGAAAACACGGGAACATAAAGATTTGTAGGGGGGGGGGGGGTGAAGGAAGCCTGATTTTAAGTTAAGGAAGAGTTTGGCTTTACCTACCGTGTATTAGCCTGACATGGAATTTTAGGTTGTGCAACAAGCTTATTAACATAGGGCGGCCTGAACCCTTAATCAGGTCCTGGACACATTTTCTTTACTTTAAATAAACATAAAGTCACATGCTGTATTACAAACAGATCCACTTTAATGAATGCTGTATTTTAAATTTACTCTATTGGGATATTACATTAACCGTTTTGACTTCCAAGGCATTCACACAGTCATACAAGATGCCATGAAAAAAAAAATATTCCTGTTTATCACAATTCCATATTAAAATGATGACTTCTGAATGCTTTTGTTATTCATTAATTTTCTGCCACCCAATGTTTGCATGAGAAGGCTCTAGGCAGCTACAATTTTTTCCATAAAAATTTTATTGGATTCAATTCATTCTGAAAATGTCTCTTGAGCAGTAAACGGATGCAATTTAAGGCCCCGTTAAGCACAATCTGTAAAATTCATACTGAGCAAGCCATCATTCCAACCTTTCATTTATAACTGTGGTGTCTGTTTAAATGGAAATCATCCCTTTCTCAGACGACAGTATTTTTGTCATGCATGCCACTGCCATGCCTCTTTAGCAAACTGTGTGTGAGCTGTCTGTATTGTGGCTTTTCAGCCTTTTAATGGAAAGAAATGAAAGGTTTCCATACATACATACATACAATTTCTCAGCAGATAAAAACCATTTCCCACCACTAATCTGCTCTTTTACAAATTGATATAAAATCCTTGATCTAGTTAATCCTTCACCTCGGCTTGCAGTGCTGGTTCAAATTGCAAGGCCAATGCAGGCCGTGTATACTAAGTTAAAAAGATCAGGACTGTACCTTATTTTAGTGTTCTTCTGCTGACTTCATGATGAAATTGAAACAAATAACGGGTTTATTTGTTAATATATTGCATATTATTTTGACTTTTTATAATAAAACATTCTGTTTGTTTAATTCAACTTGTTTTCAGATTTAGTATGATAAACAGTGCTCCTTCCTTTGACGCATCTCTAATTTAATTTTTTTGCCATTAAAGTGAACCTTCCACAGAGACTAGAACCTTGGAAATTGTGGTACTGTTGTGGCTCCCAAAGTATGCCACTGCAAAATGGGCATTGCCAAAAAACCTGCATTTGTGAATTGTCTAATGTGAGCATGGTTTTACCTGGCTAATGGGGTGTGTAATAATTTTAATTTCAAAGTCGACCCATATATTTAATTGTCCGATATAAAAACAAAGAGCAATCTATTGACCACTATACAATGAAGTGAGCAAATTTAATAAGCAATTACTTAATACATTGCTCATTCTTGTGACCACTGTATAATGTATACCTTATTATAGACCACTATACAAAGCAAACACCAGTCTGCATGCAACTATGCAAGGCAGACTACAATCTGAAGGTTGCGAGACAATGGGAAACATATCCAGGTAGCTACCATGGAATTTGAATACAAATCCGGTGGCTATTATAGAATAGCTTCCCCAATGCGGTATACTCGTTGTTGCCTGGGGCCTTCATTGTGTGTTCACTTCTAGGGTAAGTGACAGTATGCTGTCATAATTACTACGCAGCCCCATCACTTAACTGGTGACTAGCACCATCCAGCTACTTGTTCAATTGGTTACCCGACCTCACTGTCCAAGCAGTAGTCAGTGAAAGTAACCAATTATATTATTAAGCACAAAGTTGTCTACTGGTTATTAAGATAATTCTCCTATAGATGAGAAATTCAGCTGTCAGCTAAGTTTCTGCTGTACTGTTCTGTACTTCCTCTCTAATTTGATTCCTTGTTTTTGGTCTGTGGAAAATCAAGAAATTTGGTGCAGGGCTTGAGACAGCTTGACAGGGTTCAATTTTCGGTCACTCCCAGAAAAGTGAGGAGACATGACAGGTTAATAACTACAATAGTTTTTAAACCTGAATAAAATCTAGCTGTTACTTAGAGTATTTAATAGACAGGTATTACCACAGAACAGAAAATAATGTACTACTAGCTCTATCAAAAATAGAAATTGGCTGTTGTCCTCATAGGATCATTTTCAGCAAATTACAAACCTGCCTTACAAACTGAAAGTTTATGTTCCAACATTTCTGCAGTTTCATTACCTTGGAAATGTTCTTATAAGCACATGGAGCATGCTTTTGCCAATACATAGCATGTTGCCTCTCTCATTAATACACATGAACATTACATTCCTACCCAGAAGAGCACTTATCATGTAGTAATGCAAAAACATAACTAAAGAAGAAAATTTATTTTTGTAATTAACACTAAACTTAATGGGCCTGATTCATGAAGGAAAGTAAAACAAAATATGACTTTGCACCTTAGCAAAACCATGTTGCATTGGAAGGGGATGTAAATTTAAAATGTGGGGACATATTTATAGTTGGGGTGGATATGTTCTAGATCAACTTAAAATTTCAGTGTAAAAATAAAGCTATTAAGTATTTGTGTACTGCATGAAAAAACACCAATAATTTAACTTATGTGCAAGATAATAAACTCATTTACACCCCTTGCATTGTAACATGGTTTGTCCATAAGCAAATTTACTCCTTTTTTTTGCTTTGCTCTCCTTAATGACTCCGGCCCAATATGTTTATATGTTTTTTGTTCAATATGCAGATGACATGTCAATCTTACTGTGTATATTACTAGTCAGATATGTTAAAGGAGAGAGCTGAATTACTACCAAAATAGAAATCATATATCATGTATTTGATAGACAAGATAGAAATGATTAGAATAAGCATTCTATAAAATATTATTTTTATTTTTAAAGTGTTTTAATATCAGTACTGTCTCACAATGGTGCGGCTATATGTCTAGAGGCTTTGGGCAGTACACAAATGATAAGTATTCATGTTTCTTTGTTTGATTAAGACTGGCAATATCAATTTCTAAGTTTGAACAATATTGTTATCATTTACAGAGCTCAATTTTCCAATGTAATTGCACTCAGTCATAATAACACTATTACATCACTCAGTTATAGAATTATAATTTTGCATACTAATAGATCATATTTGTATATTTATTGTTGTATTTTTCTCATTGTGCATTTTTGATATTTTAGGTTTATTTTTTTTTATAATTTTTCAAATATGTTTTCTTATCAATGGCTAGTTTTTATGCTTCACTATATATTTTAAACCATGTTCAATTCTGGGTGGAAGTTCTTCCTAGTCGTGGTGGCTAGACACTTCCGGTATTGGTCCAGGTCACGTGCCACTAGTGCATGAGTGGCTAAACGTGCTTCTCCAACTCTAAGGACTTTCTCCCAGTCTATTTCCAATATATTTATGTAACAGTTCTTATTCCACAATAATAAAGTTGTATTTTTCTATACCACAATTTGAGTCACCGTTCCGACACTTTTATCAGCTTGTAGGAGCATATATTAGTTATGTTCTAATAATCAAAAGCCTTGAGAGCTAAATCTGTTTTCATCCAAATAAGCATGTTTATATCTATTTAATTGTTACAGTTTTATTCTAGTATTGACCTCATGGGGCTTTAATATACTACAATATTTGCTATATAGTGGTCAAAGTGGAAATTTAGAAGTAGCAGTATGGAAATTTAGAAGTGTAAAATGTAAGTAAATGGAATTTGATACTATTACAATGAAGGTAGTATAACAAGTGTCTCTATTGCATACCATAATATAACAGCCCACTTCGAACACTGTATATAAATAGATTATGTATATATGTAGTGCACAATAGTTTTGCATCATGGGGACAATTCTAAATGACTTGTTTTTATTGGTGCTTCATGGGTGAGATATGTATTTTATATATAAGTATTTTAATTTTTTGGTGTATGGCTAGGTGTGTAACAATAGGGGTTGCAGGGAGGAGCTGCGACTACGGGGCCCAGAAGTGATGGGGACCCAGCAATGCCAGGTCAGCCCAGTCTCCAAAGCCCCACTCCCCTTTTAGCTCTTTTGTGCAGCTCATGCGCATTGAACGCATGCGTCTGACCATTTATACTCTGCTATGCCATGGGGCGTGGCAATTCATTGTTCTTCCCTGTATATGGCAAAACTTACTCATTAATTACATAGCAGCATGGAAATATTAATTCAAATATATTATTTCTGGTTTGTTTTAATTGAAGTGTTTACTAATTACATGCTTGTGTTCTACTTTATTCAAACATTGAATAAATTGTTATAACAGAATTACCACTGTAAACTTCCCTTATTTGATAACTTATTGGTTCACGTGTTTCTTGTAGGAATTTTGAACCCAAGCTTAGTTCTATGACATATGTTTTAGTTCAGCAAACACAATCTATTATGATAATCATAAACATAAACAGTCTCTCCTCCACATATGTTTAGGGACATACAGAAATTATGTCATATTTTGGATCAGCACATTAGAGTTACATATTGTAAAATAGGTTTCATAGTAAAGTTTAGGCATGTTCAATGCCTCTTCTAGAATTTGGGACAGCCAAGGCCTAATTAAGGGTTCAGGCCACCCTATGCTAATATGCTCGTTCCGCGTCCTCGCCTTCGATGCCAGTCTAATACATGGCAGGTAAGAACGAACTCGTACTTAATTTAAAATTCAGCTTCCTTCATGTTTATGTTTTCAAAACTCCACTCCAATTAAACCCTTACAAAATTTTTCTTTCATGTTTTCATTTTTCTTTGCAGCACAGCTATTCTCTTACAGTTTTAAATTTATTTCAGTTTATACCTCTCCCTGTGACAATTTTGCACCCCAAAAAATGTAGCAGCCTAAACAGCCTATGAGATAATCAGGCCCTGGGGCCAGCATCCAGCCAGGGGCAGAGCAGACTCTTTGCACAGTGTGGAGAAGACAACACCGTGGTGAAAGTAATTTAAGAGAGAAATGAAACATGCATATGCCATCTACTGAATGCATTAATTACTTTCATTAGAGATGGGTCTTCATTCACATAACTCTTCAATGAGAAGCAGCACTGATGTTCTCCATATATTATAAGCACATAACCCATTCTAGTTACTGCGGCTATTAGCAAATAATATCATAAAAAGCATAGTAAAGCATTACAGTCAGAGGCAAATGTTTCTTTATGCTTCCATCGGACAAATGTAGAACATATCTTTTGAGTGCACTTTGCACCATGTAGAACCAGCTTTCTAAGTTTATAGGAGCAAACACTCCAGGGTTCAAATTACCTCCTATGTTAAAGAGTTAAACTCTGCTGTAAGTCCAAAATTACCTTTCTGGTCCTAAAATATGCTGCTGCCATTTGTATAAAGCTGTACATTTACTGCAAAGTTTTAATGTAAGTAATTAAGATGTGCATTAACAAGATATTAAACTTACAGTTTGCAGGTGCATGCCAAGTATAAAGGTATTTGAAATTATTTTGTGTTAATTGCTACAATATATCAGATATCATTATGTGTAGTCTGTGAGGAAGATATGAAATATAGCTAATTCTCGTGAGTTAAAAATATAACGGAGGATGTGAGACCTAACATACTTAATTAAAGTACAACTAAAATCATTATAGATTAGAGGCATTATGGATTAATTTAGTGCTCTTCTTGCTAAATAGAGTAAGAGTATTTCAAAGCCTGATGAAAAAGCTCTGTTGAAATATTATTCCTCAATAAGTCCAAACAAGAGGCATAATTTCAATGGTGTCTATTTATGATACTAACTTGGTTCCTCTGACTCATTCTGCAGAAAATGAGGTTCTCTCAATATAGTACAGAATGGCCGTGGGCCATACAGTTTATGTAATATTTGCAAAATGGTAAAGTGATATTAAACCATCTTAGTAATAGTTTAAATTATGTGTGATTGGCATTTTCAACCTACATCATGAAATATGTATAGTTTGATTATTATTTTATTGAGATGCCCCATCTATGTAAGTAAAGTGGAGAGCCATAGAAGCAATAAGAATGTGCTTCAGAATATCACATAAAAAAACAAGGGCTAGCGCACATCTCGATGCATGTCTGCTCTTTTTGGGAGACGACTCCACAAACTAGAAATGTACTTAGATTTTCAGGGCGGCAGGAAACCTGAAAAGGTCACTCTGCAAATGTTTAAATGTTACATCAATGACCAACCTCCTACCACTTTAAAATTACCCTGTTATTAGAAGAAAATTGCAGCTTCTCTCCTAATATCCTGCCTTTTTAATATCAATCATAGCTTACATTAATGCATTTGTCATGTGTCACGTTTGTGTTTTAAACGTATCTGTTACACAGTAAGGTGCAAAATACAGATTAAAAGTAGAGGATGAGACAGAATCTCTGCAAGCTCAGAATTGGTGCAAAATGCAAGTCTACTTGTTGAGTTGAAGTTGCTTAGTGCCTTATCTGACTTTCTCTAGCCCTTTATCTCAATAATCTTACTGTGCAAAATTAAACTTTATTTGTGCTCCAGTGCATCTTCTCCATACTCCACAAGAAATACTCTCACTCCTTGCAACTCCTCTCATCTGGCAGCGGAAACTTCTGCCTATCTGCAAAAAACCTGCTCTATAAAACCATGTGCTTTGTCCTATCTCTAGGTGCATATGCACTTTGGAATCAAAGACCAGTGCTTTAGATGATGTGGGCATGTTTACAGAATAACAAGATTATTCAGACTCTTCTGATCATCTATTATGATACTATGTATTGCACAGACATCAGCCTGACCCATTTCAGATATTTGTTCTGTTTCAACCTGAGCATTGGCTATCTTACTCAACATAAGCTGAGTACAGTTGTTGATATAAAGCACTCCTTTTACCTCATTTATAGTATTTCAAACACAGGTTTCATTAAAATCAGAACTGTATAAAAAAATGGAGGCATGAATGAGCGCTACTGAGGATGGAGATGTGAGGGCAACTCATCTCCGCCTGTCGCTGTCCTTATCTCTTCTAAATACATATCCTCAAGCGTCCGCCTAAGGGTGATTGTCAAGAATTCCCTTCTATCCATCAAGGACTATGTTGGACTTTTGTCTTTATGTGTATCCAGCTTGCAGTACCATTGTTCCACCAAAGGGACCACTGTGGTAATTGGACTACTCTCCTACCTCCCAGAGCTAAGCTCGTTACTCCTGGATGCTTAGCACCTGTCAGTGGCCTATAAATGCCTGCCTGCCCCAGCAGTTTTTGCTCGTTCATCTGTTGCCTTTACTGATGCTGGTTTTTTTTTGTATAAATCATCACTGATTTCCTGATTTTGAGCTCTGCTTATCTCCTTGTTTTGCATCTCATCTTATGACCCAGACCCGGCTTTGTTGTGACTTCTCTTCTGCCTTCTCCCTGGTATTGTGATGGACCGTGTGGCTTTGACCCCTGGCTTGTTTGACCCGCCTGCTTTACTGTGTCTGCATTACATTGCACCACTAGCAATCCAGCATCTACAGTCTTTGACATATCCAGCTCCTGTGTCTACATTCCATTTCACCACTAGCACCTATAGTCTGTGGCATATCCAGTTCCTGTGTCTGCAGTTGATACACCTTTCTGTCTGATCTAGTATCCTGGCTGTCTGCCTACCAGGACCACCAAGTACTCCACCCTGCAGGCCACTACACTTTCTCTGCTTGCAGACCATCTGGTGCCTTGTGCCTCACGATTAACCTGCAGTCCTGACACCCATGTCTCACCCAGTGCCTCTTGCCTCCAGAGCAAGAGGCACTGGCTATCCTTACACCCATTGTTTATCTGGCTTCTCAGTACTGCCATACCCTGCTGACTTGTATTAGTTGCCTTACCATTTATTGCATTTCCAAACCATTTCCAAACCCACTACACTCTTTCAGTGGTCTTCATATTGGGAATCCTGACACTTTACCATAAATCAGAGTACTCAAGTTCAAGAGCAGTCAGATGTCTCCCAGATGTTATCTATGACTGATTGATGTCTGTGGTAATGCAACAATACCTATCAATTTCTTTTTAGGGATGTGTCACATGGTAATGCACTGAATTGGTTTTGGGACCCTGCTCCTTTCACTACCTAATTCTATTTGTGGCTAGGTGCTTACCTCCATACCTATCCTCACATATTAACGTTGCTCCTGTGACATGCAGCTTGGTCCTCACTTATAGAATCATATGAGCATACAGGTAACTGCCTTAACCAAGATTAGTGCGATCATCTCCAGTAATACTTTGTGCACTGGTGACATGACATCAGTTTGAGATGATGTCATATGTTAGTGTTAGCAACTGTTGTGCTGAGAGTGTTTTGCAGTTGGCCTAGGATTATGACATTATATCTCATTAGTGCCTACACATTCATCCTAGTTAAGGCACCTGTTCCTAGCCTTAGCACAGTATTAGCAAGTGATGACTCCACTGGTTACTGTGTTCCTGAACTGTGGCATTCATGACCATCCTGTTTTCTTCAACCCTTGAACTGGGCTACTGTTCTCGACCATTCTGATCTCTCCAATTTTGTCATCAGCTTGTGATCTTTATTATACTACATTCTCCAGTCCATGACTTTCGCCATTCTTCTGTCTGGATGTACTTTGTGGATCATCAGACAGACCACAATTTTCACGTCCAAGTCAGTTATTTTAGTCCCTACCTGTGGCTGGCTGTGACAATCCTGTTACATTTTGCAAAAAGGCTAATCCATCAGGGTTTCCAAAAACATTCATAGAACAAAATGCTTCCAAAGTCAAATACAGCAGGTTAGTTGTTCAGACATCATCATTTATGTTTTGCACATTTGTCACGTTAGATTGTCAAATCACAAATACATTATCTTTCTTTTATCTTTCGACTCAGAATTCAGTAACCTGCACAAGATCATACAGAACTCCTTTGGAACTTTAAATTTTATTATCTTTATATTTTACAGTATATGGTTAATTATGCAATATATCTAATTAGTTGCATCATTAGGAGATGCAAACACAGAGATACCAACTGTATCTTTTGTAAATGCATTTTAGGCAAGTTTTAACATTTGTAAAATGCATTTAAACGTTTCTGACGCCAGAAACCATTATTTCTCTGTTACTATTTTTTCTCTATTACAATTCCTACTGGCTTTTTTATTTGCATTGCATTGCACAGCAGTAGTGTTTTTCAGAGCACTGCTTTGCCATTTGGTTTTTTTGCCCCATTTAAACACATTAGACACCTACAATAATATCTAAAATGCTATTAACAATTCATATCAAATGCACTTGGATTTTTTTTATGTATTTACTAGCACTATCTAAAATATAGGTGAGTATAAGATCTGGATAGATTTTCTTGATTAACTAAGATTTTTTTAATGTCATTTTAAAAGTAATGAATAATACTAATTTATTCATGGCTGCTGAGAGCATAGGCAGGGCCCCATCCTCATGTCCATGACCCAACTTACATTGGTTCACAGACTCCCAGACCACCCACCTCTTAAGCTGCACAAGCAGTGGCAGAATTCGGGTCCAAGATTTCTCTCAGCTACTCTGACTTCATTGCAGTATAATGTGAAATGTAAAATGTCATAACTAATAGTAAATATCAACATTATTTATTTCAAGACTTTACCTCGATTATGCGAAGGTGTTCATTTTTTTTATAGTCTATAAATAAAGATGGGATGACAAATAATAAAGTCTGCTCTGTGGTGTGTTGTGGTAGGACTGGGAAATCCAGGTGGAACAGAAATGATTGGGGGAATTCCATGTGGAACCCTCAAGGTCAAATTCCACCAGAGAAACATAAAAAATTCCTCAGCCAATTTGGTAAATACATCTCAAAACAGTTTTGAAGATTTTGCTCATCTGTAAACATAAAAAAAAAAATAAGGGTACATTCAGTTCACATTTGGCCAAGGCCAAAAATTACAGAATTGCAGGTCAGCTGGCTGTTTTGTTTTTTAAATGTTTTGTCTTTAATGACTATATTAGTAACAGGTGACAATTATTGAATACTTTTTTTCTCTATGCATTCTGCTGGGATATTATATTCCATATATGTGTTGGATGTATCCTGCAGTGTATTGTGTCTGTTAGAGCAGTGCCTAGACCTGTATTCAACAAGAGATGTTTCTTCAAATCTCCTTGTAGTTGAATACGGATATGCCTATGTCAGAATTACATGTGTTATATATATAAAAAAAAAACAATACTTTTGTTTTGCATGATTTAATGAATCAGGTCCTTGGTGAGTAACTGTAATATTAATTGAAATTTTATTTATTTAATTGGATGTGAATGAGAGATTAATATTCATTTTGTTGTATTAAAAGATGTTACATAATATTATTTTGGTAAGATGGTGAAGAATAACTTCTTAAAAGGAGATAAATATTAATAATGTGGTTTTTTTTTTCTATTATTATTGCAGTAAGTACTTTTCTGCTATTTTCTGAAACGTGGCATTTGGAACCCCCCTCTAGAAATGTTGCCTTTTCCCCAGAAACAGTAGTCAGGTCATCGCAAAATGTGCGCTATAAAAGCCACATGACGTGCCATGACTCTAGTTACGCTGCTGGTCCCTAGTAATATTCCCATCATTTTTATTTCTGTTTTCTTGAGTTCCTGCTGGTGGCTTATTGTTGGTTAGAAGTGACACAAGAAAGGGACCTATGGGGACAAAGATTGTAAATCCAGACCTGGTCAGAGAACCTTTACAGATTTTGAGTTAGCATTAAACTGTTGGAAACAGCTGGAAACCTAACAGCCTTAATATATTGTACTATGCCCAATGGTGGATATTTGTTTGTTTACCAGTGACAGATAAAAAAAACGTAAAACATGTATTGCTTTGTGTAGGAAAATGTGCTATTTTACCTACTAGTTATTGGTTTTGGTTTGGTTACTCTATGAAATAGAGGACAGCGCTTGTTAACATGATGTGAAATAAAGTGGAGTGAGAATGCATGCAGCCACACATGTAAAGTCTTTTTAAAGAATTACCACCTTCGACTTTATATATGCTGGGATACATTTGTAAAGTATATAAATTAAAATAAAAGACTATTGAAAGGCTAATAATTTGAGTGTATGCATTTTCACATACTTACTCTATTAACACTTACTGGTCTGCTTCTGGTGAACACAGACCACAATTTATCATGATATTAGCTTCTTCTAAATATATGTACTGTCTGTCAACTATTTTAAATAGCTTCCCTTCTCAATAATTTTTTTTTACCAAAATAGTATACTTCACATTCACCAAAGTCCATGCCCAGATTCATTCAATCTTGGTTTTAGCAAGTAATATTCTTCAATTCAAGTAATATTTTTTTTCACATTATTTGCATTTGCAGAATTTATGTTCTTTCCACTGTGTACTTTACTGATTTGAAGGTGAGTCTTGTTCTACCAGTGATAAATTTATATTGGGTTATGCATCGTGAGTTGTATCCATCTATTGTACTGTATGAGTCTCTGTGGGTGTAAATTGCAATTTCAGTGGCTTTCTTGAGAAACAGATGAATCGATGAATTATCATTTATTTATAAAACGACATACAGTACTCTGTAATTATACATTTTATGGATAATTTTTGACTGTAATTGTAAACCATGTAATTTTGTTCTAGGTGTCTAAAGAAACAACCAGTAAATGGACTACAATATGCCAGTGCAGGATAAACATGCAAACCTAGAGGCTGCTTTAATAGTTATCAGCAAGCAATGAAAGCAGGGGCACAATGACTGTGTTGATGAAAGGGTAGTATGGAAAGCAAGACTGAGAAAGTTATATCCCTTCCATCAGAAGAATCCAAGCTCTCCCTGTTCTCATTACCACATTATGCAATATTATTATTATTGCACAGTCAGGTTGAGTGTCACTGGCAACTGAGGAAAAAAACAAATATTTTCATAGTTGGTTAACAATAGCACCTCTACATGCTACCGACAGCAAGAAGTAGCCATTGCAAAGTTAGTCACAAGGAACCTCATGTGACCTTTTGACTATCAACCACAAAGCCAGGCTTTCTTACCTTGTAGACCATTTGTAATCTGGCAAAATTTTGATCTTCTATCTTCATTTTGGGGCCCAAAATATCCCTGTTGTTGGACAGTTTGAAATCTGAGAGATAAACTATGCCTACCCTCTTACCAATGTGTTTGTTTTTTATTACCTTGTCTTGTTTTATTACTGTTTTATTACAGTTTAAAGGATAAGCGCTGACAACTGTCTTTTTTGTTTTGTATACATATATGGGCATTTATATTGCCACGCAGCTGGTACCACATATAATATGGGATATACCTAGCGCAGGCTTATTTTTCTCTGGTTTTGTTTCAAAATATTGCCTTTTTGTCATAGCAGCTGTCCATCAAGCCTACTTAAGGCACATTTGGGTGTGGCTCACAAGCCAGCCTTTGCTAGATGTAAACCCCTATACCTGGGAGGTGAGTGCATCTGATTTTAACTGCATTTTAATAGTGTTTAAAGCATATAGTCAGTGTAGGACCTGCATATAATGAGGTAGCCTTGACGTTGGGATGCAGGCTTAAGTCTTTTGATCAAAATATGAACTAATACCTCATGTTTTCATTTTGCTAGACACACACAGATATGCAGTTTAAAGGATAAGCGCTGACAACTGTCTTTTTTGTTTTGTATACATATATGGGCATTTATATTGCCACGCAGCTGGTACCACATATAATATGGGATATACCGAGTGCAGGCTTATTGCCAAGCAGCTGGTACCATATATAATGTGGGATATACCGAGCGCAGGCTTATTTTTCTCTGGTTTTGTTACAAAATATTGCCTTTTTGTCATAGCAGCTGTCCATCAAGCCTATTTAAGGCACATTTGGGTGTGGCTCACAAGCCAGCCTTTGCTAGATGCAAACCCCTATACCTGGGAGGTGAGTGCATCTGATTTTAACTGCATTTTAATAGTGTTTAAAGCATATAGTCAGTGTAGGACCTGCATATAATGAGGTACCCTTGATGTTGGGATGCAGGCTTAAGTCTTTTGATCAAAATATGAACTAATACCTCATGTTTTCATTTTGCTAGACACACACAGATATGCAGTTTAAAGGATAAGCGCTGACAACTGTCTTTTTTGTTTTGTATACATATATGGGCATTTATATTGCCACGCAGCTGGTACCACATATAATATGGGATATACCGAGTGCAGGCTTATTGCCAAGCAGCTGGTACCATATATAATGTGGGATATACCGAGCGCAGGCTTATTTTTCTCTGGTTTTGTTACAAAATATTGCCTTTTTGTCATAGCAGCTGTCCATCAAGCCTATTTAAGGCACATTTGGGTGTGGCTCACAAGCCAGCCTTTGCTAGATGTAAACCCCTATACCTGGGAGGTGAGTGCATCTGATTTTAACTGCATTTTAATAGTGTTTAAAGCATATAGTCAGTGTAGGACCTGCATATAATGAGGTACCCTTGATGTTGGGATGCAGGCTTAAGTCTTTTGATCAAAATATGAACTAATACCTCATGTTTTCATTTTGCTAGACACACACAGATATGCAGTTTAAAGGATAAGTGCTGACAACTGTCTTTTTTGTTTTATTACTGTGTTTGTTTCCAATTGAAAAGCACTGCAGAGTGTGCTGAAATGTTAATAAAGGCATAATTAAATAAATGTAGTATATGTGGACAGTTTAAGCACATTAAGTAGCAAATATTTAATCATAATGAACCTATTGAGTTTTTTGCTGTACTACTATGAATTGGATGAGTAGATTATATAGCTCAGATATTGTGACTGATAATTTTAGATATATTGTTATTCGCTTGTTCTTGTTTGCTGTCAAGTATGTCTGTGTGTTCAAAGTCTGTGCTTTAATAATATTTATTTGAATTATCTGCTGCTAAAAGTTATGAGCATATGACAACAGTGAAAGTCAGAAGCTTAAGAAAAATGTCTGAAGAACCAGATTTACCAGTCCTGGAAGTATAAAGCAAAGGTGATGCTAATGAGTGAAGATACCTAGAATATAGACAAGAGGTCAGGCTTATTCCAAATTGAAATGATTGGATTTAAAAAGATCAAAGAGGCCAAAGTATCACCTTCAGCATTATGGATGATCAATTGTGTACATAGCATTGCAAATATAAAAATGCAAAATTTAAAGGGAGAAGCTTCAGAAAGTGCATGAAAAAGCAAATCTCAGCAATATATTGATTCTAAGTAGAAGAATATATCAAACTAAGCTGATTAACGGCCTTCATATGAAAGACTACATAAGGAGTATGTTAGTGTGCCAATGTAGTATTAAAGACCAATGGCGAAATAATTATAGTCAGCTACATGAAACACATGAATGTTTTGTATGTAAGAGACCTGGTCACCTAAAGGTCAACTGCCAAATCAGCTGAAGAAGCAAAACTGCTAGAAACAAGTATGATAACACTTGAGGTATTGAGGCTGCCTTTAACACCTGTGTAGGTGCATCACCAAAGCATGCATGGTATTGACTAAAAAGCTACAAGCCTGTGACTAACAATAAAATGATTATTATTATGACCTTAAAAGAAATAGGGGAAGGTTGTCTTCACTGCCTGGTCTACCCTATAGGCACCAGAAAGATACCATTAAATAATGAACTTTATGAACCTAATTTTAAATGCAAGCTGTTCAAAGTAAGAAAACTCACATCATCATCACAAATTATAGTCACAATATTAAAGAAATAATATTCACCGATAAATTGAACTGGCTGTTTTTCAAATAAACAATTAACGCGACCAAGCAGGCATGTCATATGAAGTGCATCCACTGATGTCTAGAACATAAAAACCCCAAAGCAATAAAGAAACTAGCTTAACAACTAGATTTCATGTGGATGATATAAGGCACTAGCTTCTTTCAAAGTGAAAATGACAAGGAAATCTTTACCATAAAAGCAGCAAGAGCTGAACAGCCTCTAAACTTGATACACACAGATTTGTGTGGACCTATTAGCATTGAGAATACAGAAAGGAAGTTGCATTTTCTTCCATTCATTGGTAATTTGTGAAGATTCTACCTGCTTCACAGTAAGGATGAAGCAGCATAGAAACTCAAAGAATGTCTTGCTCAAGTCTGCAGCAAGATTGGTAAGATGTCACAATTACTACATGTGGATAATGGCATTGAATACATAGTAAGGCAGAAGCCATCTTGAAAAAAATATATAATTGTGTACCAGTTTTACATTCCATATATCACCACATTGCATGGTATATTGGAAAGAATGAACCCAGACAAATAACTAGATATTTTAGACCCCGGGCAAGAGAAAATACTGGTTACCCCCTCCCAGCCGTAGCGTAGCCTTGCCCTCTACAAGCTCAAGACCATTCTCCAACACTGTGCTGTGCTCTGCTACCTGTTCTTACAGTTTGACTACCTGGTGGTTCTGGTGTCTATAGCTCACTTGTTATTGGATCCTGGAATGTTGGAGTCCTGTTTGAAAAAGAGATAGTTATTATTCACCTCCTGGATAGCTGAGCAGTAATTGAGCAATCTAGGCCTCCCTCTAAAAAAAGCCAGATATTAAATAGCTGTAGCTTTTTCGTTTAATAAACAGGTCTACTCCACTCAATCAGACCCAGGAATTAATTAACAGTATTCACATTTAATATATATGCCTATTTCCCCCATACAGCCCCCTGATTGATATTTTTATAATGATATTTAATTACGTATTATGTTTCAAAGTATTTAGGTACCACAAAGAAAAACCTTCTTTTCAACACGCAGGGCCCTGAATCCCCACTCCTTGTTTTCTCTAACACACCCCTTTTATCTCCAGTTATCCTCCTGGTCTCTTTATCTATCTTTCCGCCCCCTTGTTCTCTCCAACCACCCCTCCCATGTACACCAGTCTCTTTTCCTCCTCTTTTCTCCAGCCTCCTCCCCACTGTTCTCTCCAGCCACTTCTCCATTCCACTCTTCTCTCCAGCTACTTCCCCCCTGCAATTGGGTAAATAGCGAGCAGGTTCTGTGCCCTGGGCAATCGCACCGCACTCGATATGTCCCTGAATCTGCCAATATTAACTGTAAAAGTGCGTAAACTATGTTCTTTGCACATATCACATTAACATATTGGAATGAAGCAATCATGACAGCCTATTATGTTCAAGGCCATGTAAATAAGGGTAAATGCCATTTAGTTTCAAAAATGTTAAGCATGAACTGCAAACTTAAGCATGAGCTACAAATTTTTGGAGTATTTGGAAGCAAGGCCTAGATACAACATTTAAAATAAAAGCATGCCAACTGGATACCTCATGTAAATGAAGTAATTCTTGTAGGCAAAATTGAGATCCAAAAAGCACTTTGGCACTGCTGTGCCAAGTTCAATGGGCACTGGTGCACACGGCAATGAAAGTGTTTGAAGGGGAGGAAAGTTGAGGAGAGAACAGGCACCTTACCACCCCCGGCTTGTAGTCATGCCCCCATCAAGATCTGACCACACCCCCTGTCCCAATGCCATCTACCCAAATGTTGGGAGATCTATAACTAGTTCAGCCTGTGCAACGAGATTAATCTAGAAAACTGGAAAAGCAGATCCTAAATTTAGTTAGAAAATCCATAATTGGAACAAGAGTGACATGATTAGGTTCTAATCATTAAATGAAATATGAAAATATAAATGTTCACTCTTTGCTAAGAGGAGAACCTGTGAAGTATCTGGCTGCAGGTACATCAGGAATTAATCTAACTATATTGACATCTCCAATGCCCATTTGCTCTCTCCTAGTATTCCGCTCTACCTGTATCCTGTTTCCTGGCAAGACATGTTGTGTTCTGGAGACTTGTTGACTCCAGGCTCCACATCAGCTATCCCAGATAAGAGTTTGTTGCTCTGTCTTCATAGCAAATGGTCAGAGTCCTATAGTATTTTTGTTGGGGAATGTATACATCAAAGCAATTTATTTTATTCTTCATATTTGCAAAAGTTGCAATACAAGTGTATGATTACTGCACCAAGTCACATCTAATATGTCAAACACAAACTAGGCTGAAGAGAATAAATAGTATCCTAATATATCCCTAATAGATGTATACTTTATTGTTTATATTATTGTTATTATTATTATTATTATTATTATTACTATTATTATTATTATTATTATTAACCTTTATTTATAGGGCGCCACATGAGGTCCGCAGCACAATACTTTATGGTGATGTGTACTATACTCTGATTGCATGTATTATTATGATATTGCGAGGAAACTTATGGCCTCTATGCTCACTATTAGACTTTTGAGAATAGAGTAGACTATTGTGTAAGAGTGTCTGGCTATATATTGTGCTTGACACCAACGTGTTAAATTTTTTCATCTATTAGCATATACTGTACACTGACTTTTTGAGTGACCTCATAGGAAGGGGGCTGAAGTGGGGAAACTGACTTTTAAAATCAACGTGAGGGTAAAGCATCTTTATTCATTTTACCTAGAGACTATGATTGTGGATATGATCCTTATTTATGTGGATCCAGTATATACCTTAAGCATTGTGTTTATTCTGTCATGTTAAATTCAATTAATGTTCTTCTCTGTGTTTTTAAGAAATTCATGTGCTAGCTAAGCTTGGCAATTTATAGTGCTACATAACTGAAATATGTATGGTTAATGATATGAAAAAGGAATTGTAATCATTGCTTGACAGACCATGTAGGTTCATAGGTTCAGTTGGGTGCTGTTTGTGACAAAGAGCATTTCAGGCCAAATGTCTGTCTTACATGGTTCAAACAGCACCTCAACCAGAGCCAGAAAGCAGATGCAAAGACTGCCTATCCACAAGAAGCAAAATTGGGTTAAAGCTGCCAATGAAGAAATGAAATCTCACAACAAACTATTATCATTTATTTAGTACATTCTACAAACTGACTGCTAGAATCTGATTGGTTGCTATAGGCATCCTCCACTTTTTCAAACCTGCAGCTTGTTAAATTTACCCTCAGAACTGGGAACTCATCAAGTTACCACCTGACAGACAAGCATGCAATTTTGATGCAAATTAATGTTTAAGACAAAGTGTAAATTTAAAGGCAAAGTTCACAAAATCAAGTTAAGGTGCTGTTGGTATCTGATGGTTTGACAAAGCCACTACTATGACCCAAGCTTGAAGAACAAAGATAGCAATCACATGAAAACACAGAAAAATAGAAAGTGACAGCTGACTATGTTGTTTGAAGCAACAGGTGACAGGTGACTATGTTGACAGGCGACTATGTTGATATACTGTGTAATAAGCAGCTTGTAAGTCTTGCTCCATAAACAAAGCTTCAAGGCACCTGGACAAAGTGGCATATTTTTCAATGGGTGAAAATGGGTGCTTTCACTAGTGATAGGGGTTTGTCTTATACAGTTGTGAAGATACGTGGTTCCCAAATCACTCGGACAGGGTATTAGGGGAAAAATAGAAGGATGATTTATTCTGCACAACAAGATTAAATGCAGCATGGCCCTGTAATGATAGCAAGTCCAACAAATGAGGAAAACAGTTCAAATAAATCCAGTGAGATATGTTCCACAGCGCATCTCTGGCAGAGCATCACCTCTTGGCCAAAAGTTAGTCACACACATCCAGCTCCCAGGGTAACCTCTTTTATCACCTCCTAATCCCACCTTGGGATCTGCCTGTCCAGGGGAGTTTCAAAAGGTCTCGATTGGTGGGCTGCTTACACTATCCAGCCCCCTCCCCTACCTTCCCAGGTGTCTTCCCCCAGGTGACCCCTGCTGGGTCAGGCTCATGGCTGTCTGTAGAGCTCACTAGTGGACAATAGGGAGCAAACAGAAATAATAATGATAGCTTAATTCACTTAACTCCTGAGTGTTCCCTGGAATTTAACCCCTGAAGTACTTTTCCAAGGAGATGCTATAATTACATCACTTATACTTCCTGATAACAACATTGTTAAAAAGTGTAGTTCAGGTATGGATTAGATTAAGGCAGTGGTTCCCAAACTTTTGCAGTTCGCGGCACCCTTAGAGTCTCCCTTCTCTGCCTCTCCTCTGCCCCGCTGTCACCCTCCTCTGCCCCTCCTCTGCCCCTGCTGTCACCCTCCTCTGCCCCACTGTCACCCTCCTCTACCTCTCCTCTGTTCCTGCTGTCACCCTCCTCTGCCCCGCTGTCACCCTCCTCTGCCTCTCCTCTGCCTCGCTGTCACCCTCCTCTGCCCCGCTGTCACCCTCCTCTGCCTCTCCTCTGCCCCGCTGTCATCCTCCTCTGCCCTGCTGTCAACCTCCTCTGCCTCTCCTCTGCCCCGCTGTCACCCTCCTCTGCCTCTCCTCTGCCCCACTGTCACCCTCCTCTGCCCCGCTGTCACGATCCCTCTAACTCCTCTGCTGCGGGCCAGCCATATAAAAAAAAAAGAAAGAACACAATAACTTACCAATCCGCCGGGTGCCGGGACTCAGCAGCCTACTCTCTTCCGCAGCAGCTGTCACTGAATATCGACGTCAGTGACAGCTGCTGCGGGAGAGAGGAGTCTACTGGGTCCCGGCGCCCGGCAGATTGGTAAGTTACTGTGTCTTTGTTTTTTTTTTATATATGGCTGGCCCGCGGCACCCCAGTGACAGCGCCGCGGCACCCCTGGGAGCCGCGGCGCACAGTTTGGGAACCGCCGGATTAAGGGGGTTGTAACACCATACACGATGCTGTTGCTTTACAACAGTAAAAGGATATCGTCAGTGATAGCACTCCGTTAGTAAGCTTTACTCCGCAATAAACCAAATTGGAGATGCAACATGTGTAACTTATCACCCTTTTCTACATTAACACAATGAATTACTTCAGCAATTGCAGTAGACCTAGCTCCTGGCTATTTGTGGGAGGAATGATCTTTTTTTATTCTAATCACATATTCTTCCTTTCTACCCTATTATTCCCCTTTTTGCTACATTTTTAGATTTTTATGGATATAAGCCTTTGTTAGCCACCGAGAGACTAATGCTGAGTTGGATGCATATATATATATTCAAAAAATTTGCTCTAAAAAAATGTACGAAAATAGTGTATTTATGCCTATATGTTTAGGCTTAGGCATCTTAATATGCATTCAGCTCTGCCTCAGTATCCTATATACTAGGAGTACCTACACAAACAGATACACTAACACCCAACCAGGTTATAAGCACAAGAAAAGTTTGTTAACATTTGTTTTGACAGCAAAAAATGCCTTCGCTATTCGGTTTAATTTAAAATTGAAATAATTCTTTAAAATACAGCAGATATCATCCTTCTCATGTACGAATTAAAGTAGCAAGATTTTTTTTTTTTTTAAATCACATAAGTACGAACAATGAAGAAAGCACCTATCAGCTTTAGTGGTGAATTCACAATAAGCCAATCAGAAATGGTTCGTTAGTGCTGGTGACTGTCATCTTCTGCAAAGTGTATTCGCACCAGCCCTCAGACACCAGCAGTTGATACAGCCACTGGCCCATTTCCATGAGTGTCTGCCTCAGTTGTCAATTACATGAATAAGTCCTTATTGTACTCGGTCTGCATTTGTGTGCCCTTTTGTCCCCTGTCCCGCCTCTCTAAGCGTAAGTAGATGCAAGTACCAAAACTGAGCAAACATAAAGTACCAGCAAATCTGCATATAGTAAAGAAATCCAGCAGTACCTTACACAAAATAACTTACATTCTCCTAGTGTTTCCACTTCAATGCTTGGACTATAACTTCCATAATCCTGTGATGATGATGTGCGGATTTGAAAGACATAGACTGTTCCAGGCTTCAGGTTATGAACAGTTACTGCTGTCAAAGGTGTTTTCAATGTGGAGTAACTCTGATCTCTTTGATCCTATATGGGAAATAATATGAAACATTAAAACCTCTCAAAAAGGTATGAATCTGCCTATGATAGTAGGCTTTTATCTTTATTGATCTGTCTGGCTGCATTTTAAACACTCATGCATAATACAAGTCAGTGAGTACTTCTGCAGCTAGATACACAAAACACAACACAAGCTCTCTTCAATAATACAAGCTAACCCCCATATCCATGACAGACAAATCCCTATTATAAAGGGCTAGAAAGAATTTGGTATCTCAGGGCAAATGATTTTCAAGTTATAAATAATTTTATTTTTTTTATTAGGAGATGGCAGACGATCTGTAATTCTCGGATGTGTAATTCTCAGTTAAGAGAGCAGGGAACTAAGAGGGTTATCTAGTGCTGTTATCAGCTATACCAAAATGAAAAGTGCTAAACCGAGTAGATTTTTTTTTTTTTAAAGTAAATTAATCTGCCTGAAGTATATCAGTTTTGATATATCTCCACATGCTGAGCATCATATCAGTTCTTAAAAGCAGACTATGGCTATTAAGATAGTTCCACTCTATATTCAGAAAAATGGGGTCTTTTTCATCTGCAGAAGGTGAGAACAACATAAGGGAGTTTTATCATGTTCATTCTGCCATTTTCCTTTCAATTTAAAAAGAAAGACACTTTCTGACATGGGGACTTTTATAGCAATGTACTGCCCCTTAACAATAAAATGTTTAATTGTAATTGGATGGGACTATACACTAGTAAAGTTTAGCAGATAAAATATACAATGCAAAACTGACCATTCAGACAGAAATATTAGCACAGTTTATGGAGAAAAGCACTAAATCATAAATACTATAAAACTGTATTACCATCTAATCTCTACATTTGACTTGCCTATTCCTTCCCCTCCCCTAAGCCCCATTGGCTGCTCCATGTAGCTTTTTTTCAGGGGCTCTGCAATATAGAATCAGTAAATATTTAAAGTTCATTATTTTAAAAGGGCTGCAGGGGGTGGGTATCATCAAGAGGTCCTATCAGAATTGATTGTGACTTCTGATTGTTTCTTCAGCTCACACAGTGGCACACAGTCCCAATATTGGGCAATATATGGTCACGTTCCTCTGTGGAAAAAGTACTTTTATACAACAATATCAATACTGAAATTGAAATACAATCTACAAATGTGTTGCTGTGGTGATAACTCTAAAAATGCATATTGATGTTTGGGTTACAAGAAGACAATTAAAGGAAGGTCATCCAAAAGGATGAGCTAATTATGTAAACAATTCTTCAAATAAACATTCTCAGCATCCTGTTCCACACCGACTGATCCACAGACCACATTTGCCAAAAAATAATATGTATAACAATGCACTGACAGGCCAGCTGATCTGTACTGCCATCTTTTGTGGATGAATTAATCAAATTTGTGGTATTGAGAAAAACAGCTGCAGCAGATATGTAGTCAACACCAAAATTCTAACAGTATTCTTCAACTTAGTTTCTATACCTATTTGGAAAGGAAAGTACAGCAATGAGCTGAATGCCACACTGTTTACCCAAGTACAATTCTTATCATTTTATTTATTTTGTACTATGGTCAGTTTAATAGTAGTAATGTTATTTTTTTAACCATGCATGACATTATTTGACATTTGTATTTCTCATAATTTTGATCTGTTTTAAGTCCTAAGTTAGTACACAGTGCTTTTATATATCTAAACACATGTGAAAAATAATACTAATTTTAATAATAATAATAATGTTAGTGCCACAATACAAAACAAATTAATACAATATAAATGAGATAATATATTTAATACAATAAGTCCAAACACGGAATAATTATAATTTATTAAAAATACAATCAATGAATATGAGTGTACTCACATCTCTGTTAATCATACAAGAACATCACCAGCAATATACATGTCTAATGAGTATCTCTCTGATATTTGTTTAAATAGAAAGGATTGCAAGTCCACATATCTATAAATTCACCTTATATTAGTCAGCACGTTGTAAGTATAAGACAAAATTTTCATGCCTCTGTGGATTTATGCTTTAGAATCAATATATAATATTGTAAGATAATCCAACTTCAGCATCCTCCAGTTCCTGGAATTCTTTACACCGCTCTCCTAGTTCTGTGTCCAAACCAAGAAACACAGGCTGTTGAAAAAAGGATCCATTTTGCTGGTTCAATGTTAGAGGTCCTTGAGCACTGAAGAATATATGTGTTAGGAGCCAAGTTAAATCCCAAGGTTTTCTACAGTCGGGGTGAAGTGCTCACAAATATTTCTGAACTCCGATAGACTGTTCAATATTTTAAAACAAGTTGGTATGAAAAATTATTCTTTAGCATATAGCGCTGTACAGAGAACTCACTCACATCAGTCCCTGCCCTACTGGAGCTTACAATCTAAATCCCCTAACATACACACACAGAGACCAAAAGAGACTAAAGGCAATTTTAATAGTAACCAATTAACCTACCAGTATGTTTTTGGAGTGTGGGAAGAAACCGGAGCACCTGGAGGAAACCCATGCAAACACGGGGAGAACATACAAACTCCACACAGATAAGGCCATGGTTGGGAATTGAACTCATGACCCTAGTGCTGTGAGGCAGAAGTGCTAACCACTAAGCCACCATGCTGCCCCAAAGTCACTGTACGTGCTTCCCCATATCCGTATGGATTCATCAGAGATATGTATAAGAGAGGCAGGTAAGCAGATATTTATACCTCAAGTTCACAATCAATTTGAGACTACTTGTGTTTGGACGTTTTTTAAAATTATATTCTCTCATTTATATTGTATTAATTTGTTTGGTATTGTGGTGCTAACTTTTTTTTATTATTATTATTATTTTTATTATTTTTATTTATTTCATATGTGCTTAGATATATAAAATCATTGTGTACTAATTTAGAACAGAATTATGAGACGTACAAATGTCAAATCATATTATATATGTTTAAAAAAAATAACATTATTACTAAAAACTCTATTCCAAACCATAAATCTTCAAAATTTTGCAATACATATTATCCTGACACCATGCCAACTGAGGTGAATTTATGGATATATGAACTTACAATCCATTCTACTTATACAGATATTAGAGACATACCCATTATACATGTATTTTGCTGGTGAATTTCTTATACGATTAACAGAGATAGATGCATTACATTATTAATAAATTAGTCTGTGATTGGACATATTTTTTTCATTATATTCTCTCATTTATACTGTACAGATTTGTTTGGCATTGTGGCGCTAAATTTATCATTTTTCCTTTTTCATTTAGAGGTGCAGAATTCCATTAGATTAGTGGCCTGATACCTATAAATAAAACTTAGAAACACTCAGCCAACTTCTATAATTGAACACCTCTCTTACCTTTTCCTTGTTAAAAAAAAATAGGACTATCAATATTGGCATGCTGCATCAGTAATAGCTGAGAGCATAAAAATGTTGTAATTACTAATAAATAAGGACTAAGACACAAAAAAATATACTGCATTTACTGATGTAACAAAAATTGCAGGGCAAAAAAATGTATCACTCCAGTATATATTATCAGTATTTCAGCTGTAAAGTAGATTTTATTTTTAGATGTATAGTACTGTGATAGTAAAACAATATATGCTTCTCTTCCTTAATTTTTTTTCTTTATAAAGTTTGTTGGTCTTTGGTTTATCCTAAATCTGCATGACTTTCATGAATGACCCTCTCCAGTACCATCTGGCTGCAGATTTGCCTTCCAAAAAAATTAAAACTCTATTGATATTCTTCCTGGTCTCAATTATGCTCAGTGATAATCATAGCAGATAAATACTCTACATTAATAATCAGCCAGGTATTTTGCAGAGTGTCAGATCATGGCCTGTAAAGAATTGCAAACGGAGCTCTGAGAGTCGTTTAGTCTTTTTATGCCGCACATTTAAGCATTCCCCTCCCTCTCTTTCCCATTTCCTACATGATTTCCTGCCAGAGCCAGGGAATGCATAATTTTAATTAAATTATCTCTAAGTTAAAAGAAATGGCTAATTAATAACCTAGTCTTTGTCACAATGTCCACTGATGAGGACAAATTTGCAACTTTCTAAAGTTATTTAAAATATTAATTGTTAACAGCTATCCTCAAGAGGGAAGCACAATTTAATTGGGTGTCCTATACTACGACTACTACCATGTGTTTACTCGTGTTCTTGCCTTCAATTCCAACTTTTTTTTATTGCATTGACAATATTTTAATCTCAGTGTCCTTGTTAAGTCTGTAATTTCCATTGAAGTTACAAAAACAATTTAAATGTAAACATTATACTGTATATTCATTATTGTTACTTATCAAAATGAGTAATTTAAAGCACTGAGTATAGTATCTGCCAAAAACATGTCTTTAAAAAGAAATTAAAAACTAAAATGATTTAAAATATAAACTTATTGAGGTAAACTAATGTAACAGTGTCCAAAACCTATATATATAATATCAGACGTAGAGATGCACTCCTATAAGTGGCAGCTATATCACTTTATGAAGGACACACCTCCCAGATACAACAGACATTATATAGAATTAAGAGTCTCAGGTACTACTGACCATGTGAATTAACTTATACAATTGGTGAACACATATAAAAAATAACAACAAATACTTATATTCATCACAAAGATTTTTTCCTCTTGTCTGGTGCCAATATTAATTAAATGTTTTTCATAGTGATAAATCATATGTGGAAAGAAAAAAAGTACAAACATAGCGTGATACTGTAGTGAAACACTAAAATCTACACTTCAAACTGTGTAATAAATATAACATATATTCCAATGCTTCTTTGTTTTCTTTCCCCTGTAGGGAGTGCACTTACTAAGAGAATATATTTCTGTACCTTTAATACACTTTTTATTCATTAGACATGATCTTCCACCTTCACCTAAGATCTCCCATTGTCTGTAAACTTATAGACAAAAGCACCATTGAGAGCGTTGTATTTAAAACTTTCAGCATCCGTGTTCTTATTATTTGTTGATGAATTTCTCACCAATAGGTGATATAGCATGAAAAATTGGAATATATATCTAGTGTGATATTGTAAAATATCATGCTTTAGTATAAAGAATTGAGATTAAACATATAAAATAGCAATACCTTAGGACACATTGGAATGCAGATGGATTCCTACCAGATGGACACAATGCTACACATTGTACATAACATTGGAATTTCTGGGATAATCACAATGTTGGAACCTCCAGTTGGTCAGATTCTGGTATATTATTTATATTGGCATTGACTCTAGGAGAGTAACAACATTATAGGAGGACATAATTACTCACATACAAATGAACAAGGAATATATTGTTTGTTTAGCCAAAATGCATGTTTAGAAGTTCTATTTATGTATGCTTAGATCTATGGATTTTTTTTAAAGCAAATCTATGTGTATTATTATTATGAACTCTGACGCCTCATTTGAAAACATGAACCTCATTAGTATAAAAGGAAGGGAAACAGCATGGTAGCCTCATCCTTGAAAAAAACTCATTTAAAGGTTGAAATGTGTTGGTTGTGGAGGCTCACCTTTTCCTAAAGACATATGAGAATGCTACTACCAGAATCTGACCGACTCTAGGTTCCAGCATTGTGATTATCTAGAGAATTCCAATGTTATGTACAATGTGCATCATTGTTTCCATCTGGTAGGAATCCATCTATGTTCCAATGTGTCCTAGGATATTGTTATTTTTTATTTTTTATGTTTTATGTTTTATCTAACATTTTATATTAAAGCCTGATGTTTTACAATATCACACTAAATATATATTCCCTTTTTTCATGCTGTATCACCTATTGGTGAGAAATTAATCAACAAATATTAATAACAAGTATCCTGAAAGTTTTAGATACAACACTCTCAATGGTGCTTTGTCTGTAAGTTTACACACAATGGAGATCTGTGGTGAAGATGGAAGATCACAACTAAAGAATAAAAGGTGTATTAAAGGCACAGAAATATATTCTCTTAGTAAGTGCACTCCCTACAGGGGAAAGAAAACAAAGAAGCATTCGAATATATGTTATATTTATTACACAGTTTGGAGTATAGATTTTAGTGTTTCACCACAGTATCACGCTATGTTTGTACTTTTTTCTTTTCACATATGATTTATCACTATGAAAAACGTTGAATGAATATTGGCACAAGACAAGAGGAAAAATCTTTGTGACGAATATAAGTATTTGTTTAATTTTTTTTATTTATGTGTTCACCAATTGTAAAAATTAATTCACACGGTCAGTAGCGCTGGAGACTCTTAATTCTATATCTCATGTATAAATGTGATTGAAGTAGTGTAATGCAGTGGTTCTCAATCTAAGGTCCGAGGGACTGATTCATTAAGGAGAGCAAAGCAAAAAAAAGGAGTAACTTTGCACCTTGGCAAAACCATGTTGCACTATAAGGGGGAGGTTAATTTAAATTGTGGGGATTGATATATAGTTTGGATAGAGCATGTCCTAGATTAACTTTAAATTTCAGTGTAAAAATAAAGCTTTCAAGTGTTTGTGTGCTAGATGAAAAACAGACAGTATTTTCCTTACATGCAAAATAATGAACTAATTTGACTCCCTTGTATTGTAACATGGTTTGTCCAGGATCATATTTTCTTTTTTCTGCCTTGCTCTCCTTAATGACTCAGGCCTTCAGTGGTAATAATCATCAGGTTTATGGACAAATGCATACGCCTGACATTTATCTCATATAACACACATCAGCAGTTTGAACTATTGCTTGTGAAAAAGTAGTCAGGTATATGATGCAACACTGGGGGTCTGGCCCCTTGAATTTCAAGACTATTCTGAAAAGGATAGCAGTTAGAAACAAACTGCAAGAGAGTGTATCTACTAGAGGGTGTATCTAACCAGTAGTTAGAGGTAGGATAAGTATGTTATTTTAAAAAAAAGCCCCAAAAAAACTCTACAAAAGTGGACTGTTGTATATAAAAATGAGTGTCACATGGGTGCTTTGTAAGCCAATGGATTTTAGCCTTAGGAACTTAGATTAAGCACAAAAATGATACGCTCTACAAACACTCCAGACAGTGCCTGTAAAGAATATTACTTTTTGTGTGACAGGAATCTGCACTGTCTACAGTGTGTAAGTGAAGAGTTTCTAAGGATAAAATATGCAGACACATAAAGCGCCATTAGCCAACAATCATAACGGCAATCATTTTACATAAGTGAAAGGTCAAACAAGTCCGCTATATAGCATAACCAGTGGACATGATCATATTTAATTCTAATACATTTTAGATATCACCTTTAATAAATGATAATATATTCTGTAAACGACATTCAGAATACAGAACAGTTAAGGAGGTGCTATGCTTCTCATTGTCATTACAAAGCAAAGACATTGTTAGGAACAAGATTTAATAAGGAATAACTTGAAAAAAGTGGTGCTGTCCCTGGGAAACAGGAACAATAACCAAATACGTATGTACAATTGTTGTGTATGCATTATTTTTATTTTAGGTAATACCGCTCCTTTAATTCTATTTGGTCTTCTATTGGGTATAGCTTTCAAGATTAATGCAGAGATGATTAAGTGAGTCTTTAGAACAATACAGAAGACAGCTTTCCATAAGCATACAAAATCATTCCTGGCTGCAGAGACAATATATGTGTTACAATAATGTGTGAAGGACAACAGCATTTTATTCTGAATAATGCAACCACACAGCAAGCTGGATTGTGTAAAATAAAGGCTTTAAAGCAAGTAAGAGGAAAATAGGATACTCCTTAGGATACAAATGCAGAAGGAATCCATAGATTTGCTACATATTGTTCTCCAACAAAGATTTTGCTGCTTTGCTTATCTGAACTGATTTGTAATCTGTTCAAAAGCAGCATCCATAATTAATAGTATCTCACAGCCAACAAGATGTGACATCTTTCCAGCTCTGCTTGTAATTTATTTGGTGACCCTGGCAGAAGCAGGATGGGACCTCTCCCAAGTGTGAACTGATAAAACCAAAAGAGGTATGAGATTGCTTGTAATCTCGACAACCAAACACTGTTTGTATCATGCCCTATATCAAACCTGTACAAATGACTCTGATTGCTTCAACCACCAGACCTGTCTATGCTGCAAATTTTAATTCAAGCCTTTAGGGGAGGTGAATTCATTGTGTCTTCTTATTTAGGTCTTTGTTGTTGAAATATTTGTGGAGAACTTTATGATCTGAACATAAAAAGGGTGCATTATAACAATATATATTTTAGACAATATTCCTAAATTCTGCTGCTAATTCCTTCTGTATTTAGTACATAAAGATTATGGACAAACAATAAAATGTGTCAACTGATGGGACTTGAATTGTAGTCAGGACCGACACGTGCCCACTGGGTGCCCTAGTTGGTTCCCCTTGTCATCAGGTACCAGGTATAGGGTGCTGCCCTTTACCATCATGCTATGCCCCTTCATAAGGGCTGTCCCGTCCCCACCCCACTTCTTAGCTTGTGTAGAGTAGGGGCGGAGTGGCATGTTCTCTTCTCATTACCATATGTGCATCCTCTTGCTCTGCCCCGTATCCTCCAAAGGCCATGACCCCGATGGATGGTCATGCAAAAGGGTCATCTGGAGGAAAATATGAAGGAAAGAATGGAAATATGCTGCTCTTTCTACCATATATGACTTATTACATAGATCCCTATTTTTGTTGAGTAAATAATCATATTTCCACACTGGACATGAGTGTCAAAATGCATCTATATCTAGAGTTGTTCATATTTAAACTTGCAGACACCTGGAGAGGCGGAAAGGGGGCAGGCATGTATTAGTTGAGTAATGTAAAGGTATGTTCAGGGAAGTTTAACATACCCTCTGGAGATGCGACATAATAAGATTTGGCACATCCCAGATACATTTCCTAGGAGGCATATCCTTTGCGAGTATTGGAGGCCTAGTGTCAAGATATGTGGCGGTGATGATGATGACACCAGCAGTATGATATAGCAGCTTTGGATTGGCTGCTTGCTTGAGGTATGTCTGATGTAGAGATACTACTGTTTTTGAGTTAGACGTATGCCAAGGTACATGTAGATCAACATACAAATGTAAGTATGCTTTTTTGTTCAACAGAATTTTACGTGTACAACTGAACCCCAAAATGTCAAACTTTAAATGAGGCCCATTATTTCACTGTTAACTTAAACCATTTATTCTTTGCTTAAGAATTATGCCATTACACAACTCAGAAGTTATCAAGAGCTTTTACATAACCAAAAAAGTAACAATTTTATGATGAACAAATGTTGCATAGCATTCCAGCAGTGCTGATAACTCTACACCCTGTATTATAGATTATGCTGTCAAGTGATGTCTGCTTCAGTCTCAACAGACTAAAAGGCATTATGGGAAAGAAGAGGCATAACAAGCAACATTTGGGCTGCTGCGATTAGTATGATAAATTACACTGATCTTCAAAAATCATGTAAAACATTTATGGAAATGTGTATGCTGCATTTTAATATAATAAACTAGTTTCTAGGAAATACAATATATGTAGGATAGAAAGCACATGAACAATATGTAAACGAGATTAAAAAAAATATATAGCTTGCAATTTCTAAAAATATTAGAAATAAATGCCTCGCTGCACTAGGCTACACTTTATCTCAATGACACAGACTGTGAGCACTGGTGAAGAAATAAAGTTGCTAGGTGGAAACAGCTTGATTACCATTGTCTAGCAAGGAGTGGGGTGGATAATGCATACACCAGACAGCAGAATAACAACTTGATGATGCACAGAACAAGAGTAAGTACATTTAAACATGAAGATAATCTTAATTTAATAAATATATTTTTTCTTTGCTCCAGCTGGGTGTGTTTTAATTTATTTTTCAAGCAACTATTAGATAATGTATGCCATGCATTCATTTTGTTAATGCTTCTTTGTGCATTTTCGCACAGGTCTTATGCCCTGAGATGTGCATTCATAACGAGCAGTTGTGTCGGCATTTAATAGTGTTTTTTAATAATTGTTTTTATTGTTTTTTGGGGAGGAATCACATATAGACTATTCATGGATTAGCATGAATTTCAAGAACTTTGATGCTCGCATCTCCCTGTTCCTGAAAGCTTTCCTTTCCATTTATCATTGAGAATTGAATAGGATTGCTCGCATTTGATTAGATAAGCGCGAAATGCCCTTTTTTGTTTGCGATAGAAATAAAAGGTGAAAAACAGAATGGCGCATAGTGAAAAATGTATTGCGTTTTCATGTTTGAAGCAGTATTATACACTAAATGGGGAATTGGAGTAAACCCAAGGTGTGAATGTTCCCTACTGCACATTGCTTTCACATGTTAATAAAGAAAACTTGAGCCAGTTTCCTCTTTTAAGAACAAGTGTTTTTGAAATCCTCTAGTGTAACACTTCAGACACCGACTAATATTATTTAACCAGCAAGAGATATTGTCAGTGCACAGGGTCCTCTTATTATTTTATATAGATTCTGAAGGAATGTATCTTGTAAATGACTCTTAACATTAGTAATGGAATCTCTTTCCGGCTGTTTGGCTAAGATTAAGCGCAGTAGTTGCAGAGTTGTACTTGGACCTCTGACCAGAAGGCTGAGGCTGTGAAGAATGTGCCTCCCGAATTGTCAGGGGTACCTGAGAATTACTGTGATGAAGCACCATCACATGATAAAATGGCACTATCACACATTTTTCCATTTTCTTTTTTTGCATCGCCCCTTTTTGACCTGGCCTTTAGGCTGTTTGGGAGAATTATTATATTTCATTTTTACATAGCCTTGCAGTGAAGAGGGACCTGAAGACCCTTGTCACCTATGTAAACTTTGGTCTCGGGGGTTGGGGAGAGAGGAGCCCTCGCTCTTTTGAGTAGGGCCTGAAGCTTGCCTCACCCTTCTGTACTTCTTGGTTTTTGCACCAATCCTGGGCTTTAAAAAAAAAAAGCAAGAAAAAACCCCCAGTAGTTTAATCTATTGTGCCTGTAAGACTAGTATACAGAATGGGTTATAAAAGAAGGAAGAGCACTGTGCAATGTGCTAGTGATTTATAAATACAATACAATAGTAATGTTGTAAATAGAGATGCCTGTACTCGGTTTTCGGAAAACCGAGCCCCCCAAACATACTCGATTTGAGTACCGAGAGCCGGCTCGGTACTTTCGCTCACCCCCAGAACTGAAAATGAGGAAAAACGTCATTGTCGTATCGTCGATCTCGCGAGTTTTGGATTCTAAAAATACCACCCTCCACGGAGATCCGGCACCTTTTCACACTGAGACACAGAAGGGGTTTGTTGGCAGTCTCCAGTGCAGTTTGGAAGCATCATAGCTAGTACAGAAATAGGAGGGCTGTTAGTGTTCTTAAAAGTCTCCAGTAACAATCTACTGTGCCATAGCTCACCCAGAAACAGGAGAGGTGGCAGTGTTCATTGCTGAAACAGAAATTCTAACAATAGGGCTGTCAGTGTTCTTAAAAGTCGCCAGTGACAATCTACTGTGTTATCATAATGGATTCACATCAGTCCACAGAAGACCAGGAGCACCAAGCAGCTGCTGGCACCCATCATGATGATAGCAATCCTTCAACGTCATCGGCGAAAGTCTATGTTAAAGTGCATAGTGTTTTTAAGTCAGGGAAACAAAAATGTAAAAAAGCAACTTTAACCTTGGTAAAGAAAAACATCTGTAATCAAGGCAAAGTTAGCTGCTGAAGAAAAGAAAATTGCCAACATGCCATTCTACACACACAGTGGCAAGGAAAGAATCAGGCTTTCGCCTTTCTCTATGAGTTCTAGTTCTGCAACTGTCACTGAGGCATCTTCTTGTAAGGTCAGTCATGATGATGCAAGATCTTGTCATTCTGACTCAAAAAGTGGTGCCCAAATACTTTTATGTGCAAAAGCAGAGCTGGAAGAAAACAGTGAGGCATTAGAAGAAGCTATATGTTTAGATTCAGAAATTACACAAATCCCTGAAGAGAGGCTATCCACGAGTGCTATGTATAAGCCTGATCTTTCCGATACTGTACTCATAAAGAAGCCTCCTTTCAGCATTTCTCAAGATGTGTGGATGAGCAGCAAAAGTTTAGCCGGTGATACAGAAATTGAGGATACTGCTTTGGAATTGCAACAGGATGAAGGGGATATTTGTGTAGTTGATGATGGCACTAATGAGGAAGTTGAAGAGGATAATGTTGTTTGTGTAAGTCCTGCACCAGTGGAAGCTGTTTTTGCATGTGATAAGAAGAAGGCCATTGACATGACTGGGCATAAGACCAAAAAATCCACCTCTTATGTGCAGAATTATTTTTACCCAAATCCTGACAACAGTTTTGCAAGGCCACAGTCAGTAGAGGTAGGGACCTTAACCATCTAGGAACCTCCATCGATGTTACGCCATTTCAAGATAGTTCATGGCAAGCTGTTTGGAAAATCTGAATCTTATGATAAAAAAATTACAACAAGTAGTCCAGTATCAGCTAGTTCCCTTCTCTCAGCTAGATCCCAGCACATGCAATCACAACAACTTCCTCATCAATATCCAAGTAGTGATTGGAGTTATTCTTGTATCCAAGTTGCTAAGGCTAGATGACTCCTCCCCTATCCAGGATTCCTCAGAAGAATTCTTGAGCGTTAGTCCCGCTGCTGCTGCTGCTGCTAGTGCTGCTGCTGGGGGTGGATCTTCACCCCGCTTGGACTTTCCTCAAGATGTGACATTTCTGATAACGTCTTTCAATATTGTGAGAGTATTACAGCTTGGTGAATTCCATCACATTCCCTGTTTTGCTCACATAACTTGGCGGTGCAGAGTTATTTTAAAAAAAAAATGATAGGGACGTGCAGGAGATGCTGTCTGGGACCCGAAAAATATCTGAACATTTCCATCATTCTGCAACAGCATGTCCGAGTTTGCAGCAGCTACAAAAACAATTTAATTTGCTCTGCCACCAACTGAAGCAAAAGGTGGCAACAAGGTGGAATTCCACCCTGTATAGGCTTCTGAGGATGGAGGAAAAGCGAGAAGCCATCCACGCTTACACCACAAGCCAAGACATTGGGAAAGGTGGGGATGTATTTTACTCAAGCGCAGTAGAGAATACTTTCCTTTTTGTGCAAGGTGCTGAAACCATTTGAACCATAGTCATCAGTGAAGTTAGCTCAGACACTTCTAGTTTGAGCCAAGTGATTCCCTTAATTAGACTTTTGGAAGAGCAGCTTTAGAAACTGAAGGAGGAGCTGAAACAAAGCAATTACGCTATGTATGTCGGATCAAGTACTTTATTCTTTTCCCAAGGATCCAGGAGTTATCAAAATGTTGAAATTGGATCACTACATTTTGGCGACTGTGCTTGATCCTCGGTTTAAGAGCTATGTCTTCTCTTTTTGTTTCCAACTGACCCAGATCTCAAGAGATGAAAGGATCTCCAGGTGAGCAAGATGACAGCTAAAGTTTTACGTTACAGAACGGCGTCTCCTCCTTCAGTATCTCACTCAACTGCTGCTAGGAAAAAACTTAGCTTTCCCAAGAGATCCAGGAATGATGCAGATGACTCAGTGCAACATTTTGACATCTGGTCTGGGCTTAAACAATTGACCAAAAAACGTGACACCTCTTCCGTAATGCCACCTGACCCTACTATCAACATCCAAAGGATGGTGGAGTATTATTTTAGTAACAGAATAGAAATAGACACGTCAGACAGTCCCTTTACATTCTGGGAGGAAAAAAAGGGAATTTGGAGACCCATGTACCAACTCGCTTTGCACTTCCTAAGCTGCCCACCCTCAAGTGTGTACTCAGAAAGAGTTTCCAGCACAGCCGGGAACCTTGTCAGCGATCGGCGTATGAAGCTACTTCCTCAAAATGTGGAAAAGATGATGTTCATAAAAATAAACTACAATTTCCACAAGGAACGCCTTTTCAGCCAAATACATCAAAGTACAGATGAATTAATATTGTGAGAGGATGATGTACACAATTATGAGGGTGAGGATGAGGCTGAAGATGATGAGAACATTTTACAACAGTAGAATTCATTGATAGGTTAATTGGCTGCTATCAAACTGACCCTAGTCTGTCTGTCTGTCTGTGTGTCTGTGTTAGGGAATTTAGACTGTAATCTCCAATGGGGCAGGGACTGATGTGAGTGAGTTCTCTGTACAGCGCTGCGGATTTAGTGGCGCTATATAAATAAATGATGATGATGATCAACAGCACTGTTAGCTTAGGTGCCTTAAGCCCATTGTTAGCTTGTTTTTTGGGGGCCCAAAGAAACCAAGCACTGCAGCCACAAAAGTGGCACTCCTGTTTGCTGAAGTGCTTTCTTTGTTAAAGTGTGCATGTCCTTTTTAAGATCCAACATAAGGGTGGGTGGGAGGACCCAAGGACAATTACAACTTGCACCACTTTTCCTTTCAGCTACCGCTGTGTGCCAATGTTACCTACATGTGCTATATAATGTTGTGTGCTTTTTAAAATTCAAAGACACCTATTGATGAAACAGATGATTCAGCACAACATTTTGGTCTAGTCTACTGTAAAAGAATTGACCAAAATTAGTGACACCTCTACCGTAACTCCAACTGATCCTACTAACAACTATCAACATCCAAAGAATGACGGAGCATTACTATAAAAATTATGAACAACGTTGCTTTCAGAAGTAATGTAAGCATGGATGTCTAAATAGACGTGTATATGTATTACTCAAACGTTCCACTTTGCCTCTGTTTCACCAGTATTGTACAAAGTGTGTGTGCAAATAGACGTGTATATGTATTACTCAAATCTTCCACTTTGCCTCTGTTTCACCAGTATTGCACAAAGTGTCTGTAATCTGCACTTTACGTCAAAGGTACCTAGCTATATTGAAATTTTTTGGGGATTGGGGACGATTCCAAGCTTAGGGATGACCTTGCTTTTTGCTGTGAATGTCAATGGCTCTTTTTAGTGCATTATCTGGAACAAGATCTGATGCACTCATGTCAGAATGATTACAGCCAATTTTTGGACACCTTTCAATTGCTTCTCTCTCGTACGTGTGACCAAATACTTTGTTTTTCACTGGGTTCACCATCTCCAACTTTGTTATAGGAGTGCACTGGGTGACGGCGATCTCCTTGTCTTCATCTTCCAAAGATTTGTCTGCAGGGGCTGGTGACACACCCATTTGTTTTCTCAGGTCTTGTAGCTGTTTTTTTAAATTGGACATATTTATCTTCCTACCACAGGGCCTCCTCTGTATTATTTTTCTGAAGCACAGTGCTCTCTTTAAATCCAGGATCGCATCTGGTAGGTCAGATTTTAACTTAAATACGGTCTCCTCAACTGGGTCTATATATTGGTTTATATCTCTGTTCAATGCAGCGAATTACAACATGACGGATTCCATGCTGTCCACATGTTCTGTTTCACTAGTCTGTCTGTAACAGATTTAATGCCACTCCAGTTGTAATATCCATTCCTGTGTCTACATAAGTTTGACAGTTCTTCAGGGATGAGAGGGAGGTATACAGAGAGGAGAAGGAGATTAAAGATGCAGCACGAGCAGACATGGTTTAATAATGTACAGCTCATTGACAGCACTGTTGGGCTTAAGGCAGCTAAGCTATTGGTAGCTTGTTTTGTGGGGGCCCAAACCAACCAAACACTGCAGCCACAAAAGTGGCACTCCTTGTTGCTGGAGTGCTTGGTTTGTTGTTCAATATCTTACATAAAGGTAGGTGTGAGGGCCCAAGGACAATTTCATCTTGCACCACTTTTCTTTTCTGCCACTGCTGTGTGGCAATGTTTTCTAGATGTGCTATGAACTGTCGCGTGTTTGTATGGTTGCTCTGTCGCTTAGCACCAAGCCAGCTTGCTGCAATCTTTGTCCGAAAGTGTATGAAATAATATTGTGACCTGTGAGGTGTTCAAAATTGACTGGAAATAACTGGAAATTAGTGTTATTGAACTTAATAATAATGTAGGAACATAAAAAGGAGCAAAATTAAGTGATTTTAGCATTTTTTAAGCTATTTTTCTAAAAAATACAGATCCAAAACAAAAACACACAAGGGTGGTTTTGCCAAAACCAAAACACGAACTTAATCCAGATCCAAAACCAAAACCAAAACACAGGGGTCAATGAACATCTTCAGTTGTAAATTGGTTCAAATTTCATGCTTCAAGTATATTAAAATTCTTTGCAGTTCTAGTTTATATTTAGATTTTCGATCTGTATGCTTAATACCAATACAACATGAAACTGAAAATATATATTAAAAAAAAATTGGGGAAAATTGCTGCTAACCTTCAACCCATATTTCAGAAAGACAATTTACTAAAGGAAATATTCCCACATTTACCTCTCCTTTCATAAAAACAGCCTCCAAATTTAAGAAATGTCCTCGTTAGAAGTGCCCTCTCATCACCATCCGAGACTGGCACCTTCTCTTGCAAAAACAAAAAATGCAAAACCTGCACCCATATCCTACTAGCAAACACAGTCCACATATCTAACACACAACAGGACTATAAAATCACTGACACATTCTCATGTACATCCTCCAATGTGGTGTACATGATATAGTGTACAAGGTGCCCTGAGGGAATTTACATTGGAGAGACCAAGCAAAAACTACAATCCAGGATAAATCTACACAGACACACAATAAAGAAAAGTCGGACACCCCCGTGGGTAAACACTTTTTTGGACCAGGACACAGTATGACAGATTTAAAAGTCCTAATATTGAAAGGTCTTTTTAAAAATTACAGGGAGAGAAAAATCTGTGAATTTAAGCTGATAAGAACATTCCATTCATTAACGCAAGGGCTCAATGTAACACCTGGAGTTCTGACCCACTACTTGGACACACTTCACACCCACACAGCAAAGTGACTCCAGATCTCTGAACTCATAGGACTTTACACTTCCATCTGTAACAAAACCTCAGTTTTATTACTTTAGCTTAATGATGTATTGTCCCATAGATTGTAAACTTGCGAGCAGGGCCTTCTCACCTCTTTGTCTGTTTTACCTAGTTTACTATGTTTGTCCCCAATTGTAAAGCGCTACGGAATATGTTGGCGCTATATAAATAAATGATGATGATGATGATGATGATATTCCTATCCCCTGTACAAATTTCTTAAATGTTGTGCCTGTTTCTTAGTCATTCATTTGTAAAGTTGCCTGATGAAAGCTAGCAAATATAATGTTTTTTTGGTTAGCCAATAAAGGTATCACTCCTATAAATCTTTAGTTTTTTTTGACACAAACGTATTTAACATCACATAGTTAAAAACAAATATAAAGGCTTGGCCTGTTCAGTATCAGTGTATGAAATGCTAGGCTGATAAGTCCATTAATTCAATTTCTTATAGAGGTATACAAAATCCTGACCACAGCCAGCACAGCAGTTACGGTTTTCCCTCAGCATGCTTTGTAAAAGCAGGTTTTATGGGCAACGTTTTTGTATATTATATGGTTTGTCAAAAGCTTTACTCAGGCTTTCATATAATCCTAAATTCATCTTGATCTCTGCCACCGCTGCCACCCTGCTAAGACTGGGACTCGTGGGGTTATTGTGATATCATAAACCCCACTTAATCTTTGCTTTCAGTCCTATTTCCTACCATTTTTTTTTTTTATCTGCACTACAAAAGCAAACAAGACTTTGATGAAGCGTTCTGCATACATACAGTAAGAGCAGTTGACATTTTTTCATTTAAGAAATAATATAAAATACAAATGATGACTATTTTAATGAATCAAATTAACTACCCACAGAACTGATGATACTGCCCGACTAAAATATTTCTATTTTAATCAGAGGTAAAACTGAACCTTTAAAACTGTCATAGTTTAAACATTTATATATTTCGGGGTTGATGCACAGTGAATACTAAACCAATTTGCATAGCATATGTTGTGTACAATCGTTTTGTGCATGCCCAGAAAGTGGCACACAGATTGCCTGATTCTGTCACTTAGGTCAGCCTGCACCTGGAAAGGCAATATTGGGACATCTAACAAAGGCCGATTACAGTAAGGGCATATTCATGCAATTGTAAACAGATGCAGTCCGGGAAGAAGACACCTATCCACCAGGGAAAATTGTATTATTTGCAGGTGGTCAAGGGCAAATAAGGGATGCTGATGATGACAGTCTCCTGCACTAGCGAATTGTTTGCGTTTGCACTGCTGACGCTAATTGTTGCTTTCTTTGTCGCTCAAGTATATATTATGATTTTGAGTGCTTGTTTAAGCAAAACATTTTTTTTCTATACGAGACGGAAAGTTTTTGCTGCTGTACTTAAAAGATTTTAAAAGTCTTATTGATGGCTAATAACATATGCGTTTGTCAGGTGCGGGCTGGCAGATTTCAGCCCAGGGGGCGCACAGGCGGCCGCATCATATGACACGCGATGCGGCCACGTCATCGATGATGCAGCCGCATCGCGTGTCATCTGATGCGGCCTCCTTTGCGCTGACGAGGCCGCATCGCGTGTCATGCAATGTGGCCGCCGTTAATAATCATTCAATAGGGCATTCAGGGCTTAATGTGCTCTGTCTCACCTAACAGCGGTGAGACAGAGCACATTAAACAAGTGGATTAAAAAATGGTATCAAGTGTGATATAAGTGTCTGTGATGTATGCCTAGCATAAATCAGGCACATATGCAACAGGTGCCGACCTGCAGGGATCTTAATATGTCTATGGCTCGGCATATGGGTATAAAAATTATGCTTATTTTGCACAAATCTGCATCTGAACTATTGTTTTTTAGTTTTTTCAAAGAACAGTGGAAAGTAAAAGAAAATGATAATCTTTATATTGTTCTGAACGTTTTACCAAATACAAATATAAATAATAAAGAAGCTCCATACAGTTTTGAAATCCTTATCCTTAAAGCATAATATGATGACTTGCAGATTATAATTACATTTTTTTTAACTGCCCCATAATTAAAAATGTAGGATATACTAAAGTTGTTTGTAAACATAGCTATTTGTGTGCTGGAAACCTTAGGTAACACAATGCAGGGTAATTGCAAATGCAAACGATGTTGCCCACGGAGCAAATTATGCTTTCTGACATCACAGACCTATTTTTGCCAAATGCTCCCGTGTTTATGGGAAGTACATAGATTTTCACATCAAGATGACATTGTCTTCGGGTTTGCAAAAGTTTGCATATCCTGATTGGAGGTGCTGATTACAACATTATTTTCTGAATACAGGCTAGGACTACTTTTGTATCTTGTTTTGCACCCATATGTAAAACAAGATTTTGCTTTCATGATAAAATTATTTAAATCATTGTTGTTGAGAAGCCACGTTTATCTGGCATTCCCTGTTTAACATTCTAACGGATAACACTAAACTAAACTAAAGCACACAACATTATTTTTTCCGGCAAAGCATTGCTCTCCTCTATAAACATTAAATATGTAGTCAGTCTGACTGACATACTGTAGATCTTCAAGTCTGAAAGTTTATGAGCAATATGCTGGACAAAATTCAGTCATTTTCCAGGAAATCCCAATTTATGACATCCATTTATTTCAAAAGTGGATACATTTATCTTTCTATACCCACATTAAAGAGATAATATTTTTTAGCAAATTGATCGTGAAGCTACTTTTTCTGACCTAGGGCAGATGACCTCCCTAGTCTCACATTTGGTGGAATAATGTTTGAGAAGAACCCTGTCACTGCTCCACACTGGTATCTTTCAAAGGGCTCGTCTCACCAAACCAAGCTCAAACAGCAACATTGTAAAGGCGTTCTTATATGATGGTAACACAACTTGGTTGGTAGAGGTAACTACTAAACTACAATGTAAATTGTTTCAACAAGAGAATAAACACAAATATATGTCACTGTAAATCAGATCACAACATGACTTGCACTATTGTGTACCCCTTTTTTTTCTAGCTGTTGTCACCCATGTTTTGCCATTTGATTTTTCTGAGAGGAATGCTGCTGTGCTCTTCAAACAGGCTTATTGATATAACGTTCTGAAGCTGGCGATACACGTCACAATATCAGCAGCAGTCTCATACAATTTACTTTATATGTCCACATGTGTGACACACAAATATATTTCCAATGTTCAATACCACTTCCTTTAATTTTAAAGCTAACTTTAAACAAGTAACTAGTTTATATAAACTGCTTTCTTTTAATAACATGTAACCCATGGGGATGCTGCAATTAGACTAACCACATTTGCATCAGTAAGAAAAGAGATGGACATTGTCATTTACCAATCCAGGAAGAGAAACTACATTTCTCACAAGGCTACTGTGAAAAGGGGAGAGTGAGCTGTATGATAAGTCCAGAGAAGGTGATCCTAAGCAGAAGACCATTAGATTGGTGGTCTGGGCAGAGATAACAGACAGTCTGCAGATGGAGGTTTGCATGCACCTCTGAAGGACATTTTGCAAGGATACAAACTAAGGATTTTACAGTTGCTGCTACAGGAAGGTTTGCATACTGTGACTGTTGTACCTTACTGCAAGAAATTGAAAGACCCCTAAAAGCTGCAAACTGGACACATTCTGCACCCATGCCATGCTGGTATCCATACAAAAGGACCCCAACTTGCAGTGCACTGCTCCATCTGTGTGGTGTGTTTGAGTGCTGCTGGTGTGTTTGGCAGCATATTGTAGAGAGATAAGTAAATATATAAATATATATATATATACACATTCACCTCTTGAGATAATTCCCAATATCAGGAACCAGTAAGGTTAGCATCTGATATATTGATCCAGTGTATAAGGTTGTAACAATAAATGTTTATGTCTTATGCTGTTGAAATGATTGATTTATTGAGAGTTAATGTATTAACCTGCGGTTTATAGACGAGTTGGTGCTCTACTTTTATCCACGCTGTGTTATCATTGTATTATTCACACTATTATTTCATATTATGCCAAAGTATATTTTTCTATAAAATCACAAAAGCTGCATTTAGTGGTTCCAGGTTAATAAATGTGCCTGGTTGGCTTCTGCAGCACACAGTGTGTCACAGTGTGTTAGTACTGGACAGGGGGGTTCCCGAATTTCTCCCTGGTGTATTTCAAGAACACCCCCCACAAAAGAGAAAAGAGTGATTAGAGTGGAGGCACTGAGAACCAAGTACAGAGGTGAGAAGCATCTACATCATTCAAAATATATACTCTAACAATGCTTTAATACAGAAGGGGGAGTTAGAAAGAGATTTTATAGCAAGGAGATTTCTGCAAGCACGTGCTTCCACGGGGTCCTTGACTTGTATTGATATTGATTGGTATCAATAGGAACTACAATAAAATGAAAGGAGACACTCAACATGAAGAGTAGATCAACTGGCTTTATTTCAATAAAACCATC
Source organism: Mixophyes fleayi (assembly GCF_038048845.1). NCBI lineage: Eukaryota > Metazoa > Chordata > Amphibia > Anura > Limnodynastidae > Mixophyes > Mixophyes fleayi. The sequence goes on along the minus strand of NC_134403.1, from coordinate 208,764,905 downwards.
CTTAACTGTGAAGGGCAGCCCATTTTTATTAAAATGACTGAAACAATTAATTGCTCTTCTTATCAAACTTCTATACAACAAACAATGTTCCAAACTGTTGCCAGGAAACCTGTGGCTAGGATTGATTACCCACATATGCAATGGTTGCAGATGAGTGAATTGCCAGAAATTCGGCTCACCAAAGCAATGTTCTGCCAATCGGAACTTCTCCATTTTCTACAAAGTTTTATAGGTATTCAGGATCATATTGATCAATGCGGAAAATCTTGGAGTGAAATTTCTGAATAACTGTGATTTGGTATAACTGGAGGGGGGCAATAGGTCTGTGTTGGTCCTGCTGCTATTACAGTTCTGGTTTTGATTGGGGGTGGAGTTTGCATCTAATAAAAGTGGAAAGCTAAAAGTGTTGTGTTACGTCTTTAAAAGAGTAATGCCGAGTTATGTGATACCAGGTCCATTAGTCTGTTTATATCCACTTAGTATGAATGCCCCATCCACTTGAAGACTGCCATCTTTGTATAAAAGGTCCTTTAGAATAATGTATAATGAAATCTGTTCAGCTAACACATACCTGCATATTACAAGCCACTCATGTAAATAACCTTACACACCTCTTTCCTTTCTAAGAGGATTTGTGCTTTTTCCAACCGATTTCCCATTCTATGTGTCACTAACAATATTTGTCACCTACATGCGCAATCCTCTGAAATGTTGGCAGTGCAATTTTCTTTTTGCAAATTAAGGCCATCTCATTTTCTAAATGATCCACCATGATTAGACCTTTAGTTACGATATTTGATTTGTTCAACTCAAATTGGATATGCAGTTATGCCTTGGAAATACAATTATACATAATAGGAAAGGTTCAGTATTGATTTAGCTACAGTTTGTCACAGCTAATTAGTTTATTGTTCTGCATAACTAAAGGACGTATTCATTTTGAGAGGCCTGTGTTTCTGTCTTAATGTAATCATCTTGTGTTGATAGGATTTTAAATTTCACTGTAAGACATGTTTCTAAAATGTTTTTTCACTTTCCAGGAATTTCACCGCTTATTAGGTATAATCCACAGATAGAAGCCACTCCTGCTTTCTTTCGCAATTGATTGCAATTGAGCACAATTTAAATAAGTTCATTTTGTGAAATACATTTCCTGTTTTGGTTTATTTTACCACTGTATGGGGTTCATTTTTTTCTGCAAACACACATGTTTTTTATCTGAGCATTCCACAAGTGTCTATCCACTTGTTATACAACATGTATCTATTTAAGAGAGAAGCCAAAAAGAGACAACAAGAAGAAGCAGGTAGGTAAGTAAACTACTGCAGGAGTTAGATGGAACCAGGGAGAGTGGGTAACTGTAGAAAATGGGGGGGGGGGGAGGCAAATGTTGGGTAGAAAATAATTTTTAAAATGAAGGTGAAGTAAGAAAAGGAAGGAGGGAGCCCTGCCTTTTACATTTATACTGGGCTGCGCAATTTCTGGTGGCAGCCCTGATCATATATAATACAGACTAAAATCCACTAATCATATTACTCTAAAGCTGGGTACACACTACAGAAATTTCGACTAACTTTTTATGCAGAGCAATTTTACATGCGATCGATGATCCGATCACTCGGTCCATGGACTGCATACACACTAGCCTTGTTTAGGACGATAAAAAGAAGAGCGGACGTCCATATAGCGACTTTTTACAGCCATGTTGTGGTGAGCAATGACTGTAATTTCGTACTCACTGTTGTGGATCGGTCGGAAGTTTATACACACTACACAGCGGAAACGAGATTGGACCGAAAATATTAAACGGTACGACCAACCAAATGAGGCGATAATCGTCCATTTGGGCAGACTTTCGACCATCGTGTCACTGCACATACTGACCCGAATTTTAAACGAGCGGTCGTATGTCGGCTGTTTGAGCCGATTATTGGATGAAAACAGTGTAGTGTGTACCCAGCTTAAGTGCAAGGAGCAGAGATAGATCTTTATTGATTTCTTATCTCGTTCCTCTTGTACTAAGGGGATTAAATTAGGGTTGTGAAATTAGCCCCATCATTTTGTCCTGATTTTCTTTTAATATAATTATTTTGGAATATCATGTTCAAGTAGGGGACCTGGCATATTCATTATCTGAGTTAGTAATATCGATTGACAATTTATATATCAGGAATATTATTATTTATTAATGTTTGTTTGAATTCCTGATAAAAAGGAGTGAGTCCAGATAGTTCCTTTCCTTGTATTCCTGAACAAAGAATGTTCCAACTTTAGTGATGTGCTTTGGAGACTTTAAGAGAAAATATAGATGTAAATATACGTTTTTTTTAATGATGTGCCCCAGCACAACTTTTGTCATAAAGTTGAGAATCCACATAAAGTTGCTAGTGTGCATTGATCAAGACTGGAGTATATGATATGCAGGTATCTGGTGTACTTGGTGTGATGATCATAGCAGAACTCTGTTGCAGTACCTCATTTCAACAGAGGTGCTGCTTCTGTGGAATTCATTACAGGTTGCGAAGAATTGATCTCTTCTTCCCAGCCTGATGACTAACACCTGCTACAGGTCTTCAGAACTGTGGCTCTGCTTACAGTCCCTGTTAGATCATTGTTGTCTTTCATGGGAACAAACTTGCAGCTCTGTATCTCTGTTAGTATCCTGCTACTGTGATATTCTGGCTCCTTTCTGCATATCCAGCTCCTGTATCCCCTGTGTAGCTCGTGCTCCTGATTACTCTCTGTACATTCCCTGCTCTTGGTTAATTCAATCCCTGCCTTTCTCTGCCTGGCATCACCATTTGCCTCTCCAGAGATTATGTTAATTCCATTCTCTGGTGTATTTGTTTGGTTCCTGACTATTTATACATATCTATGAGTAACCTGTAACTTCTTCAAGCTGCATTCTGGCTTTTTCTGGACTTTTGCCATTATCTGCAATACACACCATTCGTACTCTGGCTATTCAGTCAATATCAATACATGGACTTCTGCATACATCTGCAATTACCTGGCATTATCTGAAGTTATCAATGTTGGCATATTTGATTTTATACTGTGCACCTATAACATTTTGCTCCTTTAGAGTTTGTGGGTCTCACCCATTCTGACACTCATCTGTGTGTTGTTTTATAATAAATAATCACAGCTAATACTCTACTTGACTTATGAAGTGTTTGTACAAACATTTGCCTGCTGTTAGCTCCTCAGAGTGTGATACCGGGCTCCAATAACAAAAGATTTGCGCTGGGATGATTTTTTTTTATTTTACTCTCCTTAATAAAGTTACTTGATGGATTGAAGGTATGGTTTTCTCTATTTGACAGTGCCTGCTGATGATATGTTGGATGTTATCACTATTATTACAGCAGAGCATATTACTGGACATTTTACTACTTCTGGGATCCTCTTTGGACGTAACATATTGCTAAATATACAGCTACATTACTACTGCTGTGCAGATTATTGGGCGTGTAATCAAATAGAAAGAACAAGAGCTCTGATGTACTTATCTTATACAAATACAGTCTTAAGTTTCAACTCAATGTATCAAATGGTATTTTAGTCCATTATCATTATATATGAATGTGTAGCAAAAAAAAAATTGTTATTATTATTATTGCAGTACCGTGTTAGCCAGAAAAATCTATTCCCCTCCTCCCCTATTCAAATTTCTTGATGTAACAGCTCTTAAATGTTGTGCCTTTTCCTCAGTCATTCATTTGTGAGCTTGCCTGATGAAGGGGCCTCTGTGCTCTGAAATTTAGCAAATATAATAATTTTTTTGGTTAGCCAATAAAGGTATCACTCCTATAATACTTTTGTCTTTTTTGACACAGAAGTATTTAACATCACATAGATTATATATGAATGTAAATTTTAAACCATATTACATCTCAATTAGCCGTTACTTGAGAACTGTAAATACCATTAAACTGAAGAAATGTATGTCAAACAAAGATTTAGGTCATTCCTTGGTTTACTGACAAAGTTGATTATAGTGGGGGTGGATGGGTCCCATCAACATCCACACATTCATGGCTCCCTCTGAGCTGTGTTGTGGGCATGGAAAAGCGATTGCACATACCAATAGTTTCCTATCGGTCCGCAGGAAACCCCCCCCCCCCCCTCAAAGCAGTCTAGGAAGGGGATGTGCACTCACACACAACCCCTGGAGTGGCAGTTGTGTCCATAACTTTAAGTATTCTCTGATGGGGAAAAAAGGGAGCCATATGGAGCCAGGTTGGTACATTTCCAAAGTACATGCGTTCTTTCCACTTCTAATTTACAAAAAAAAAATCACCTCAGGGAAGTGCCTGGGGTAGTAACTACAGAGAGATAAGATAATTGTGTAGGTCTGTCAGCTTTGTTTACTGAGCTATGCACTTAAGACACTTTTACTCACTTGACTCTTAGGGCTAGATTTACTAAGCTGCGGGTTTGAAAAAGTGGGGATGTTGCCTATAGCAACCAATCAGATTCTAGCTTTCATTTATTAAGTACTTTCTACAAAATGACAGCTAGAATCTGATTGGTTGCTATAGGTAACATCCCCACTTTTTCAAACCCGCAGCTTAGTAAATCTAGCCCTTTGTGTGCGTGTTTCCAGACTCCTGTTTCTTTTCACATGGAAGTTAGCAGAGCAGGTAACTAAATGCACAGTAAACCATGAAATAAAGTAAAATTCCCAACTATATTCTGATCTGATAACGAGTTATCATTAAGATATCAGGGGGCAAAATCAATTAGCTTCCAGGATCATGGCATTGCCCAGCCGCGCACATAAGGTGCAATTACGATACCACTACATCGCAGATTTCCCTTCACATCCCTATGTAGTGCAAAGGAAAGGCTGCGGTGTAGCGGTATCAGGAAGGAGGTGGCCGCATGTTGCCTGATCCCGGAATCTAATTGAATATGCCCCCAGGAATTGCATAAATTTGGTTGCTGTGAAATGTCACAATAAGAAGAGTCAAGTTTGTAAAGTTTGACTAAGTTAATAAGAGAGAGCTCAATATATGATGATATGTTACAGAATTCCTTCCATGTTTTTGGCTTTTGGTTCATTTTATATTTAAAGTAGCATGCCGATGACAGTTAGTGATTACTGCACCTTAGGTCAGCTCTGTGTCCTATTTCCCACTTAAACATCTTCCTACAGATATAAAACTTTTAAAACTTTTTGGAGGCAGTGGGAAATTAGATGGTAACACAGAGTAGTCATAACACCAAGGATGGGGTTAAATTTACTTAACCATCTCAGTTCAGCTGCTTCACTCAGTGAGTTTGACTGTTTTAGCTGTCAAGTGTCATTGTTTTTGCCATCTCTGTTCTCCCATTAATGACCCCTGCTGCCTCCTTGGTGTCATCATCTTCCTCAAAACATGGATAATAAGTGCCCAGACTGTTTTCCATCAAGAGTATGACGAAGGAAAAAACCATGCCGCACAAAGCTATTCCATGCTAGATAACTACTGTCACACGGTGCTTATTCGGCTTCCATAAACAAAGAATAAGACACTCACCTGTGCCTCATTAGTAGCTCTTAAAACCTTAGTCTTGATCTGCACATGTGCAGACTGAGTACCTGTCTGTTGATGGCAAGATTCCTATTGGTTCCTGGTTCTGGCTCTAAACTTGAAAAGGCACCTCCCCCCATTCCTCTGGGCCTGTTGATCAAGTTACCTGTCTGATTAGGTTCCTACATATTCTGTGTGCTCTCACCTGGATCGTCAGTGCCTCTGCTGTGCTGCTGTTCAAAGGCTATACTGCTTAAGCTGCACCTGTCTCTGCTGTGTTGCTGTTTTAAAGGCTATACTGCTCAAACTGCACCTGTCTCTCCTGTGTTGCTGTTCCACGGGCTATACTGCTCAAGCAGCACCTGTCTCCGCTCTGTTGCTGTTCCATGGGTTACACTACCCAAACTGCACCTGCCTTCGTTGTATTGCTGTTCCACGGGCTGGATCGCTTAAGCTACACTTATCTTCATTGTGCTGCTACTACACGGGCCGTGCTGCTCAAGTTACATCTAACTCTACTGAGTTACCCCTCCATGGACTGCACCACTGAAGATCATCTACTCTACATATGTCTCGGTGGCTCAGTGGTTATTACAGGACGTATCATCTAAGCTGCTTGTTCTTACCCACTCCTTGCTGGCTGGACTGTTACTTGTACCTCCTGTATCGTGCTGCCTCATTGTGGTCTCATATACCTGCTGCATTACCATCTCCACTTTGTTGCTGGACTGTTCCTGCTATTGCTATATTTGAATACACTGATTATACTGCTATATTGTATTCACTCATACTACATTGCCAGTGGTACTGCTCACCCTGTTGCTATGTTCCTTGTGCCTATTTACCAAGACTTTCTGTGATCATTCAAGCATCATAAAATCGCTGATTGTACTTTATCCTGCATCTGTTGTCTATTCGCTGTCTGGGTATAGAACTGACATTACCAGTGTGCCTATTCCACATCAGTTACTATCACTCCCCCAGGTCTTTGCCCAACACCCCTGCTAAGGGTAACATCTCTTGGGTAGATCCAAGAGTCCAGAATACCAAACCGTGACAACTACAAGAGTACTTGTACTGCACAAATAATGTCCAATATCTGCTTTGTTATTGATGGCTGAGACTGCTGCTGCCAGGCCCGGCGCTCCTATTAGGCAAGGTTAGGCAGTTGCCTAGGTCGCCAGGCTCTGGAGGGCGCCTGGAGGTGCCACAGAATGAAAAGTACTTTAAAACTGTGCGGCGACTGCTGACCATACCTTTCACGCCCGCCGCACAGCATTCAGATACATCCACGGGGAGGGGGGAAGAGGCTATTGCTCACCACCGCCACCTCTCTGCTCTGTATCCTCCCCTCCACTCACTGACTGTTGGGCCGTGACATCATCATCACGGCCCGACAGTGTCAGTGAGTGGAGGGGAGCAGACGGAGCAGAGAGGCGGCGGTGTTGAGGCAAGGTAAGGAAAGATGTGGGGAGGGGGGAGGAGGGAGGAGGGGCGCCGATTTTGACAAAGTGCCTAGGGCGCCATGGATCCTAGAACCGGCCCTGGCTGCTGCTTTGCAATAGCCACAAGCACTATCCACACCAGCAGCTACAATTGTTATTCAACTACCTTATATATCAACTGTTCCCCACACCTCTTAGATTGTGGGTCTCATTCATCAAGGAATGCAAAATGAACATAATGTGCTGTCATAAGGGTCCTTTGCGCTCGCAGATGAATTCAAAGTTACTGTGTTCTAGAGATGGTCACTGACCCCCGTGTTTGGTTTTAGTTTTGGTTTTGGATCTGGATTACCTTCGGGTTTTGGCTTTGGTTTTGGCAAAACCGCCCTTGCGTGTTTTGGTTTTGTTTGGTTTTGTTTTGCAATTTTGTTTAAAAATCAAATATTTTGGGCCTTAAATTAACCTAATTTAGTGCTCCACCTGTTTCTTGGATAAGTGAGGTAATTCTAAAGCTAATAAATTAGGAAAAAAACTGTTTAATCCCTGGTAGGCAGTCCTTAATTCTGCACACAAACCTGATTGTCTTCCTCTCCATATTAGCCTATTGGCAATGCAGCCATTGTCTTTGGGTGTATATTACACTCTACACTTATAGTTAAATATATAAAGAAATGGGCAAAGGCAGTTTGGTGTCTGTCTGTGTATGACACCCTACCTTTATTGTGCAATTGACAAAACAGCAGCCTTTCAAGACTGTACGTAATATAGAAATGCCCCAAGTCCCTTTCCTATTTGGTGGTAGATTACACTCTACACTTATATAGAAAGTTTTAAAAAGATGTTATCGTCATCATCTTCAGCATCATCCTCACCCTCATCAGTGTGTACATCATCATCACAGACTATCAATTCACCTCCGCTTGAATCCGCTATTAGAGAACTGTCAGTGCTTGGATGTCTTTGATGGTAAAAGCCTTCCTCGTGGAAGATGTAGTTCATGTTTATGAAAAACATTTTCTCCACATTTTTTGGAAGTAACCTCCTACATCGATCACTGACTAGTTTCCCAGCTTTGCTGAACAATCTTTCAGAGTACACACTGGAGGGTGGGCAGCTTAGGTATTGCAAAGCAAGTTAGTACATGGGTTTCCAAATGGCTTCTTTTCTTCCCAGTAAGGAAAGGGACTGTCTGACATTTCCATATCAATTACCTCTTGAAAATAATCCTCTACCATCTATTGCATGTTAATACTCGGATTGGATGGAGTTATGGGCAAGGTCACACATTTTTTTGAAAAATATTTCAAACCAGCCCAGATGTTAAACTATTCTGGTGTGCCCCCTGCGTCTTACCTGCTTTGCTTTGGAAAATTTAATTTTTTACGAGCAGCTGCTTGAGAAACTGAAGGAGGACACGTCGTCAAGCCAAGGTCCAGTTCAGCGGACAACTTGCTGAGCAATAGTTCCTTGCAAAAGTTCACATCTCGCTCATTTTGAAGGAAAGACTCAATGTAGGTCTTAAACCTTGGATCAAGCACAGTGGCCAAAACGTAGTGATCTGAGTTCAAGATTTTAATAACTCGAGCATCATTGTGAAGGGAATTAAGTACTTGATCTACAAGGCCAACATTGAACTTGAAATGGTTTCAGCACCTTGCACAGCACAGAAAGGATTCCCCACTGTGCAAGAGTGAAATACATCCCCCCTCCTTTCCCAATGTCATGGCTGGTGCAATACGCTTGGATGGCTTTGCGCTGTTCCTCCATCCTCTGAAGCATGTACAGGGTGGAATATCACCTAGTTAACACCTCTTGCTTAAGTTGGTGGCAGAGCAAGTTAAATTGTTCTTGGAGCTGCTGCAATTTCCTACATGCTGTGGCAGAATGCCTGAAATGGCCTGAAATTTTACGGGGCACCGAAAGCATCTCCTGCACCTAACGGTTATTTCTTAGGAAGCTCTGTACCACCAAGTTGATGGTGTGAGAAAAACAGAAAATGTGATGGAATTCACCAAGCTGTAATGCTCGCACTATATTGTTGGCGTTCTCAGAAATTACATATCCTGGGTAGAGTCCAAGTGGTATAAGCCATGTATCAATCACATCTCTTAGTTTATGTAATTGTCAGCTGTATGCCTGTTAGTTAAGCCGGTGATACAAAGTGTGGCCTGCCTGTGACAAATGTCACTTAGTGGTGTACATGCTGCTGCTGTTCCTGCTGGTGAAGGCGAATGACCAACCCAGTGGCCTGTCACAGTCATATAGTCTTTAGTTTGCCCACTTCCACTTGTCCACATATCTGTGGTTAAGTGGACAGTGGGCAGAATGGGATTTTTCAGCACAATCTCTACATTTTTACACTTTTTTTGTAGCGAAATAGCTTTACGGGAAAAATGGTGTCGCAATGGAATTTTGTAACAGGGACACAAAACCTTAATTAACTGTGAAAAAACAGCTGTGTTTATTGTGGATATTGGACGCAGATCTGACACTAACATAGTAGCCATGGCGTCTGTGATTCGCTTGGCGACTGGGTGACTGCTGTCATATTTGCTTCCCCCAGCAAATGATTGTTTCACAGTTAATTCTTGTATTGTAGGACTGCTCTTTCTCTTGCCCTTCTTCTGGGATGAAGATTCACCCCCAGCAGCAGCAACAGCAGCAGCAGTGGGACTAACACTTTCTTCAGACCAATCAATTATAGTGCAGGAGTCATCCAGCCTTACTAATTGGGATGCAGGGCTAACTCCAAACCCTACTGAGGATATTGATGAGGATGGTGGGGTGGGTGTATTTTGTAGTCATTGGGATGTCGGTGACCGAAGGGTCCTAGCTGATGAGGGAGTGCTTGTAATTTTTTGGGAACAACTTTCAGCTCTTCCCAATACTTTGCCATGAACTCTCGTCAAATGGCTTAACATGGATGAGGTTCCAAGATGGTTAAGGTCCCTCCCTCGACTGACTGTGGCTTGACATACACTACAAATGGCTATAAAACTGTTGTCAGGATTTGGGTAGAAATAATTCCACACATAAGAAGTGGATTTTTTTGTTTTATGCCCAGGCATGACAATGGCCTTTTTCTTTTCACGTGCCAGAACTGCTGCCACTGGGGCAGGACTTACACAAACAACTTCATCCTCATCAACATCCTCATTAGCGCCCTCATCGCCTACACAAATCTCCCACTCATCATCTTCTAATTCCAAAGTGACATCCTCAATTGATGTATCACCGGCTACACTCGGGCTGTTCAGGTACACATCAACAGAAATGCTGAAAGGGCCCTTCTTTATGGGTACACTATCAGAATGCTCACGATTACACATACCACTGTTGGATGGACTCTCCACAAGGATTGGTGTCATTTCTGATTCTGAGCATACATTTTCCTCTAATGCCTTACTGTTTTCTTGGAGCTCGACTTTCACTGGTAATAGTAGTTGTGCACCACTTTTGGACTGCAAATTACTTGGTCTTGCTTGCAGTGAACGTACAAGAAGAAGGCTCAGTAACATTTTTTGATCTGGCAGAGAAAGACGAAGGCCTCATTCTTTCTTTGCCACTGCGTGTGTAGAATGGCATGTTGGCAATATTTTTTTTATCGGCAGTTAACTTTTCCTCAGCTACAGTTCTTTTTCGCTTCAACACGGTAAAAAAAATTTTGGGTGTGTTTATTTCCCTGATTTAAAAAGACTATGTACTTTTACATAGGCTTTACCAGATGACGTACTGGGAACACTGGAAAAATTCCTCTGCACTCACTGTCTTGATAGTCAGTATTAATGTATTGTGCAAGGTCTAGAGCAATGCAATTCCCAATCCAATTGATTAAATCACAATAGGGCTATATGGAGTAAGCTAATTATACATGAACACATTTATTGATACACCTCTATACAGAAAATAAAGCAATAAAGATATATAAAGTTACTAAAAGAGTAAAATCAATTGTTGATGGCTTGAATCGATATATAAATGAAAACAACAATGCATTCAAATGGATCCTCACAAGCATAAAACATAGCCAATAATCATAAAATAACGAGTTGAAAATGGATTATTGTACAGCAACTGAATAAGGCTTTAAAACCAAGGCATATAGTGTTGGTGGTCTAACTGAACATGCAAAAGTTCTTAATGATAAGAGGTGAAGTTCCACACTCGATGAGAGTGTAGCAGGATTATGAAAGACAAATGTCAATGAGTGGACTTTTTAAAATGAATCATTGGTGATGATGTTGTAGCCTGTAGGTATCAAGCAAACCTAAGCCGTGGAGATACGGTACCCATGGTAAGAGGAGCCTAATTGGTAACCAATGCAGTCAGTGTGTCCATAAGAAGAAAGTCGCACCGGAGTGAGAGGTAGTAGCGGGTGATCACTTCCGCTACTTTAGATGGCTACTACCTCCTTTACCTGCATACTCTTAGGACCGTCTTGCCGCACTACCTATAAGGAATACCTCCCGGATACCGGACACCCTTGCATATACTCTCCGACAACAAACGCAAGTATTAGTTTGACTCCGGTGCGACTTTCTTCTTATGGACATACGGACTGCATTGGTTACCAATTAGGCTCCTCTTACCAAAAGCCTGCTTTTCCCAGGAGTCTTGGCCAGATCATCTGTTACCAATACCTGTGTTGCTGTTTAGTATTCTCTCCTGATTGATCAGCTGGAATTGACCTCTGCTCTTCTGAGGAGGGAACCAGAGAAAAGAACTATGTTGTATGTTCAGGCATTAAAGGGAAACGTGGGAAGTGGCCTAACTGCACACTGGTTAGAGAGGGGCCAAACAGTCAGTATAGTGTTATTTTGCTGCAAATCTGCTGATAAGTAAAAGGTAACCCTGGCAAAGTCTTATAGATGAAACGCATAGAGACCCTGTTCACAGCAGGAATCCACTTGAGAACAACTGGAAATGATGCCACTAGGCTCCTGTGTGCACAGGAACAGCAGTTCCTAGTATATATAACGGAGGCTAGTCACCCTGCACCTCTGGCAGCATTTCTGGGCTCAAAAGCACAAGAAGTGCACTGTGTAGATTGGCCTGCTTTACATCGTTACACTGTAAGTGTGATTTTAATACCTTTTAATAAATTCCATACAGAATTTTACTATGTGCCGTTCTCCCTCTCTCATTTTACATGCTTGGAACAAGCTGGGACTGGGTCACCACAGCAATATCCAAAATATCTGAGTACGGTTTACAGATAAACAAGAAGGTCTATTTCTGAACTTCACAAACTACTTATTGTGGACACATTACAGAAATGTTGGCATATTTATACAGATCAGATGCTAATTGCAAGGCATTTTGTTACCTACTGGAAGTGAATAAGAGGATTGATGCTTCTCATCTTGATTAATTGCCACAAAAACTGCTTAACATTAGGTGTGGCCTTTTGATATCTAATGTAACAGTGGACCTCATTTATTTTTAAGTATGGCATAGAACGGTAATAATATAAGAGAATCTGTTTATATTGAATTATTGTGATAAATACTTAGTTGAATATTGAACTCCCTAATATCAGATACTGAATGTTTTATTAGACATTTTTGTCCAACAAAACACTAGTCTACTATATTTGAGGTAACTCCTGTAACAATATATTTATATATATTATTTATTAGATCCCTTTATCTATATATATATATATATATATATATATATATATATATATATATATATATATATATATATATAGCTCCTAAGTCCGTAATAATATTATATATCTGTATGTGTATGTAATTGTGAGTTTTGTTAGCCTTTTAGCCTTTATAGTAGTAAAAGATTTCTTTAATGTTAACATGTGTTTGCTAGTTTTATATGTGATTTTATGTGCATACTGTAATGGGAAACATTGATTTTGCTATTGGCTATATGACGGCACAACATGACAGTGCACATTAAATCATGTAACAATTAAACATTATAATGTTGTGTATTATGGTCCTATGGTGAAGCTTATTATAGCCTGACTTTATGGTGCCCCTTTTATTTAACAACGATCACTTACACAACATCACCCACTAACAAGGTTCTTCCAAAAGGAACAACGTTCTGCAACCCTTTAGTCGACTCCGCATTTGCACGCTAACACAAATTTGGGTACTAAAGATGGAAGCAAATGCACAAAATAGGCGCGTAACCTCACAAAAGAGAGACAAGCTGAATTCAAACAGCAAGTTCACTCATTTTTGCACATAAAAGGGCCCTAAAACCGTTTTTGTTAAAGTACATTTTTCTGAAACATCATGTAGCTTCAACAAAATAAAATGCATTGCCGATGGCACATTATGTATTTGAGCTGTCCTTTTCTTCTTAAATGTGACTGAAACATGCAGCAGAAATAAAGATACAGAAAAGTCAATTCTGCACAGCGTTGATGGTGCCTGGAATCTATTCAGTTATTTGTGAATGACTTGCTGAGCATGACCTTTTCTTACTGTCATAACTTAATGGCTTGGAAGTCTACAGAGTACTAGCATTCTTAACTGTTGATATGCCTTTAAAATGTATATATTTATGTGTGCGCTCCCCAAGACATGAGATTGCATGGATTAAGTTTCTGGTGTGAACACAGCAACTGATTGAAAAGTATTGTTTTCATAAGAATCAAACATTCAACAACAGTTTAATTATATGTTTAGGTAGGATTCTGTTATTAATTGCATGACAACATAATATCACACATCAGTAACTTTGGCTTATTCAGAAAAAAATGAACATGAATGGTTTCCATGACAGCAAGTTTGAAATACAGTCATATTATACTTACATACTTACAGTACTGTGACTTTTATTAAATATCATACTCAACGGCATACCTGTAGAGCTGTAAATTCGTAGTGAAAAGGTTAACCAGATGAACTGCTAATAAACAGATTTGATAGTAATAATGTACAAAATTAGCAAGTTTCAAAATACCTTTTCATAGTACTTGATCTCATACTCTGTGTTGTTGATAAATGGGAAAACCGGCTCCTGCCATGATAACGTGATGCTTTTTTGATCCACTTTATCTGCCCTGATGTCAGTGATCAAAGACAGTGCTGAAAAACCAAAGCACAAAATTAGCCAATGCTGCAAGTGAAATATATATATCTTGTCCATTTAACGAATAAAGCTGTTAGGCGTTATTGATTTCAAATTGAAGTAAACTACCACTTGTATAAGACTGTTTTAGACTTCAGAAAGGTCAGATATCACATATTACAAGATTGGTATTTTTGTTAATTTGTGCATAAAATTGTTGCTTTGCACCTTAGACTTCATACAATTCCAATATCCTAGCTGTCTGCAGAATGAATTGAAATAAAACTGCTTTTTGAATAACATTATGGACCTAGAGTTAGTTTAGATGGTAAAGTGAAGAAATTATTGACGTACTGTGCTTTTTCAGTACAGTACAGTGCAGTAGAGTAGAGTAAAGCTTTAAAACTAAAATACTACATTAAATAAGTTATTGATGGTGTTTATATTTATGTTATACATAATGTGTCTTTGGGAACTATCGTCTTCAATGACTTTTGACACATCTTATTTTATTAATAATGACATCTTTTTTCTTGATAACCCCACATATTCCTATTTTAACAATTGCAGCCAATTCCCAGCAGCCTCCAGGACTATATTTGGTTTCATAAAACATTGGTGGTTGCTATGGCATTTCTTCCCCTGTCTCCAGCCCCTGTCTAGAGCTTTTATGGTCTGTGATAATTACTCATCCTAATCTGTGACTTGTGACTTCCAACTGAGCACACAACTGCACATCCTGAGGTAAAAGGCAGCTGCTTATTTCTAGCATAAATCAAGACAAGGAATTCTGTCCTCCACCAGTGGTTCGGGACTTAGACTGGTTCCCTTCCTAGTCCCTGTGTTGCTGCTGTATTTGTCATGCCTTTTATTACTTTTATTTTGCACATGGACATAACTCCCAAGGCAGCAGTGTAAGCATATACTTTGGGAAGGGAGCTCATAAGGGCCCCTCAGCTGCCATAACTCATGAAGCTGCCACCCTTTCTGCTTCAGTGCCTGCTCCTCTATGCTATCCACTCTGATACTTCAGTGACAGGGGAATGGGCTGGTGTCTGCAGCCAGTGATTCTGGAAAGAATTGTGCCAGACAGAAGCTGGTAATGCGTGTGCAGACTGGGTGGAGGGAATGACCGCATGTACCACTTGGAATTTATTGATCTGCAAAGTAAAAAATAAGGCTCAGGTGGGATTCTGAATGGGCAGATGGGGCTCCTGTCATAATCTGCCAGGACCAGGCCTCAGCAAGGCCCAGTGATGGCTTGCTTTACATACCCCTGTACTTTTTACCCACCCCTTTAAGACATATGTGGTCACCAGGCTCCATAATGAGCTCTGTGCTGTGTGACCATCAACATTACAAGTACCAGAATGCCAGAATGCCATGCATTTAAATTCTGCTCAGAGAGGAAGGGGACTGTTATGTCCCATTATTCTCTGTTTAGGAAGTTCTGAGCAGATTGCAGAGGACAGGCAGACAACTAAAGAGATTAGGGAGGTGGGGGTAACCCAGTAATGTAAGTATGTGTGGGGGGGTCCCTCCCTAGAAACCTTGGGCTAACCCTTTAAACTTTTGCTATGTGTCCACCAATTTTCTTGCTACTCCCCTCTTTCTGCTTTAATGCCTATTGATATTCTGGTTTTGATCCTTTGACTGACTATTGACTCTGTATTCTTGATCCAGGGCTATCTATTGATCTTCCTTTCAATTATTCCCTCTCAGGCACATTTAGCACGACATTCATACACATCAGCTTTGTACCTCATTACTCTGCAGTTCCTTGCTGATTATTACATTTTTGCATTTTGATGGTTAAAGTAAGAATACTTCCACATGTTAAGGCAGGATAACTTTATTTATTCTTTGGCTAGATAGAACGTTCTTTTGAAAGCATTTTGCTATAATTGACTAAACAATGCTATACAACTTCCGGTTTAGTTTAAGTATTATCTGTTCACAGCAAGAACAATTTAAAAGGATGAATGCAGTTTGGTATGAATTTTGAAAGATTGAACATAATTGGAATGCCCTCATCCCCTCCCAAAAAAACCCCACAAGCATTCCAATTTGCTTTGTTTCAGGAAAAAAAAAGAATATAACAAAATATGAATACATCACTGCAAATTCACCCACATACAATGAGCACAATTCCATTATATGTGGCTTATCTATAGAAAATTGCCTGAAATGAGACATATTGAATATTTGTGGCACCTTATAAGTCAAAGATAATAACAATAATAATAATTTATAGCCACAATAAAATTGACCTAACTATAAAATGAAGGCAAGTTAGTAAAAAGTATTAAGAATAGGAAAAGTGACATTTTGTTATTTTTAACTTTTATGTTTTTAACTATTTATATCTTTTCAATTTTTTTCCCAATACCTGTATATACAGAAAACATTGCAGAAACAGTCATTTCATTTTATTTTTCAGTCAAGTATAAATATAATCCACTTGGAACTGAGGCTCCTGGTTAATCAAATTTAAATGTGATTCTGCTTTTTAACAGCCTGGCTCCATATGTGGCACCAATGATTCAACTGATTTCATGACACATGTAGCAAAAGTACAGAACAATATTTCCTAAAAACTGAAGTGCCATATTTTAAACATAACCTTCTATATTTCTGGCCCAGATACTCCCACTGAAATATTTTATTACATAATTCAATGACTGCAATGTATTGCAATGTGCTATTAGTTGCTGTGAAAGGCCCATCAAAATGGCAACTGAGCTTCATATTGTTGTTTTCATACTTTTCTGTGTGTATTGTAAAATGCTTATCTAATCAAAGGTTGGGCCGAGATGTCTCCATATATTATGCCAGTTTGGTGTCTCAGATGCTTTTTGCATATGTGCAAAGAATATATCTTTCTTATCAGTAGTGTACCAATAGATAGTCTGAAAATCATGTTCATACCCTTAAGTGTAGGTTGACAATAGAGATGGTCACTGACCCCCGTGTTTTGGTTTTGGATCTGGATTACCGTCGTGTTTTGGTTTTGGTTTTGGTTTTGCAAAACCGCCATTGCGTGTTTTGGTTTTGGTTTTGTTTGGTTTTGTTTTGCTATTTTTTGGGAAAATCCATGTTTTTGGGCCTAAATTAACCCAATTTAGTGCTCCAACTGTTTTAGAGACAAGTAATCTAATTGTTGAGGTAATAAATCATCCAAAAAAAAGGTTAATTCTTCGTTGGTAGGCCTTCATTTATTCTACACACAAAACAGATTGTCTTCCTCTCCATCTATGCATATTGGCAATGCAGCCATCGTCTTTGGATGTATATTACACCCTACACTTATAGTTAAATATGTAAAGAAATGGAAAAAGACAGTTTGCTTTCTGTCTCTATAGGCCCCCCTCCACTTTTTTAAAAAAACCAAAAATTCAGCCATTATAGACTGTACAATATTAATTGACATGGAGAAAGCCAGTTTGGTTTTTGTCTCTCTAGGCTCCCCTCCACTTGTATAAAATACTAATAAATTCAGCCGTTATATACTGTACAATATAAATTGAAATGGACAAAGGCAGTTTGGTATCTGTCTGCATCAGATCCTCTCTCTACTAGGAGTAAAATAGAAAACTATTCAGCCGTTATATAATCTAGAATATAAATAGAAATTGAGAAAGGCAATTTGGTATCTGTCTGCATCATAATCATCAACATCATCATTAGCGCCCTCGTCGCCTACACAAATCTCCCCCTCATCCTCTTCTAATTCCAAAGTGGCATCCTCAATTTGGGTATCACCGGCTACACTCGGGCTATTAAGGCACACATCAGAAGAATGCTCACGATTAGACATCCTACTGTTGGATGGACTCTCCACAGGGATTGGTGTCATTTGTGAATCAGAGCAAATATTCTCCTGTAATGCCTCACTGTTATCTTGCAGCTCGGCTTTGACGCGTAACAGTAGTTATGCACCAATTGTAGGCTGGGTAAATTTTTGGGATCTGCCACTAATAGCCAAAGGTGAAGGCCTCATTCTCTCTTTGCCACTGCGTGTGTAGAATGGCATGCTTGCAATTTTTTTTTTATCGTCACTTAACTTTTGCTCAGTTACACTTCTTTTTCGCTTCAATACAGTAAATTTTTTTGGGGTTTTTGTTTTTTGCACTAATTTGAAAACACTCTGTTGTTTGACATCGCCTTGGCCAGATGACGTACTGGGAACACTAAAATCAGGACTGGTGACAGAACCTGGTTGCTCATTCAGATCATATGTGGACTGCTTTGAATCCATTCTGAGCGCAAACCACTGGGGAGTGCTAAAAATTATTTGGTAGATACTGCTGACAGATATGACTTTTGACAGCCAGAAATATTAATGCACAATTAGGGAGTACACCCCAAAAGCACTGAGGAGTGCTAAAAATTATTTAGTAGATACTGCTGACAGATATGACTTTTGACAGCCAGAAATATTAATGCACAATTAGGGAGGACACCCCAAAAGCACTGAGGAGTGCTAAAAATTATTTAGTAGATACTGCTGACAGATATGACTTTTGACAGCCAGAAATATTTATGCACAATTATGGGGGACACCCCAAAAGCGCTGGGGAGTGCCAAATATGAAGAAAAAATAATAAACCTCTATCCTCCTCTCTGCACTAGCGATTTTGGTTAGAGCAATTGCAAGAACAATATTGTATTCTCTGTCCCTGCTCTAATTAGCCTATGACTACACCCTGCTCTCTCCCTCTGTCAAATGGCGATGGATTGCTGTGGAGGCGTGTATTTATAAAGTTGAAGTATCGTGAGAACCGAGCCCCGAGATCCGACGACGTCACAATGACGTTCGGCCTCGATTTGGATTCGGAATGGGCGGTAGAGTACCGAGCTGCTCAGCTCGGTACTCGGATACCCAAAGTTCGGGTGGGTTCGGTTCTCGGAGAACCGGACCCGCCCATCTCTAGTTGACAATAAGGGCTAGATTTACTAAGCTGCAGGTTTGAAAAAGTGGGGATGTTGCCTATAGCAACCAATCAGATTCTAGCTTCCATTTATTTAGTACCTTCTACAAAATGATAGCTAGAATCTGATTGGTTGCTATAGGCAACATCCCCACTTTTTCAAACCCGCAGCTTAGTAAATCTAGACCTAAAACCCTTTGTTCTCTGAGCATAACAACTTAAATGCAGCCAGATAGACCCTTGCCTCATGACTGGACCTTGATGCAGAAAGATGCCAGAGTTTTTCCAGATTTCGTATGAAAGAAAAGGGGTCCTGGAAATTGACTGTTGCTTGAACATATTGGAAGCTAAGTATTTCACTTTTATGTTATGTTTATTGTAAAAATGAAGGTAAACTTCACAATAAATCTTGCATTCGTGAGTCATTAACTCTTTGAAACCAAAAGAACCTCATTCAACCTGCAACAGTTGCCAAGAAATGTATTTTATTGATGTTTATAAAATAAACATCTAAAACTGGCTTTCATGCCACAAATGTTGGCATAAATGTCTTGTACACAATAGAATACTTTTAAGCAAGTAGTGAAGAAATATTTGTATTGAGAGCATCTCTCCAGAATCTTTTGTCACTAGAGTGATTGAATGATTATTTAATAACTGTGAATGTAAACTTCTGTTCAGAATGCGTGCGTATGAAATGTCATTTATCAAGATAATCTGCTGGTTTGATCATGACATAAGAAAAAAAATAAGTTTGCAGTATTAGATGAATAAACATGCCAGAACATGACAGTCTGCTATAGAATGTTAAATACCCTACACACTTTGCTTTGTATTTATTGAAGATGTTGGAAACAATATTTTTTATTACCAAAGCTACTTAATTATCCTTAAAATCACTTTTGGGAGGCGTTCAATAAGTTTTACTATAGTAATGGATACTACTTACCTGTGGTCTGGCCTTTGCCTGGCATCGGCAGTGAATACCTACAATGGTCCTGTGCTGTAATCCTTACTCCTAATGAGATGGGTTTTCCAACTAGCAGCAAAGATGTTTAACTTGTATTCAGCTGAATTAGAGAAGGGGCATCAACAACATCTTTGTCTGTTTGAATCAAGCAATAGTATTAAGAGTGCCACATCCATCCCTCCACTAAAGGTTGATTTTCCTGAATTAATTATAGTGCATGTACCAGTTGCATCTGATTGGATGGCTACCACACTTAAGTGGTAGGGTAGTAGGTGACACTAAGGGGAATTGTAATGCATGAACAGCAAGGAATACTGGATACTGCAGTTCTTCTATTTGGGAAGACTCATGGTATTGTGGAAACTTATTTTTGGCTTTAGTTGAATATGTTAAATAGGGAATCTGTTTTGAACCTTTTTTTACACTTGGTATCTAAATGGCCGTAGGGGTGCATAGAAGTTGTTAGATTAGTATATGTTTTGCAATTAAGAAAGCACAATTTGAATATGTACAGTTTTGATTTTTAGATGAAAAACATGGCAATTGACAGGGGCTCTTTACTGTATGTACACTGGGTGGCAGCACTTTATGTCTGGACCATCATCAGACTTCACTCCAGGAAAGTGATATTCACAATTATTGAACTTCATCCAAAAAATTTTAAAATATAAAAATGTTTTAAATTATATTACTTGCACCTGTGTGCCTCCCGCCACATGTAATGTCACAAGTGTTCAATATAAATGTATAAATAAATATATGCAATGTAAATGTAAAAATAAATATATAAATATAAAACACTGGACAATACGCCCAGCAAAAAAATGCAGCTTGATAGATTTCCCCCTATATTTTATTGTTACTTATATTACAGTTGGCTTTATTAAAGTTTGTGATGTGATTCACAATAGGTAGGTTCTTGCTCTGTGAAATTTCTAATACTCGGATTGGCAATAGGTTAATCAACCCTTATATTTGTTAATACTTTTATTGGCTATAGTTTGGTCTAGACCAGTGTTGGCTAACCTATGACACTCCAGGTGTTGTGAAACTACAAGTCCCAGCATGCTTTGCCAATATATAGCAGCTTATTGCTTGAAGGGATGCTGGGACTTGTAGTTTCACAACACCTGGCGGTAAATGTATCATACTCCGGTTTCTTCATCTCGAGGGAGTTCGGCGAGATGACAGCTAAAATTTAAAGCGGCGCTGCCTTGTAAAGGGAAACTTGCCTGGAGTGTCACAGGATAGCCAACACTGGTCTTGACTGTGGATAATATGATAATCTGATTGGCTACAAGTTGGACTGAAACTGACTACAAAAGAGATCTGACTGCTTGGTGTTCAGGTCAAATGGTCAAATCACTTTTGGCATTGCAGGGGCTTGTGAGACCTTGCGGAAGATGACATTTAAAATTTACTCGTGCTCAATAATGATCCTATCACTTATAACAGGATTAATATCCAACATTACATTTGTTTTAGGCCCAATCACATCTCAATATTGGGCTGATTGCTTATTATAAGCTATCTTAACACAGCTATGCATGGCCAGCATATTCATTTGGGCAGTCTAATGATCTGATTGGCTACAAGTATATTTGTCCACAAGAACACTATAATCATTTTCTCAACTACATGCTGGTTCTAGTCTCGTGCATATTCTAATGCACTGTTTGATTGTAACTTTATTTTAGTTAAATTTACTTAAAAAAGAGAAGAAGGGGATCATAAAGCAGTTTCATGTTCCTCTGGGCTCATTGCTTCATTATACATTTATGGTAGATCCATTTCTGACAATTGAGACTAGATATAATTTCCGAAAACTACATTATTGGACGGATGTAATTTGTATAGAGTCATTCAACATGTGTCACTGGTTAGCTGTCAAGTCCAATGACACACACTATGGTTGGAGATGAAATCTGCTGAAAAGCCTCAGTGCCTTGTTAAATAGAGAAATTACAAGCCAAAACTGTAATCCAACAGACTCTACTGTGGAAAGAAATAAACTGTCTTCTCTGACAAGTCATCTTGCAGAGTCACTAAATCCAAAACAACAGTTGATCTAATACAAGAGGTTAGCTTCATAATTATACATGTAAGATGGCTTAAAATGTTTTAGATTTAATTTTATTTAGTGGGTCAATTTGACCAGGGCCTGTGCTAAAAAGAGTTACCAGAACAGACAACTTTTTATGTAAAGTCTATGCTATTCCTGTGAAGAAGAGAGAGGGCTTATTTATGCATGCAGACCTAGCAATCCACGTTTCTTTTAGGTGTCTCTGTTTACTGACACCAGACAGAGCCCATGCAACTGTACACCTCAGTTCTCATCATGTTCTAGAAATTCCTTACACTTATTTTCAAACAGAAATATAAATGGCCAATCCTCTCTCTTGACCTTAAAGCTCAGTATTGGTCTCTGAGAAAGTCCTTACTGCTACACCCATCAACCCGATAAAGGTTAATTTCCCAAAGTTAAATGATATTGCATGTAACAGTTCCATCTGATTGGATGGCTACCACCCTGAGAGGATCAAATAGAGTAGACCACAAACTGCGTTTCAGCGTGTAATACGCTTTTTTCATCCTGCGCGTGTCTGCAAAGCGCTTGTTACATTTGCAGCCATATGTAGACTGAGATGCCTCCTGCGCTTAAGGTCACTTGCAATCACTTACAATTGAAGAGGATGAATGGGGGAATTAGGGGGGCCTGTAAGGGCATGTTGGAACAAATGTGATTTGTGTAGATTGAAATGCGACATATACACCTGCCAAGAGACAGGAGTCTTACCTGTGCTCAATCACTGGTGTAAGTTACATACTGATAGTGATGAAGGTCAGCTTAGATGTGTCTCTCAACATAGTGTAAGAAGTGTCTTTTTATGGGATGCAATTTTAGTCTATGGTTTTGAAAGGAAATAGCATCCAACTGTACATAAGTGGTAGGTGGGAGGGCTAAGAGGAATAGTATCTCATGAACAGCAAGGGGAATCGGGTACTGCTGTTCTTTTACTTGGGGAAGGCAGGTGTTATTAAATAATCTTATTTTTGGCTTGAGTTCTTTCTTGCATATTTTAAATATGGCATATTAATGTCCCTCTGAGTCTGTAGAAGTAGCTAGACAAGCATATGTTTTGCAGCAGCTGATGAGTTAGGAAATTAACTGTCAGTACTTGGCATATTTGCCAATGAAACTGTGCACATTTTGCCAGCAGAATTTTAACTTGTGCACTCAAAGTCCTGCCTCACCCACATTATACAGCACAATAATGTGACTGTTGCCTCCAGCTCAATTCATATACTTTAAATTGTGCAAAAACAGCGCTGAATGGAATTATACAACATGGCAAAGCAAAGTGGAACTCAACGAATGAGTTGCTTGAACTTCGCACCTCTGGAAAATGGGCAGTGCCAATGTAAAGTACGATTTATAAGACATTTTTCTAGAATTTTATGACTTTTTCTAGAATTTTATCATCATCATCACCATTTATTTATATATAGCGCCACTGATTCCGCAGCGCTGTACAGAAAAACTCATTCCCATCAGTCCCTTCCACATTGGAGCTTACAGTCTAAATTCCCTAACATACACACAGAGACAGAGAGAGAAAGACTAGGGTCAATTTAGATAGCAGCCAATTAACCTACCAGTATGTTTTTGGAGTGTGGGAGGAACCTGGAGGAAACCCACGCAAACACGGGGAGAACATACAAACTCCACACAGATAAGGCCATGGTCGGGAATTGAACTCATGACCCCAGTGCTGTGAGGCAGAAGTGCTAACCACTTAGCCACCGTGCTGGCTAACAATTCACATCATATTTTATCAACTTAATAAACAAGTAGATATGCAGAAAATAAAGGCATACATGTATTATAATGGGAAATATAACATTTTACATCTCTTTTTCATCATTGTGCCATTTTCTTTGCTTCTTAAACTCCATGTCAAAGGTGGAGCAGACTTCCTCAGTCAAGGTCCTGCCTTAATCATTAATAACAAGCTTGTTACATTTCACAAGGCCTCAGGTACAAGCTAAATCCCACTTGTCTGTGCATTTAAAAATTGAAATGTGGTTTGTGGATAAGATTTTTTATGAACTCTCGCACACAATGGCAATAAATCCTGTATGTACCAGTGTTTGCCCTGAAACATCAGCATCTGTACTAAAGTCAAGTAAAACCAGCCAACTGAATTACTGATAAATCAACTTTGACAAGCAATGGGATGCTAAAGAGGTATTTTAAAAACCAGCTTTCTTAGGACCAATGGTTTTAAAAACGTATCCCTTATACCAATGCAGCAGAGCTAATCATGTAAAGACTGAATGATGTTTATCGAGTACATGAATTCCACTGAAGAAACACTGTTTACAACAGACAAGTCACTTGTATGCGATCTTTAATGATGACAATTTAAGTGTAAACTCAGTATAGAGTAGCAATATATGCACCACTCTACAATGCTAAATGTTTATATACCTAAACCTAACTACATACAACACAGGAGCAATCTCAGTACATGGATAAAGATAATAACCCTCCTTTTCAGTTGACATACCATAAACCATCACCCCATGTTCTGCATGACACTTTGCAATCCTTTCAAAGGCATTTTCTGTACAACAATGGAGCTAAGTCTTTTATCGATTTCACTTGTGTGCTTATATATAAAATCTAAAGACATACCTTATGTGAAGCCAGGCTGGTAAAATCTGTAAATTACTTAGGATGGTCATAACAAAAAGACATTCCTAATAAAAAAAAATCTCTTGTTTTTCCTTTTAATATAGATGGCTGTATTAAAGCGTCCATTTAAAACTGAAAATCTAAAAGCTTTTTTCACATGAACTTTGCTCAATCCATAAACGTCACTGCATTTTTCATTATAGATGCCAAATGCAATAAAACTATGAAAGAAATTCTTACTACCACCTTCAGTCCTGACCACTGAAGTGTGATTTCTGGGAAAATTGTAATTCTAAGATACATATAATCATTGCTGGAATTTAGGACTATTTAAGAGTAGAGATGAGTGGTGATTATGTGAAATCCAACGAAATCCGAAGTTGGGGACTCGAGTGAAACCGAGTCATTACTCAGTTTCTCCCACCAAACTCGGATGTCAAAATGAGGTGAAACGTCATTTCAGTGATTTCTTTTTGTGCAAAACTCTTGCAGGATTTGGATCGCCAACTTTTGTATATATAGTCCACCCGTGTTCTCTCAAGTGCCATTTTAGAACAGACAACGTGTAGGGAGGAGGTTAGCTGGAGAACTATGCTTAGAAAATAGCAATCAGGGTGAACCAGGGACATGGGAAAGCAATAGGAAAGCATTAGAATCCTGTCATTATTGTAAAGCAGTTCTGTAGAGAATAGTCAGCTACAATAGTTTGCTGTTCAATTGCTTTTAATTTCAATCTTAATTCACTTTACACAGACTAGTGGCTACTGGTTGTTGTTAATGCATTGCATTGTATAAATCTAATAGTAAAAGACAGTAATTACAGACTGAGTTAGATAGAGGTCACTCTGAACTAACTAGTATATTCTTTGAGAAAAACAGTGCTTTTGCTGTTGGACTATTAGCAGCAGAATCCAAAAACAAAGAGTTTTTTTTCTTTTAAAAGTGAAATTTTTTCTAGTGAAAGTAATCTTGTGTGGTGCAGTGAGACGTGAAATATTTTTTAAAAATCTGTGTGTATGTGTGAGATTCAGCAGCAGTTGCACACACCCAAAAATGCAATATATTCTAATCTTTTCTAATTTTCAATACATTTATATCTTGGAAGGGACAGTCAGTGAAATCTATATTAAAGGAAGGCTGTTTGTCAGAGAGAGCATGCAACTGGACCCCCCCCCCCCCCAAAAAAAAAATGCTTTATATTATTTTCTATTTTTCAATCTGTTCAATTCTATCTAATTTGCTGTTGCTATATAAATAAATAAGGATGCTGAGCGATGAAGGTGGCCGGCACCCCTACTAAAAAAATTAGGCACAAAACACATTGCCAGAGTATTCATTGGTTGCCAAGAGCATGGCTTTCATTACCTTGCCGCTATATAAATAAATGAGGATGCTGAGAGATAAATGTGGCCGGCACCTCTACTACAAAATTTCCAAGATTAGGCACACATTACATTGCCAGAGTATTCATCGGTTGACAAGAGCATGACTTTCAATACCTTGTTTTACTTCTATGCTCTGTGCCATAATGCTGTCCTTCTGAATCAATCCAGGGGACTCGTGTATATATATTTATGGGGAGGGAGGGAGGAAAAATCATTCCCCCGGTGTAAGCTTCGTCCAACCCTGGGGTAAAGGGGACTACCCGAGACTTGCAGCAGAAGTGGTCCCAAAGACCCATGTTTTGTAAATATGGATTGTATATAAATAATATTTACATGTTCTATTAGTGTAAGAAATATGTGAAAGAGACAGTTCAGATAGGTCAATAGTCGCTCTTCCCACACATGCAAATATGTATAATACTTGCTTTGACGCAGGTTTAATTGCCCAAAAAATGTCTTGACAATGCAATTAAAAGTCCACATTCTGTGAAATTAACAGGACAGATTTTGGACCTGGCAAAGAAGACATGTATATATTGAGATATGATGGATAATGATTTATGCTATGTGATGGAGTTAGAGAACCATAAAGTACTGTTAATTATGTTTTTAATTGAATTGGAGAAAGCAAATGCACCGATGGCAGATTTACAAAATTCTTCATTAAGACATCAGTGGACAGAAATGAGAGGGCACAATGTTAGATGGTGCAAGTAAAGATGACATTGCCCTTGGAGTGAGGTAAATCTGTGCCATAATGCTGTCTTTCTGAATCAAACCAGGGGACTCGTAAACATTTATGTGGGAGGGAGGGTGGAAAAATCCTTGCCCTGTAGTAAGCTTCGTCCAACCACGGGGGGATAATGGGGATTGTCCGAGTCTTGCAGCGGAGGCGGTCCAGGGCAACTGGGACGCCGCACACTGCCGCTGTGTCTCATGACAGTGACAGGCAGCCGGGGGCGTGTGGCTGTAATTAAATTGACATGCAGATGTAATTCAATGGAGAGTGGTCTGAATGAATAAAGTTAGACATTTTGGAAAGTAAATAGATGAGGGAGTCCTGCACCCATACTACAAAAATTTCAAGATTTGGCCCACAAAACATTGTCAGAGCATATATCGGTTACCAAGAGCAGGGCTTTCCTACCTTGTTTTCCTTATATCATCATCAGCAGCTATTTATATAGGGCCACTAATTCCGCAGAGCTGTACAGAGAACTCACTTACCTTAGTCCCTGCCCAATTGGAGCTTACAGTCTAAATTCCCTAACATACACACACAGATCGAGAGAGAATAAGGTCAATTAAATAGCAGCCTTATATGCTCTGTGCTATAATGTTGCCCCTCTGAATTAAACTAGGGGACTCGTAAACATTTATGTGGGCGGGAGGGCGGAAAAATCATTGTTCCGGGGTAAGCTTCCACCAACCATGGGGTAATGGGGACTGCTGAAGACTTGCACCCCAAGATGGGGTGTACTCACTCTGATGCCAAGGCAATCGGGGCTCCTCATACTGCCAATGCGTCCTGGTTAGTGACAGGAAGCAGGGGAGCGCTGCTGTAATTAAATTATTACTACCTCTTGAGTGGACGTGGGGTGCGTACTCTTGGCCCCATTTCTCCTATCACTATGCTAACAATTCCTGCTCATAAGCTTTTACTACATTGACTTATTTCCAGGGGGCATCCGAGTACCTGTAAGTGTGTCTAACTCTACAGGAAAGGTGGTTGCTATAGGTGAAGACCTATCCTGCTAGTTCTAGAATATTATTACAGTTACTAGGAAGCTGTGACATTGTAAAGGATTATATTCTGGGACCAGTGGTGTAATAGCAATCTGACCTTCCACTGTTTGGTTTTGCTATTAGTTGTTAGCTGACTTGCATTGCTCTCTCCGCCAGCATTTTTGTTTAAATAATAACTGTGACCTTTTGCCAAATTTACATTGGTTCCACTGTAGTTATTTATTTATTCAATTACAGTAATAGCATCTGAAAGAGGTTTGGGTGCAATGAAAGGGAGAAGTCAACACTATTCAGTTGATTATTTGTTCAATTGAATCAGAGAAAGCAAATGCAATGATGGAAAAGTTACAAAATCTTTCATTAAGACAGCTTGCTGCAGACTTTGGGCAGCATTGGTGAAAATTGGGATCGTTGTGAAGGGATCATTAGAAAATAGACTGGAAAAGACTTGAAATTAATATTAATGCTATAAATAGTAATACAGGAGCAACAACAGCACAAGATGAAATTATTTTACCTATTTTTCCCAATTTTCAATTAAATCTAGATCCAAAACCAAAACCTTTTGTGATCGTTAGACAAAATTGGCAACAAAAACAAAGTTGAGTTAGAACCGACACCGGTTTCTAAACCGAAACACGAGGGTCAGTGCACATCGCTACTTAAGAGTTTGTAAACAGTTACAGAGAACACCTTTTCATTTAATGAAGATAAAGCAGGAGAGTGAAGTATAATTATCCAATTTTGATGAGTTCACCAAATGATGTCATCGTTTTTGTGTTTTGTGTAGTTTAGTAGCATGTATCAAAAAATAAATAAAACAATGAGCACAAAAATCAAGATACATTTCAATTTGAATCTGGATGAACATACACTCTGCCTAAACGTTACTTGTTGTATATTAACAGACAGATCAGAGTAGAGGATACACACATGCATATCTGCAATATAACGTATGCAAAAATAAATATTCTGTAAAATAAATGAAAAACTCTTGATTCTTTTAATCATTATTAAAAATGTGTTTTAAAAAAAATAATCTTTGTACATTAAATACATAATTCAGGATGTTCTTAATATGTGTTGTACATACAGTGTGTTTTTATTTTCTATCTTACTTGCATGCACATTTTCTGTGCAATCTAATGGTACGCATATATGTAGTTATATACAAGACAAAGACAATACTGTGACAGTCATCACTTACACCTGCCCTGACATTGGTGCAAATGATACAGCTAAAAAAAGTAGATAGATAAAACCAAGACTTGAACCAACCGCATCTTTGTTGGCATGTATGGTAAATACATTGCCGATGTTTGTATACCCATTCCCATCCTCATTCCAGTTGCTGCAGCTCTGTTTAACATATTGGGCCTAATTCATTAAGGAAAGTAAGTAAAAAAAAATGAGTACGTTTTTTCCTGGACAAAACCATGTTATAATGCAAGGGGTGCAAATTAGTTTATTATTTGTACATAAGTTAAATACTGTATTTTCATGTAGCACACAAATACTTGATACCTTTATTTTTACATTGAAATTTAAAGTTGATTTAGGACATGCCCTACCCCAATTTTAAATCTGCCGCCACATTTTAAATTTACATTCCCCTCCAATGCAACATGGTTTTGCCAAGGTGCAAAGTTACTCATTGTTTTTGCTTTACTTTCCTTAATGATTTAGGTCCATTATCCCAGCACTTCATTACAGGTAGCTGAAGTTTTCTCACATATTCAGGTCAGTGTCCTAATTGGATCTGATTAATTCAGGTCAAAAAGGTATGAATGCTGTCATTTGAGCTACTGTGACATCATTGCCTTTGCTCCATTGTACTAATCAACAAATTCACACAGTTACTTTCTTCAACGCAAGTCAACCAAGCTGCTAGTCACTCTATCTGCTCAGTTAGAGCAGTACATCCTAGCTAACATGAAAACCTTCTACAAAAGTGTTAAAGAAAGCATGGTGGACTTATTTAGTGGACACTTTACTTGTTTCATGTATATTACTTTGCTTACACCGCCATTGATAATTATTAATGTCTAATTGTGATCTTTAATACAACCCCTACCCAAATCACAATGTGGGTGAGGGAGCCCTATCTATACATTGACATACATCACATTTTTAAAATTAATAAAACTGTATTTTGCTTAATAAGATGGGATGTAAATGTACAAAATGTTTATTGGATGTTAAAAAACATGTCATTTGTTCACCTGCTTTAAACACATGGGAGCTTTTTAGGGGCCAATTTAATATCTCTCTTAGGTAGGCACCTAACTAGTACCTGAATAAGGTTCATTGAACCCTATGAAGAGTGAAGAGTCATTGATTATGACAGATGATAACAGATCATGAATGCAGCATTTTGTATTGTCTTACATCCATGACCGATCCGATCCAAGTAAAGTGTCTGTGTGTGCAAGCCCTTTAAAATAAAAAACAATAAAACCCAAAATGTGTTGTACTATGAGGGAGACAGGCCTTACATTGGAATAGAAGCAGACATGCAAAAAACATGCCCAAGCACTTGATACTGAATAATACATTGCACAGACTTTTCTATCCATGTACATGGGTATGACTGGCTTTAATTTAGTTAACCAATAGCCAGAGCCGAAATAGAAATGCTGAAATTACATTGTTCAGTCTGAAGAGAGGTTAGTGAGGTGTTCAGAATCTAAGAGTGGGCAAGGAAGACAAGGGTAACTGAAGTCAAGGAGGGTTATGTGAAGGATGGTATGTTAGTAAAGTGAGTGTGCCGTTAATGATAAATTGTACAGATGTGTACTGGAGACACCTTAAGTGAGTTGGTAGGTTGACTGAACTGGACAAAAAACAAAAAGGGCTAGGTCTAATTTGGTAGATTTGGTAGGAGGTTGGACTTAGATGTGAGCATAGAGTGCACGTCATAAAATATGTTCTGATGTAGCATTTACACAGTCAAATCCTTCACACACAGTAATTTCCTGTAAAATCTGAGTAATTCCAATCAACACCAAGTATTTTGCCAAATAGCACTTCAGTCATCCAACAGAAACAGAATGAGAAGCTGCAAACACTGTTTGCTGCCTTTGATAAAATGCTACTTATTCAAGATTCTCATTCTACTTCTGGAGTGGCACAACCTGCCAATGTCCATATCAAACACAAAGCTACATACTCTCTCATAAATACGTTTCTTATGTGTTAATATAGTACATATAACTTTACAGCAATACATATTATTGTATGTATGCATGCATGCATGCACCACTTTTGCTGTAAGACAGCACAGTGTGTAGAACATTACAGGGTAACATTAACAGCTTTTAGAGATGCATAAGAAAGAGATCCCAAAGTGTGCAGTGTCAAAGGGGTGCCACGATTGCACTTCACAAAAAAGAAGAAAAAAAAACCCTTACCCTTCCAGCGCCGAATCCTCCTCTTCGCTGTTCTCACTGACTGCCGAGCGTGATGTCATTACGCCCGACAGTGTCAGTGAGGAGCAGCAGCAGAGAGGACATCAGGACAGTAGACAGCGGAACATGAAGAAAGAAGGTAAGTCTAGGAAAGGAGAGTGAAGGGGGACAAAGAGATGCTGAAGGGAGGGGACAGAGACGCTGAAGGAGGGGGACAGAGAGAGACGCTTAAGGAGGGGGATAGAGAGAGACGCTGAAGGAGGGGGACATAGAGACGCTGAAGGAGGGGGACAGAGAGAGAGACGCTGAAGGGGGGGACAGAGAGAGAAGCTGAAGGGGAGGACAGAGAGAGACGCTGAAGGGGGGAACAGAGAGATGCTGAAGGGGGGGACAGAGAGAGATGCTGAAGGGGGGGACAGAGAGAGATGCTGAAGGGGAGGGACAGAGTGAGATCCTGAAGTAGGGACAGAGTGAGAGCTGATGAAGACAGGGACAGAGTGAGAGCTGATGAAGAGGGGTACACAGGGTGTGAGATGGTGAAGAGGGGGACACAGGGTGTGAGATGGCGAAGAGGGGGACACAGGGTGTGAGATGGCGAAGAGGGACAGTGATATGATGAAGGGGCACAATGTGATGGTGAAGGGGTCTAAATACATCTTACATCATTATGACCCAACTACTTAAAAAACGGGACTACCCGGTAATTATTTTTGCTTGGGAGTGCCTTTGGAAAATTATGGTGACCCTAAGGGTGCCTCAAACTGAGAAAGTTTGGGAACCACTGACATATGTGAAAACCTATAAACATGTAGAGAGGCTGATGTCAGGAATGATGCATACTGAAAGTCGACAGTTAAATGGAGAGCGGAGTAATGTAAGTCAGACAAAAAAATGAATCACATATTCTGTATATTAAGCTAGATATTTACTTGCATATGTATATTATATACTCTCTCATACCTTTATTTTTGGTGTATTATATAAGTTAGAGATGGGCGGGTCCGGTTCTCCGAGAACCGAACCCACCCGAACTTTGGGTATCCGAGTACCGAGCTGAGCAGCTCGGTACTCTCCCGCCCGTTCCGAATCCAAATCGAGGCCGAACATCATCATGACGTCGTCGGATCTCGGGGCTCGGTTCTCGCGATACTTCAACTTTATAAATACACGTCTCCACAGCAATCCATCGCCATTTGACAGAGGGAGAGAGCAGGGTATAGTCATAGGCTGATTAGAGCAGGGACAGAGAATACAATATTGTTCTTGCAATTGCTCTAACCAAAATCGCTAGTGCAGAGAGGAGGATAGAGGTTTATTATTTTTTCTTAATATTTGGCACTCCCCAGCGCTAATTGTGCATAAATATTTCTGGCTGTCAAAAGTCATATCTGTCAGCAGTATCTACTAAATAATTTTTAGCACTCCTCAGTGCTTTTGGGGTGCCCTCCCTAATTGTGCATTAATATTTCTGGCTGTCAAAAGTCATATCTGTCAGCAGTATCTACTAAATAATTTTTAGCACTCCTCAGTGCTTTTGGGGTGCCCTCCCTAATTGTGCATTAATATTTCTGGCTGTCAAAAGTCATATCTGTCAGCAGTATCTACCAAATAATTTTTAGCACTCCCCAGTGGTTTGCGCTCAGAATGGATTCAAAGCAGTCCACATATGATCTGAATGAGCAACCAGGTTCTGTCACTAGTCCTGATGTTAGTGTTCCCAGTACGTCATCTGGCCAAGGCGATGTCAAACAACAGAGTGTTTCCAAATTAGTGCAAAAAACAAAAACCAAAAAAAAATTTACTGTATTGAAGCGAAAAAGAAGTGTAACTGAGCAAAAGTTAAGTGACGATAAAAAAAAAAATTGCAAGCATGCCATTCTACACACGCAGTGGCAAAGAGAGAATGAGGCGTTCACCTTTGGGTATTAGTGGCAGATCCCAAAAAGTTACCCAGCCTACAATTGGTGCACAACTACTGTTACGCGTCAAAGCCGAGCTTTTCCATTTCTTTACATATTTAACTATAAGTGTAGGGTGTAATATACATCCAAAGATGATGGCTGCATTGCCAATATGCATAGATGGAGAGGAAGACAATCTGTTTTGTGTGTAGAATAAATGAAGGCCTACCAACGAAGAATTAAACTGTTTTTTTAGATGATTTATTACCTCAACATTTAGATTACTTATCTCTAAAACAGTTGGAGCACTAAATTGGGTTATTTTAGGCACAAAAACATGTATTTTCCAACAAAATAGCAAAACAAAACCAAACAAAACCAAAACCAAAACCAAAACACGCAATGGCGGTTTTGCAAAACCAAAACCAAAACACGACGGTAATCCAGATCCAAAACCGAATCCAAAACCAAAACACGAGGGTCAGGGACCATCGCTAATATAAGTTGCTACAATATATAGAGAATATCTGAGGATTATGCTCTCATTGTACAATAATGTCATTGAGACACTGTTTTATATGTACCAAGCACTAGTAAACAGACTCACAGAAATTGTGCCTGAAAAATATATATAGTGCTGTGGAAATATGTATGTATTATATTTATGGATATTAAAACAAGATTATTTGTATAATTCATTAACGGTAAAAAAAAAAAATCATAGGGAAAGCATAAGGAAGTTCCATTACAATATACAGAGGACAAGTATCTTTGGCTTGCTTTCTGTATCTAAACAGTAATGTAGGGCGTCAAACAGCTTACAATCAGCTAAACTGAAAGATTTCAGTCACTGACAGCAGGTGGACGAAACAAATATAAATCAATTTCTCTCTACAGACAGAACAAGCCCCCCTTACCAACTGACGTGTACTGCACACTGAACACAGAAGGATGTCCAATTAGTATTCAATACCAGTATAGCAGTGAAAGGGTGAAATACAGTCTGAACTGGGAGCATACGTGCTACTGTCTAACCAACAACACATTATTACCGTTTCTCTAACAGGATTCCACATATTTGCCTAATTGAAAGAGCAGGAGGATGTGCTTTGTCATTACAAAGATGCTTTACGTTTGCTATATAGATGCTTTAGAGGCAAACAATTGCAATGCCAGCCAAGCGCAGTTCTCCAGAATACAAACAAACTAATATATTCTTTAAAAAAACTAAAAACTGTATTTCTAATTGGTGACATAAGAAAAACAGCTGTTTTTATCCTCTTTACATACGTTGATTGTAATTTAATTTAGTAGAAGATAGCAATGAATGTTTTAAATGCAAGCAAGAATGTAGACAATATATTGTATTTATTTACTTACTAATAAAAGTATAGGGGCTTGCACACACATGTGTTAAAGCCATGCGAAAAGTACACGGTTTTGTCTACCCTTTTAGCTGAACATACAAAGCGTGTTCTCAAAGCCTCCCTGCAGCATAGTGTAATATGTACTTAATGTGCACTCCAAACAAATTCCATTATATTGTACCCAGAGTTTACATTAGTAGGCAACTAGAACCTATATGCTCCGAAGCACCAGTGTAACACCACCTTAAACCATACCCTCTGATATCAATTTCATGCATTTTTAACACTAGTGGAATGCATGGAAATGGGTCTGACTATGGAAACCACTGTTTCCAATGACCCCATAACCAAGTGAGATGCTGTTCTCAATCAAGAGCATTTTTCCAAACACTGCCTGTTCCATTCACTGCTTTTACTGCAAGTAAACACATTTGGAAAGCGTACATGACCAGCAATTGCCCTCTGAGAAGAAGTAAATCCGAAATGAACTACTTTGCATGAAATTGTCACATTCCGGACACTCTGGTGTACTTACTGGTGTCCAGCAAGCTCCCCATTCACTTAGGCAGCACCGTGGTCTTCCCTCTTCTCTGGTGTCACCTATAGTGGCAGAGGACAGCAGATGCCATTTTAGTTCTTGGCATTAGACCTGTTCAAGTGTATTCCTGGTGTTTGCAGCCATATGCTGTGTTCCTGGTATCAGCAGCCATCTGCTATATTCCTGGTATCTGCAGTCATCCGCCATATTGTGGTGTCTTCAGAAACCCGCTTTATCTTTTTCCAGTAATGTCTCACATATGCATGCCAGACTCCATTTACCTGATGGTCATATATGGTACCTGCAGAATGTTGTGACCCATGTAGGGGTAGCAGAGAAACCCATGCTTCCTTGCGAGGGTCCATGGTGAAACCTACACTGTGCTAGACCCTGAGCCTCCACTATAGGTAGTGTCAGACTATTTGTGTTTGATATGCATTTTACTGGCTTTTGTACTTTGCACTTTATTAACACAAAACAAATTGTAGGGGGTTTACGACCTAAAGCTGAAAGGGAGGGGGGATGTCTATGAAGGGTGCTTTGGTCCTCCCTTTATTCTATTAAATGAGACTACTGTATATCACTTACAATAATTCTACACCTCCATAGACACAGAAGCCAGTCAACTTGCTAAAGGAATAAGGCTAGCTACACACTATAGAAAAAATAAACAATTAGCAATATACAAAGGACAGGGAAAAAAAAGTATGCCGATGCATGTGTACACACTGTACACGATTACCTCCAGACTTGTGCTCTTCATCTATCATAACTATCCGATGGCTGTCAGACCGTCGCTCAGCAGTAATCCGCCCCCATGCTCTCAGCCTCATTCCATGTTATGTGTGCCCGTCCCCCCATCTGTCATTCCAATTCCTCAGAGTGCATACAAACTGCAGAATTAGAACAACACTGTTCCATTGCTGAACAACATTTTTTAAGTCAGTTTGAAAATCTCAATCAATGATTTCAGCAGTTTTGGAATGACTATAGTTTATTATTTCTCTGTACACACTAAGACGATATCGGGACGAACAGTCATTTATCGCCCTATTGACCCAATCATTGGCTGAAAACACTGTAGTGTGTACCTAGCCTTAGATATACTAAAGCACACAATTTTTGGCACTTAGGCAGATCTGAGTTTGCCTCCATATTGTACAATAAGCTGTGAAGAGTAAAAGAGATGGGTTATTCTTTCCTCAACCCCTATGTTGGAGTGAAGTGGAGAGGGTGAACAAGTCAGTATACAGTCAGAGTCAAAGTACTAAAAAGATGATAAACAATATTACAAATCATGTACAGCATGTTTGTTTTACTCCTCACTTTATTAGATGTAAAATATACATATTGGACCTTTACCACATATCACTGAGCTTCTACCAAGGCATTACTCATACCTCACCATGCAATCACAATCAGAACGTGAATAATATTTACATGTACATGCTAGGAGCCAGGGCAGTGCCCCAAGCCACAGCGGCTCGTTGCTTTTTCCTGAGATTCTTCCCGGCTGTTGCTATTGCGACTGGGACGTCACTTCATAAATGTCCCGGCAATCTCCTAGACAATGGCCGGGACGTACCGCATCCCAGCATTAGGGGCAGCCGGGCGTGTGTGCAAGATTATGATTAAATTAATTAGTCATTAACCTATATAGGTGCAGTTCAATTATTTTGCAGCATCCTGTGGCAGATGACAGGGCGAAGCCCTAACTTCTGATTGGGCCTTGTTACTATTTAAGGCAGTGAGGGCTTAGTCTCCCTGCTATTTATATTGCTTGTGGCACTAGTTGCTGACCAGCCACCCTGCACCACCTAGATACTTGGCTATCTGTGACCTGATTTCACTGTTGTGACCTTGGATTATTTTCTGGAGCTTGCTTGTTTGCCTGTGCCCTTTGACCTTTTGCTTGTTCTCTGGATTTTCCATGTTTGTGCTTCCTGCCCTGACCTTCAGCTTGTTTATTGACTTTCCTGCTTGCTACGGACCCACAACCGAGGCTTGTCCCTGGTTTCTGTATCCAGTATTCCAGTTCCTTACCCTGCTCTGCAGTTATGCTAATAAGTTTTTACTACCATAGAGTTAAGTCCTGGAGGCATCTGAGTACCTCTGAATGAATATTGGTCTACTGTAAAGGCGGCTGATAAAGGCGAAGACCTCTACTAGTCCAGTTCTAAAAACAAATAGTTTGTGGCCCTTACAGTACATCCACATTTTGACAGACCACATTAACTTATTTGCCATAAAAATATACTATGACAATATATATATATTGTGGCAAGAGCCCGCTACTGCAGAAGCACACGCGTACAACTTCTTCCTTTTTATGGTTCTTTTTTGTCAGGATGGTAATAATGTTTTGACACCATATACTTGCACAGCAATTATGGAGACCCTCAATGCTTACTATACATAGTCCAGCTCTCTCTCCAGATCAGCCAGCTAGCCCAGCGTTGATCTCCCTGAACAATGAAACAAGCAGGGTTTTATACCCGACACTCCTCCCACAGGCCTAGCTTGATGGACAGGTGACACACCCACCTTCTCTTTAAAGGGAAACGCCCATCTCTTGCTCTGTTTAGACTATCAGACCCACCCTGTCTGTTTGCTGAGAGGAAGCAGCTTTTAAATCATGTAAGTAAACCAATTTTAAACTACACATATGTTTTTACCTGGTTTAATCTCCACCTAGGTACATAACTGTGCCAGTGTTTTACTCTACTTCCCTGCTTTCTCTGCATATTGCCAGCTAAATGCCTCCTTTTGTTACAATATATATATATATATATATATATATATATATATATATATATATATATATATATATATATATGCAGTGCAATATACATTTTTCATCCTAAAGTACACATCACCACCATGATATTTGTGTAAGTATAAATAATAGCTACTTAAAAGATGAATATTAATAAAATCACAACAGAAAGCAGCAAGGATTTGAGACTATGGGGTAAATTTGTGTATCCAAAAGTCCTGGCTTGCCCCAGTCCCAAAGATATTTATACTTCCAAATGTCCTGGCTTGTAATCTCTTCAATTCTTCGCCCAGGGCGGGCCATTGTTGATAGAAGTCTTCAGTTCTTCGCCCAGGAGGGGCCCATATTTGTACATCCAACGATTCTTCTTGCTTGATTGCACAAAAATAAAAAAGGGAGGAGCCACCGCAAACAGCTCCTAGCTACCTAGGAACTCCGCTACGCAATGAGCGTAGCTCATGCGCTATGTCTATTTACAGTATTAGGTGATTTTCCCACACTAGTGGGGAAATCACCTAATACTATAAATAGATCAACCGTAATGAACTAAGCTCATTGCGCATCGGAGCTCCTAGCTAGTAGGAACTCCGCTACGCAATGAACGTAGTTCATTGCCTTAGGTTTATTTACAGTATTAGGTGATTTCCCCACTAGCGAAGTTAGCTAGTTAATTCAAGTTTGTAGATTCTTCATAGCAATTACGTTCATAACATATAAAATAAAAGGTTTTTGTATGTATTTGAAAGTTAGATGTGAGTTTCTTAGGGGTGTGTCTGTTGTCAAGTGGATGTATCTGCTACTCATTCAGACCTGGAAGCATCTTCAACTCTGAAAACGGCGGACATACATATGTGCAACTTTTTAAAAGTTATGCTTACGGTAACACCTAACAAAGTAACATTAGGTTGTACATTATTTCATATATAAAACAGCATTCAAAACATTAATATAAACATGCAAGAGTCTTGCTTGCAGTAATCTAGATAGTTAGCTATTTGAGTACTTATCATGTATATTGGAACAAGCAATTTCCACAGAACTGAGCTCAGCAACAGCGCAGGATAAGTAGACATTGTCTTCCTTGGCTGCCTCCAGCCGACAAGCGTGTTAATGTCTGGCAGGCCTCTATGTCTTGTTTATGGCTGATTGCAGAGTGCAGAGTGGTCGTGTTAATGAAAATTGAGGCCAGCCTTTCGAACAAAGAAGCAGCCACATGGAATGGTTTAATCAGACACAACTCAAATACTGCAAAATTGTTTGTGAAAATGATAATAGAAGCAAAAAAAATGAAAGCCTTGTCATGATATTTCCTATTATTATTCTAACAATGTTATGCACTCTATCTAATTAACAAACTGGCTTACAATTAGAGAACATACGTTTCATTTTCAGAATGATGGATATTATTTCTATAGAGAAAATTCTTTGCAAGGATTTTGAGCAGAATGCTCAGTAACAGCATGGACATAATGCCTTATGTGTTTGGTGTTTTTATAGCATCTTATAGAATGAATTAGATGATTACATAACATACACTTTTCACTGACATTAAATAGTCACCATATTGCTTTCCATCCATGCCTGTACCCAGGTCTGGCACCACCATTAGGCAGCTTTAGGCAGCTTTCTAGGGCGCAAGACCATGGAGAGATGGCACTGTGGCAGGGTACCCACTCTAACAATGTTTTCGAATGAGACATTGTTAGTTAGACGACCAAGGCGGTGGAATCGCTGCGATCGGCTGCCCTCTTTTTACCCATTGCCTCTTCACATCTCTTCAGCACCTGGCTCCTGACAGCATTGTCACGTCACAACACTATCAGAGGAGAGGAGCAGAGGAGGCAAGAGGTTCCAGGAAAGAAGAAAGCAGAAATAAGAAGCAAGAAGCAGAGACATGGAGAAGGGCAAAGAGGAAAAGGTCATTACATTAATACAGAGAAAATGGGGGGAGAGAGGGTTGGATAAAATGGGGTGGAAGTGGCTTCAGAAAACGTGGAGAGAGGGGGTTGGAAAAATGTGGGGAGAGGGGGCTACAGAAAATATGTAGAGAGAGGACTGGAGAAAATGAAGGGAGAGGGTCCTACAGAAAACATGGAGAGAGGGAGCTGGAGAAAATGGATGTACAGTGGGCTATAGAAAATGGGGGAGAGATGGAGCTGGAGAAAATGGGGAAGGGGCTAGAGAAAACACAGATAGGGATCTGGAGAAAATGGGGGGGGGGGAGGCTACAGAAAACGGAGAGAGAGGGCTGGAAAAAATTTGGGTAGAGGGGGTTAAGAAAATGTGTAGAGAGAAGGCTAGAGGATATGGGGGAAGAGGGGGCTACAGAAAACACAGACAGAGGAAGCTGGATAACCTGGGGGGGAGAGCGGGCTGGAGAAAATTTGGGGAGAGGAGGCTAAGTAAACGTGTAGAGAGAGAGAAGGCAGTAGAATATGGGGGAGAGGGGGCTACAGAAAACACAGAGAGACAAAGCTGGATAAAATGTGGGGAGAGGGGGCTGGATAAAATGGGGGGGAGGGGACCGCAGAAAATGAAGAGAGAGGTGGTTGGAGAAAATGTGGTGTAGAGGGGGCTACACAAAACTGGGGGAACGGGGATTAGGGAAAATGGAGGGCAAGGGGGGTTAGAGAAAATGGGATGAGAGGGGCTACAGAAAATGTGGAGGGAGAGGTGGATAGAGAAAACAGAGAGGGCTGGATAAAATGGGGGGAGGTGCTGGAGAAAATGAGGGGATAGGTGACTAGAAAAAAACAGGGGTGAGGTGGCTGAAAAAAATGAGGGGAGGGTTTTTGCACACTATTTGGCTCCCCGATGTTGCTATTTGGTATTTGTATAATTAATTGTACATCTGCATACTACAATAACACATATACAAAGGTAATCTAAATGACATAGATACATTATTAAGCTATTTGTTAAAATCTTGTGGGCATGTGTGAGAAAAGCTGGTAGGCCATTTGAGAGAAAAGCTGGTGAGCAGGGGGACATGCACAACAAAAGCTGGACTGCAGGGGGATATATGTGAAAAAAAGCTGGCTAGGACAGGGTGCATATGAAATAAAAGCTATTGGACAGGGGGCATGTGAGAAAAACTGATGGAATTTGTCACAAAAAGTGATAGGTATCGGTGTCATGTGTAAGAATAGCTGGTGGGCAGGGGGCGTGTGTGAGAAAAGGTGGTGGGCAGCGGAAGACATGTCAACATGTAACAGGTGAGCGATGTCAAGTTGTTATTGCTTTGTTCTAAACTCTAACATTTGGAGGCTCCTGCGTTGTCTCCAGTGCAGCAGTGAAGCCTGGCCACATTCTGCATCAGACATCAGTACATCTGGACATCAGTGCATCTGGACTGCAGCCTTTCCAGATAGTGAAGAGGAGGTAAGAGTTAGTGCTAGACTGACGGAAAATAGTAAATACAGTTTGTGGAGGAGTAGGGCACTTTGCCGGGGCTACTAGAGCAGACCTGGCATGGTAAATTGCAGCGGTGTTTAAATATGCACTGCTGTGCTTTGCAGCACTGCATATTAATTGACACTGCTCAAAATTAATAAATAGACCCCTGAGAATGGTAAAGGCGGAGAGAAAGATGTTGCTAATACATTACATAGTCTGTATTGAGGTTCATGAAAAGGTTACATATAATGCCATAAAGTAAAGTGGATCTATTGTATCATGACATATGAATAACCTGCACTTTGATATACCTCACTAAATTACACACATATTGGGTTATAAATTTTGTGTGTCTTTCTGCTAAAAAATAAAAAAAAAAATCTGTTTGAGATAAGTGGAAAGCCAATATGTTCAGGATTGTCAAACCAGTGAAATTTGATTGAATTTCGAAATTTTCATGTATCTCTATTCATAAGTATCAAATTGCCATGCACCACCCATAAGCAAAAGGGTGGTTGACTGCATTATACCAATATTTATTGTTCTTTCAGATGCCAGGTTCTTTCTACTGTTCAAACATAAATCATTGGGCAAAACAATCTGCAGGTGATTTGTTCTGGCCTGTTGTTATAGCAATATGCACACAGACATAGGGATCAGTGTTGCCACTGGCTGTGGTACGTTTTTCAGGTGTTGCATGAAAACATTTTCTGAAAGTAATGGTAATATTTTATTTAAACATTATTGAAAGAGCTGTGAAATTCTGCTTGTGCTGAGTATTTAAATGACACGTGATTAAAGTCAATGTTTCAATATTTTAGGATGGATTAATTTGATTAGCAGCATTGTTTACTATATAATCCATAGGAGAAATGTTGGTAGAAATGATAGCCTTTATAATAAATCTTGATTTTGATATCTCAATTTGCCTTTAAATGGCATTGACATATCATGAAAGTAAAGATGTCCCTTGGGTAAACATATCTATATAATATTGTTTTTGGATCAAGCTCATTGCCAAAGACTGTTGCCATTAAAGTATGATAAAGTCCAATGCTGAATTACTAGCCAGTAAATCCTGTCCTAGTAATTGTGCACAAGTGTTAATTTTAAACTTTTTACATGCGTTCTGAAACATACTGATAGTCCATAGTTTTCGACAAGTGTTTGCTTCCTTCCTAATGTGTGTTCTATGGGAACACACATTAGGTACATTAATGTATTATTAAAATGAGTACAAAGTACAATGTTTTCAAGTATTGATTTGTAAGCATTTGGCTACATTTTGCATAGATTTTTAGAACTCATTATTTTGTAAGGAGCTCATTGAATATAAGCAAGTAAAATATACAGCAAGATTCTTGAGAAATGCCATTCACTTTACTAAATGTTCTCTTTCATTTGCATAGTAATATATTATTAGCTGTGCAGTAAGTGGCACCAGACATGTCGATTTATTAATTTCAAATATAAAGTGACAAAAATAGGATTTCTAAAAATGGCTAATAGACATGCAGTTGAGAGATATTTAGATCCTAATTAACATACAATATAGCTTACAATACACAGCTACTAACACTGTAAAGCACTAAAACATGTAATGTTATGCAGCACAGTTAATTTGGAAGCAAAATTTACACTTTTTAAATGGAGCTAAGATTAACAAGCTGAAAGGAAAGAGAGGCACAGAGATTTGGTGTACAGAAGATTTTGTATCTAAAAAGAAGGACAGTTAGAGGATACAATATGCCTATAAGCATTTATATACAGTGGAGTGCAGCATCGGAACCTACCTCGTCCTAAGCAATGATGACATTATATTTAGGAATGGCAGAGCACTGTGTATCTGTGAAGCAGAAACTCTCAAATACTCACTTCAGATAATCAAGTGTAAATTTGGCAGTGAGGGCCAGCTAGTGAACTATCCCCAAAGTAGCTATCATTTTTATTTCTTAGCGCATCACATGTGAGTTGTTGTGGCGGAAAATGAATAACTATTAACCCAATCATGACATGTTTAAAGATTCTATAAAGACCTGATTTTTGCTTGCTCTATAATATTACATAAATATTAACTACCAAAGAAGAATAATGGTGAGAATTTCCTGGAACATGCAAAAAGTGAGAAATTATATTGCCTATCT
Source organism: Mixophyes fleayi (assembly GCF_038048845.1). Classification (NCBI taxonomy): domain Eukaryota; kingdom Metazoa; phylum Chordata; class Amphibia; order Anura; family Limnodynastidae; genus Mixophyes; species Mixophyes fleayi. The sequence continues at coordinate 208,721,637 of NC_134403.1, read as the reverse complement.
CCCAGCTATCCCGCCATCCCGATAGTCAGGATTTTTGACTCACTGCTAAGAAAATTGGGAGCCGTGCCCCACTCATAACTGGGATTGAGTTTCATGTGAACATGTTGCTGGGGTGTTTTAAGAGGAGAGGTGTTTTGAAGTTGGCCAAGAACTTCAGACCTGTACCTCTCCTTGGGGGGGGGGGGTTCACTTCCCCAATGTGACTTAGCAAAACCCCCTTTGGAAGGTGTGAAATAATGGTGAGAGATAAGCAGTTAGTTAATATTGAAAAGTAGGGACATTTCCAGGGACACATTTTTAAAACCTGTAGCTGCCCATGGACAATATGATTGCCAACTATGGACATCTGTAAGATGGAGATACAGTCATTGAATGTAATCATAAGGCAAATAACTAGCAAATCATCATATGTACACTATGTTTTGAGCCTCTCCCCAAATAGCTATAATTTATTCTTTGAGTGCATGCAATTAGCAGAAAGGTTATGTTTGGTGCTCTTTGAAAACTCTCTGTTTGATCTCATTGGCACACTGCTGACTTCATTTCATCTTGTCTAGAAAGAGCAGAAAGATATTTGTGCAGAGACAGAGGCTCATTCATAATCAAGATTAATCCAGAGAGCAAACAAACGTAACCTCTCATATACCCAGAAATCAATATGTGTGGTCATTATCAAGCACAGCATAAGAGTGTGAGCAGGTGCAGATGTGCCACTGCTTGTAACCAGCTCACTGCTGGATTTAGCAATACGGTACGAATGATGAATCAGAGTTTTATCCGAGGTTATTCTGGCTTTTATAAGGTCATTTGCACATGGGGAAAAGCAGCACTTGCATTAAACCTTGGCAACACTGCCAGAAAATGTTATTGCCATTTGTCAGAAGCAATTTGCTAATGGTAATCTTGTCATATTTTAAACACAATTATGGGCTGTTATTTATCAAAGTCTGACAACTACAAAACTGTGACAATATTAGAACAAAATAAGCATCTGCTTTATCAAATGGAAAAAAACAAACTGATTCACAGTATTTCCTAGAATTCCACAAGTCACTGACTATGTTTGAATTTTTAATGGTATTATGTAAATTGTGCATTAATGTTAATGCAGGGTTGTCAGTCTCGCCAAAGGTCTGATGTGACTTGACAAGGTCTTTTCTGTGTCCCCTCAATTTTTTGTTTAATTGTATGCCATTTTTTATATCAGAGATACTTGCCACCAAATACTTTTAATACGCAGTATATTCATTATTTATTAGGAAGATTACAACTTGCCCAAAATTGGGATAATGCCATTGTCAGTTATCAGTCTTAAAACATTATTTTTGCTGAATTATTGTATGTATTTAACCCTTTAGCTTGCAGGTGCCAAAATCATACCTCAGGAGGCTACATAATTTGCCTTTTTTTACATTGCATAGATATATCAAGAATAACTTACTGTACCAACAAGTTTTTTTCGGGCAGAAAAAGATTTGGTACCATAGTCAAGTATATATATTTTTCATTGACGGACATTCAAAGAGGAAAAAGGGGATTTCTTGGGGGGTACTTGTTAACTATATGGAAACCACTGGATTCCGCCAACCTGTCATTCAAACAGAGGAGGAGATTTTGAGTGCGAGTGGAGTGAGAGCTGGCTGGCTGTTGGCGATATCCAGATCCTTGAAAAAAACAATTCAAATAAATAAAAAGCCCTCAAGACCTCAAGATTCCAAACCCTCCATCCCCATGGAATGACAGGTGGGCAGAGTCAAGTCGCTATTTTAGCTATTTTAATGAACGCAATTCAACCCATGAAGCATACCCCTTATTTTATTCTGTAACATTTACAGGGGAAACAAATATGTGTATTTTATTGTATGGTTAGTCTGTGATTTTAAAAGTTATTCACCCAAGGGTTAAGAAAAAACACATATGCACATGGGACTTCTACAGAAAAGATGCCTTCACAAATGAGGGCTCCATAGCAGCTGTACCCCTGATTTTATGGTAGCTACAGTAGCTTGCTATCTCTGATTTGACATTTGAGCCTATTTATTAAACATTGAAAAATCCTACCTTCTCCAAAAACAGCTACAGCCATACTATCACTGGAGAAGTGATTCGCCGGCTTTCTCTAATGGGGCATCTGGAAGCCAGTTTAAAAAAGACATTGCGGTACATGTGCCGCCACAATCTTCCTTGCACTTTTGCCATCCAAGGATAGAAATAGCAGAAAACATTCTTTTCATTTTTTAATCTATTTAAAAAAAATATATATATATTTTGTCCCACTAGCTCAAGCCAGGGCTTTCACTTCCATTGCTCATGCATGAGACATCTAGCAGGCCCAGCAAAGCAGTAAGGAAAGTCTTCCCACTCCTGGCCAGTATAGATAGGCAGCTGAGTATCACTCAGCTACTCTGGGAATATTTTAAGAATAAAATGTGGAGATAACAGATTTTCTATTGCTGCTATTAGTGGTGATAGAAAATCAATATTATCACCACAGATTAATGAGTAGGGGCTATAGTTTTAAGAAACCTATTAGTGGGGGCTGCACACCATCACCTACATTGGATCAAAGCTGTCACTGACAGCCTATGTGTCCCCCAAAGGGGCAATATCTGAATGATTCACTTCCGATCACCAGCACAAGATAACTCAGTGTGCTGAATACAAAAACTATAAAGCACGATCTCAGCAGTAGGAGAGTGACAGGTAATATGGTGATGTCAGGGATGTCCAGGTGGGTTGTCCCCTGCAGTAGAGCTAAATTCAGTGCAGGATCTAGGACAACTTGAATGCTAGGAGCTATTACAGTCATGGCCAAAAGTTTTGAGAATGACACAAGTATTGGTGTTCACAAAGTTTGCTGCTTCATTGTTTTTAGACCTTTTTCAGATGTTGCTATGGTATACTGAAGTAAAATTACAAGCGTTTCATTAATGTCAAAGGCTTTTATTGACAACTACATTAAATTTATGCATAGAGTAAATTTTTGCAGTGTTGACCCCTCTTTTTGAAAACATCTGCAATTCGCCATGGCATGCTGTCAATCAACTTCTGGGTCACATACTGATTGATGGCCGCTCAGTTTTGCCTAATCAATGCTTGGAGTTTGTCAGAATTTGTAGGTTTATGTATGTTCACCCGCCTCTTGAGGATTAAGGTCTGGGGAATTTCCTGGCCATGGACCCAAAGTTTCGATGTTTTGTCCCTGAGTCACTTTTGCCTTATGGCAAGGTGCTCCATCATGCTGGAAAAGGCATTGTTTGTCACCAAACTATTCTTGGATGGTTGGGAAAAGTTGCTCTTGGAGGATGTTTTGGTACCATTTTTTATTCATGGCTGTGTTCTTAGGGAAAATTGTAAGTGAGCCCACTCCCTTGGCTGAGAAGCAACCCCACACATGAATGGTCTCAGGATGCTTTACTGTTGGCATGACACAGGACTGATGGTAGCGCTCACCTTTCTTTCTCTGGAGAAGCGTTTTTCCAGATGCCCCAAACAATCTGAAAGGGAATTCATCAGAGAAAATTACTTTACCCCAGTCATCAGCAGTCCTATCCCTGTACCTTTTGCAGAATATTAGTCTGTCCCTGATGCTTTTCCTGGAGAGAAGTAACTTCTTTGCTTGCCTTCTTGACAGCAGGCCATCCTTCAAAAGTCTTCACCTCATTGTGTGTGTGCAGTTGCACTCACACCTGCCTGATGCCATTTTTGAGCAAGCTCTGCACTGGTGGTGCCCTGATCCCGCAGTTAAATCAACTTTAGGAGACGGTCCAGGCACTTGCTGTATGTTTTTGGGCACCCTAAAGCCTTCTTCACAACTATTGAACTTCTCTCCTTGAAGTTCTTGATGATCTGATAAATGGTTGATTTAGGTGCAATCTTACTAACAGCAATATTCTTGCCTGTGAAGTCCTTTTTGTGCAAAGCAATGATGACTACACATGTTTCCTTGCAGGTAACCATAGTTAACAGTGGAAGAACAATGATTTCAAGCACCACCCACCTTTTTAAGCTTACAGTCTGTTATTCTAACTCAATCAGCATGACAGAGTGATCTCCAGCCTTGTCTTCATCAACACTTTCACCTGTGTTAATGAGAGAATCACTGACCTGATGTCAGCTGGTCCTTTTGTGGCAGGGCTTAAATGCAGTGGAAATGTTGTTTTTGGGATACAGTTCATTTTCATGGCAAAGAGGGACTTTGAAATTAATTGCAATTCATATGATCATTCTTCATGACATTCTGAAGTCTATGCAAATTGGCATCATATAAATTGAGGCAGCAGATTTTGTGAGAAATAATATATGTGTTATTCTCAAAACTTTTGGCCATGACTGTAGGCCGAATTAGTATCAGATCTAATAATGTAAGTGTGGATGCAAGATCTGACAGTATCGCCCCTCACTTCTGGTTCCTACACCCCTGTACACATGTGCAAGAATGCACAAGTGTTACATTTAATAACTCACCCCAAAATCCCTAAATTAAATTAATCCTTTTCCAAGGATCTGATTCCCCAGCCCTTGCCCTACCCCACTTTCTTGCAAGCACCTAAATTATACACAATGATTAGCTGTATCCATAGATGAGTTCCAGCCATAAAATTCCACTTTTGTTTCACCAATCCACACTGTATTTGAGGAATGACAACAGTCAATTCATTGTGTTAATAACATCAATATTTAGGGGTACAGCTTAGAAAATGTCACTCATATCTAGCTGTACTCGTGTGTAAACCTAACATGTCATCAGAAAAAAAAGAACGCTTTGAAGATTAACATGTCCAATTTTATTCCTGACCTTGCTGGACCTTATACAGTAGTCTTATTTAGTATTGTTATACTCTGGTGAACTAGACAGATTAAGCATCAAATATTTGGGGTTGAAAGAAACTGTGGGAAAAATAATGAACAATTGTATTTTCCCCTAAATTTTCTCATTACTTGTGCAAATAAGGCACGTAAAATAACATTTGAGCTTAAAAGAAAGTCATATCTATCCTGAGAAAACCTATATAACACTTATTTCTGTGGACAAATGAATAGAAACTTTATACCTAGAGAAACTGGCAGAGAGCCAAAATCTTAACATTGTCCTTGTTATGAAGGGGAAAAACCTATTTGGATATGATAAGGTTAAGGGGGGTATGAGATGTGACGTTTAATTGTATGATGGAAATGTATAGAAAAACTCGCATACACACTTTTTTATAATAGAGCTGCAGGGGAAAATTAGGTTAAGAAAATAAAATGTTTGAATTTAGTTGTATATATTTTAGACTAGTGTGCTTTAGCAGATTGTGTACTCTAGTACCAGTACATACATATAACACCCAAAATGCAAATCCTTTTTAAATTGGTTATGTATTGTAGGCAAGAGGTTAATTAGAATTGCTCTAGATTGAGTTTGTACAGTATAGTAGTGAATTAAAAAGTCATATCAAGTCTGCATGTTAAATTACTTGTAAAGTTAACAATCTCATTTTGTTCAGTGAATAGAGAGAATTCAGCTTAAATAACTACATAATTCCCCTTTAGAAATGTAATAGTTTTCATTTCTCACATTAATTCCAATTGCTGTTGTATGTCCTCCAGGCATTTTAACAGTATAGAAATATTGATGTAAAACATTTTTTTTTTCTAGTGCTATTAAATATGAACAGCATTTAGAACTATTTAGAAATACCTAATATATTATAACTACATTAAAATTAGTATCTAAATTTAGACTTTCTCCGGCACTTATCCTAGGGATAAATGTACTATTAAGACCCGACATTGATTATCATACACAGACATCATACAAATTATAAATAAGTACTGTTGCTGCAGACTATCCAACATGGGAGTTCCTGCAGCCCAACACAAAATGCTCTGCTCCTGAACTTCCCTCTTGATTTATATTGCAGTTACCTGGGCTGAATTGACTGTTGAAGACCGTGTTTTTATTGCCAATTGATTAATTCAACACAGCAGAGCACATTGTAACGAGGTGAAGGGGTCATGATGGAGGGTTTGCTCCAACAGTATATAAACCAGTATTTACAATACATACATACAGATGTAATGATTTGGCTGATCATATGAAATATGTAATTACACATTGCTAAACCTTAAAGTGTTTGTCCCCCCCCCCCCCCCCACCAAAATTAATAACTACGGCAGCAATATCGAGTTCATACAGGGACAAATGCTGGAGGGCAATGGTGTCTATGACAGTTGCGGAGTCTATACAATTCCCCTTCCAATTTATCCTGCTAACTGTACATGGCTCTGGAGATTGTTAGAGTTGGGTGGAAACCATCTTAAATTGTACAATTTTCTACTACAATCCATACTTTCTGAATACCGCATTAGCATTGTGACTTTGTTGTTCTATTGAAAAATCAATGTAAATAACTTAGATTATCTTTAGATATTAAATCCCTGTGACCTACCTTTCATTTGCTTTGTACTTCTATGTCACAATTCCACTTGTGTAATCCCAATATGAATTAAAATTACTATTAAAATAGAATTCTATAAATGTTTACATCTTAACGTATAAAAAGCTGATTTGCAAAAAAATGTAATTAACTGTTCTGCTGTCTCCTGGTAGAAAAATAGCCCTCTAGTAAAGTTTTTTCTAACCAATCTATTTGTGTATGGAAGATTACGGATGACACATATCAAGTAAAAGATTGCAGTCTTGATTTTCGCTTCCACCTGCCTTCCCTATTCACTACAATAGAGTTTGACAGGCAGGGACAACTTATGTTAATTTTTTATTTTTTTCAAACAACCTTGCTGCACTCTGCAAATCTGTTAACCCTTAGTGCTGCTGACTAGCTGAACTGAACGCTGAACTTTTTCCATAGCAGAGAAGATCCAACACAACAGCTCTAAGCCTTTCAATTAGAGATGCTGTGTTCCATTCCTATTGCTACAGAGAGTCGCGCAGCACTAACAGTAACCAACAGAGCCTGCAGGTATTTGCCAAGCATCCACTTCATACAATGAATCATGAGAGTCCCAAGAGAGGGAGGGTCCAAGTGCTCAGATTTATACTAATAACTAGATATGGGTGAATCAGTTTTGGAAAGTCAAAGTTGAAAAATATGCTACATTTTTTCTTTATAACATGGCACATCTCGTACATCGTCGGCACTTCTGCCATCAAGACCACCAGACTACCCAGCAGTTTGGAAAGTGTAAGTCAAACTGCTGTCGGAAAAGGCATTAGTATGGCAATAAAAAAATTACCTCCCCTTCTGTAAAGGTCTGTGCTACAGAGGTGTCCTGTAGTAGCATTGAGTCTCTGCTGGTAACCCTGGCAGGTGGGTTCCAGGGAAATGAAAAATATATTGTGCCCCCATATATTTGTGATTAGCTAACAGTGCTCCAGTGTTTATAACTTTAACTAATAGTGTCCTCTTGGATGAATAAAGATATACATTGTGCCTATTATTGCCCACTAAAATTTCTCTGTAGTGCTGGGCTAGTTGTAAATACTTACCTACAATCTTCTTCTTTTGGGAGAAAAAAAGCCATAGTAGTGAACCAGACTGTTTCCGAGGAGCTCCATTAAAAAATAAGCTAATTTCTTGTAAGCCCATCTACTTAATAGACGGGCAGTCAGATCCGAAGTGGCATCTCATCCATCAGGGCAGCAGTTAAGCGGTGTGGGTGTGTTTCTTGCATAGTATGATGTAAGCACACCCACTAGTTTTTTGGAGCAGTGCAAAAATTGGATACTATTTTACAAAATCATTAAAAATAAATTTTAAAAAACAAGTTGTATTTGTTTGCAAATGCTGATGGCTTAATACACTAAAAAAAGAATGTGTCTTGGTAACCTTTTCAGCTATTGTTTATTGCAATAGCTGATTAGAATGGCACAATGTACAATATGGAATATGCTAAAAATACATGTCACCTGGCGTGAAAGGACGGCTGATTTAAAGGATTAACTGCAATACAATGACATTCTGAATAAAGTACATTTTGTAGCTCTCCTTGAGGTTCACATTCCATATCAGAATGTGAGAGCAATTAATTATGGCAACATATACGTGCTGTTGTAATAGTAGCATGTCACATTCACTGCATTAGAACAGAGATTTGCACACTCTCTGGGAGGGAAAAATTTACTAAACAATTTAAGTGAATGTAATTGTTCAGAAATCATAGACTTCTTTCGCAACTCCATAAAGATCTGAGAAGGCATAGAAAGGCTTTAATTTTTCTGCCTATTTTATTATTATTAGTTTTTTTATTATTTTTTTTAAAAAAAAGTTCTGAGATGGAATTATTTTGTTTTACTTTATACTAACACATTCGATCGCTTAAAAAACATTTTATTTGGACCCAAGGAAATGTTTGCCAAATAGGTTAAGTGGTTTTAGGGCACCACTGTTTGAGCGGGTAGGGAAAGAGAGAAAAATGGTTTCATGTTCAATGTATGGTACAGTGTAGCGTAAATTTGTGGGGTGCAGGAGTGGTAATATAAAACATATTCCCTTACAATAACTAAAGCACCACCAACTCTGATTTATTTTTACATAATGCACTGTTCAGCACTTTTTACGTACTCTAATTGTATTTGATATCCTGCCTAAATATATATAATTGTGTCTAAATAGAAAGATGCTTATTCCCTACCTATACCTATATGTTTTTATTGTAGAATACTATAGCTCAGCATAGTTCAGCAATTGGTGCTGAATGTGGCTAATTATTAGGCAGTTGCCTATAATGATAGATCATTAAGTGAAACAGTTGTAAAGTAAGACTTTATAGAATGAAAGTATTCCGCTAAATGTGTAATAAAAAACAAATGTATTGTTAAATAAAAATGCAAAGAGAATAGAAATAAACAGAAAAGCCATATAATAAAGTAATTTTAAAACCACATTAAACTTGTTAATAATATCCAAGCTGACTTTCCAACATTGTGTGTACAATAAAATAAACTATACACTATAATAAACTATATGATGCCTGCCTTCACCCAGACCTAATAGAATATTTTAATAAAGAAAAAAAAATACCTTACACACTCAGATATATTCGTACTGCACCCTTTGTGTGACACTTTTAGGCTGGTTACTTATGGATGTTAAAAAGCTCTTATTACCATTTTTAACACCATTAAAACATGCAAACAGGTATAAGAATGGAACCTACTGATTCCAATAACCGCGTACTGAGTGACTACAACATCTTTTAGATGCCCCGTGGTCCGTTTACTTGCTTTCTCTAAGGTGAACCTAAGAGGGTCCTCCATTACCCCCCCCCCCCCACAGACTATCACGTCACGTATGCATGCCTGAACATGTGTTTGCAATCGAGAGCAAATAAAATGCATTTTATGTGCAATATACATTAATAACATCCTCATAAATGTATTTAATGTGGGGGATAGTAGAAAAGAACTTTTTTTTAATAATGATTATATTATTAACAGGTGACAATAATTGAATATTTTTTCTGTTCATTGTGCAGGGACTTTATATTACACATATGTATTATACATTTCCTGCAGTGTGTCGTGTCTGTCTCAATGCGGCAAGTGTCGTATATGCAGAGAGTACCTAGACCAGGGTTTCCCAAACCCAGTCCTCAGGGCTCCCTAACAGTGCAGGTTTTCCATATCTCCTTGCTGAAGCACAGGTGTATTCATTACTGACTGACACATTGTAACAGATCCACAGGTGGTCCTAATTATGTCACATGTGATTCAGAAAACCTGCACTGTTAGGGAGCCCTGAGGACTGGGCTTGGGAAACCCTGACCTAGACCTTTATTCAACAAGAGACGTTTCTTCACATCTGCTTCTAGTTGAATATGGACGTGTGTATGCCTGTATTATGTGTGTTTTTGAAAAAATTCACAGTGCATTTGTTTTGCGTGCCTCAATGAATCAGGCCCCATATTTCCTTTGATCAAACTTGACATGCAGTTCCACTGGCTTTCCCAAAATTCCACAAAAGCAAAGATCACCCAGCGTTGAATCTTCAAACCACCTACTCTGATGAATGGATAACAAATAACTGAACTTTGGTAACTTCACCTGTTTCCTAGGTGGCAGAACATGCCAGGCACCATTTATTCTGTCTTACAGTAGCCATGCACACTTTCCTGACCTGTAGCTTCATTTGTTGTTCCACTAACTTAAGTATATAGTGTTCCCCACACTTCTTAGATCAATAAGATAATTTGGGAATGTCCATCTTTACATTCTGCTTCATGTCATTGTACATCATTTTTTTGTATAATGAATCTCTCAATGTACAGCATTACATGATATGTTGGTGCTTTATAAATAAAGAATAATCATAATAACCAGGAGACACTGAGAAGCACAATCAACATGATATTTCATGGTGTCACCCCATTTGGTCAAGGAACATGAATAATTCCTCTTATACTTATACTAAGTAACATGCTCAGGTACATGTTTATCAATGATAAGAATATAAGAAAAGAGCTAAAAAAAAACAGGGAAAAGTTGTGACAGAAAGTTTTATTTGCAGCATTAACCTCAATGGATAATCCATTTGGAGCAATGGGGCCCTTTGAAAGAAAGTTTGAAAGAACACAGCAAAGACTCCATATTTTATTAATGTATTTAGAATATCTTATATTCTAGCAGAAAAATCTTATAATAAGTTTAATAGATATAGATTCAGTAAAATTGATATACTCAAGCAGACCAAACTCATTTCAGTATGTACAATATGAGTATTATTCAGTGGCATTTGAAATAAAACTACTGGTCAATGGGTGATATGGAGAATTACTAATTTATAGCATGCATGACAAAGTCACTGGATTAGTGCTTGATGGCAGATATATTTTACTTAGATTCATAACCAACTTTTTTTAAAACCCCAAGAAAATATTATGTGTAAGCTGCAGAAGGACTATAGGCTTGTTGAAAAGCCAGAAAAGGGTCCTGGGGCTATGGATGAAGAGTGAGGGTGGGCTCCATCCTTTAGGCCCATCAACCGGGTCTTCCAAGTTACCAGTGATTCTGCTGCTAATCAGTAGTTGCACCTGAGTAGTGCTGCTAAAGGGATGTAAAGCCTGATATCTTCCTGTAGGTGAACTGTGCTGAAACTTCTTTTTGTTTTGTTTTAGTTTGTTAGTCAGAAGTGACCAGTGTTTAGTTAGAGCCGGATGGCAAGGTGTTTATTTTGGAGTGTTCTTTTTGTTACTGAATGAACTGGCTGAGGCCAGTTGCACACAATCTTTGGACTGTGAAATATTTCAGTGTGCAACATTTGCAATGCAACATTTCTTTACACTTTTATAATGAACATTGCTCTGCATTGTAAGCTTCTACTGTTGTCAAGACATATATCAATAAAGTTGCAGTCCTCTAAATATCTGCAGAAAAAAATTGGATGCTTGTAAAGAAAGACATGCTACACAATACACTTTTTTCTGTGCCCTACTTCTTCATGGATGGTGCAAATGCCAATTTTCTAAATACAACTTTTCCAAGTTTCGATAAGTCCCCAGGAAGTCAACTTAAACGTCTGTGAAATTCTATGTTTATTACACTGCTCGTTAATCTCAAGTGAAAAAGAAAACGAAAAAAAAAACCTCACAAAATATCATGAATTATTCATGACTACTTTCTTTTACTATCAATCCCCATGGCCTATATTTTAGCAGCTGGGAAAGCCACGGGTAGTTTCCAAGAGCAGAATTTGTAAGTTGGGTTGCTGGTGTTGCTGTTAAAAGGCTCTGCATTTTACGCCAGCATTATGTCAATTACAGCAATATTCGATTGTTATTACAATATATTTTAATACTACTATTGCACAGGCTCAGTCTTCCACTTTAATATGCTTAATGATTCAAGTAATACAGGGTTGAAGTTCTGCCAAGAAACTACTGTCAGTTATAGAGTTTAGGCAGGTACATATTGCCTACACATAAGCCAGCCCTTTTTTGGGCTAGACCGGCGGTTCCCAAAGTGTGCGCCGCGGCTCCCAGGGGTGCCGCGGCGCTGTCACAGGGGTGCCGCGAGCCAGCCAGAAAAATAGATATAAAAAAAAAAACTTACCAATCCACGCGGTGCCGGGACCCAGCATCCTCCTCTCTCACGCAGCTTGTCACTGAATGTCGAGCTGCGTGAGAGGGAGTGTGACAGTGACAGGGGACAGGCTAAAGGAGGGGAACAGAGTGACAGGTGGCAGGCTAGAGGAGGGGAACAGTGTGACAAGGGGCAGGCTAGAGGAGGGGAACAGTGTGACAGGGGGCAGGCTAGAGGAGGGGAACAGTGTGACAAGGGGCAGGCTAGAGGAGGGGAACAGTGTGACAGGTGGCAGGCTAGAGGAGGGGAACAGTGTGACAGGTGGCAGGCTAGAGGAGTGGAACAGTGTGACAGGTGGCAGGCTAGAGGAGGGGAACAGTGTGACAGGTGGCAGGCTAGAGGAGGGGAACAGTGTGACAGGTGGCAGGCTAGAGGAGGGGAACAGTGTGACAGGTGGCAGGCTAGAGGAGGGGAACAGTGTGACAGGTGGCAGGCTAGAGGAGGGGAACAGTGTGACAAGGGGCAAGAGGAGGGGTCAGTGTGACAGGTGGCAGGCTAGAGGAGGGGAACAGTGTGACAGGGGGCAAGAGGAGGGGGACAGCGTGACAAGGGGCAAGAGGAGGGGGGACAGCGTGACAAGGGGCAATAAGAGGGGAACAGCGTGACAGGGGGCAGGCTAGAGGAGGGGAACAGCGTGACAGGGGGCAGGCTAGAAGAGGGGAACAGCGTGATAAGGGGCAGGCTAGAGGAGGGGAACAGCGTGACAGGTGGCAGGCTAGAGGAGGGGAACAGTGTGACAGGTGGCAGGCTAGAGGAGGGGGACAGCGTGACAGGGGGCAGGCTAGAGGAGGGGAACATGTGACAGGGGGCAAGAGGAGGGGGACAGCGTGACAAGGGGCAAGTGGAGGGGGACAGCATGACAGGGCAGAGGAGGGGGACAGCATGGCAGAGGAGGGGGGCAGCGTGTCTGGACACAGAGGGGCAGTGTGTCTGGATGCAGAGGGGGCAGCGTATCTGGACGCAGAGGGGGCAGCGTATCTGGAGGGGTGCCTTGAAAAAATTATGGAGACTCTAAGGGTGCCGCGAACTGCAAAAGTTTGGGAACCACTGGGCTAGACCCATGATCTACCTGTTAATTCACTAGGCATTATGCCCCAGTCATGTCTCTATTTCCTAGTGAGTTGATAGAGACTATATCCCATAATTATTGGTCCAGCCAAAATAATGGTTACCTCCATTGGAGATCTTTTGCAAAGCAAACCCGATGTGCATCGCAAAATGTCTTGGTTTTGCACAGGTGTGCTTGTATAGCCCACCCAGTACACTTTAAGGTGCTTTCCTGCCCTCTGCTTTTGGGAGATGTGTAAGATAAACAAAAGTCAGCAGACAATTCTGAAGAGGTGTACTGTGCAAAACTTTAAACTCCCCATCTAAGCCCAGTTTGCTAAATCATTAGCACCGCCCCTTTTAATAAAATAATATTTTTTATTTACCCTCACAAATACTGCTCAGAATAGACTAATTTATGGTTTACATTAATAACGAAAATGAGGAAACATTGAGACTACCTTGATACATGTGGTAATTGTGCGTGTGTGTGTTGAACTTTTTATTGCATATATCTGCGGAATTTCATTGTAGAAAGACGCAAAAATGGTCCTATTAAAAGTTACCAACGTTTGATTGAGTACTACAGAAGAAACTTATTATTATATCTTCATGTTTTGGTTTTGGCAAAACTGCCCTCATGTGTTTTGTTTTTGGTTTTGGATCTGTATTTTTTTTTTTTAATTGCTTAAAAATGCTAAAATCACATAACTTGGCTCTTTTTTGTTCCTGCATTATTGTTAACCACAATAACATTAATTTACAGTCATTTTCAGTAAATTTTTATCAAGTGACAAGAACACTGCTACCCCTCCTATTTCTGTATGAGCAATGGCACTGAGCAATGAAACTGGAGACTGGAGGGAGACAAGAACACTGCTACCCCTGTTTCTGTGTGAGCAATGGTGCTGGATCTCCAGGGGAGGGAGGTGCTTATGGAATATAATACCCGCAAGATCCAACGACATAACAATGATGTTTTGCCTCGATTCAGATCTGTGGAAGCGGGAAAATACAGAGCCGGCTCGGCTTGGTACTTGGATTGGCGATGTTTGGGGAGGTTCGGTTTTCGGAAAACCAAGCCTGAGCAGCTCTAATACAAAGGAGACATAGCCTATGTAGATTATAAGATTTTAGACACATAGAAATGTGGTATTGATGCATCATAAAGTAGTAGTAAAGTTTTTTTTATGAGTAAAAACATTAAAATATGTGCTTCTAAATGTATTTATCACTGTCTATAATCATACATTGGGCTCTAAGTTAAAGCTGCTCACACGCACATGTGTTACAAAAGACTAGCAATATGGAACAATCGGCTCAATATTAAAGCATGTGTGGTGCAAGAATAAGCCAAATGCCCAACTGAAATTAGATCATTATTTTTCTGCTTTCAAATGTACTAATAACCCTCCCCCCACCCTCCTGTATGCCAGGAGTGATCCAATTGCTTGGTCCAAGTGCTAAGTAGCTGGATCTCATCACTTCGACTAGTCACATGTGTAGCCAAACTGTGGCTCAACGATCGACCCATGCAACCTATTGCTTTAGTTTTCAATTGTTTTTGCTAATAATCAATTATAGTGTTCTACTTCACTGAACTGACTCATTTTGATGCAAAAAAAAACTCTGTAGTCAACTAGATTCAGTGCCAAGGTAGAATAGAGCATTACCCTAGGCTCCTCCTACCATTGCCACAGGGGCGGATCTAGAAAATTGTTGTACACGAAGAAATTTAGGGGGGGACGATTTAGGCCCCGCCCCCTTTCTGATATCTAAGGCTGCTGGCAGCTGCACACTATGTGCAGGTCTGCTCGGCAGTGACAGGCAGGGACAGTGTGCTGCCCGGCTGCTCTGATTGTTCTTAAAACACAATCAGAGCAGCCGGACAGCACACTGTCACTGCCGAATGGACCTGCACATAGTGTGCAGCCATCGGCACCAAGCCCCTGCTAGGGTGGGCGATTGACCCGATCGCCCCCCCCCCTCCCTGGATCCGCCACTGCCATTAATTGTACTTACATATTACTGCATGTTCAAAGTTTGAGCATCAATTGCATGCTACCCTAAGGTCACCTCACACTGTTCCATGCAGACTACCCACAGAGCACTCAATGGCTAGTGACAGACTATGCTGCAACTCAGACATATAGATTGAGAGGTTCATGTTGAGTGGAATGCAAATTGCATTTTTGGTGTATAATACACTGTTTTTCAGAACTATTGCATTGTGTGCTTGCGCAGAAGTAATAAAGCATATTATATAGCTAAAGCGCAATTTGCATTCAACTGAACACGAGCCCCTGAATAAGTAATATCACTTTTCCTAAGTTTTCATATTTTGCTGCTAAAATGTTTCACCACCTTTATAGAACTCTCTTTCTTGCTCTGGGCTCATGGGCAATCCATATGCATGCATAATAAACCTTTATTGATAATTTGCTGGTATTTTCTAAAGGTAGCGTATACATTTGACCTGTAAAAACTAATAGCAATAATGTATATTCAAAAGATTACAGAAATAGCGGGACAAAATAGTTTAATTGTAATAATATATATAACAAGGTCTTCATTTATTGTATTTTAAACACAAAACAAAAAACTACAACTTATAATAGATAAAAACAAGATAAAATACAACTGTCTTGACTTATAAAAAAAACACATTTAATTTTCTAATGTCTTTGACAACAAGCTTTTGTGGTTAAAAAAATCTTTTAATGTGAGACATTTACCTGTATTCCCGGGTGACTAAAGAACATTAATAATAGATAATAATCAACAAGCAAGTTACATTATAGATTCTCTTGAAACAAAAATAAATTACCACCTCAAACCAAAGCCATACATCCCAGGACTTTCTGCTGTAAAAGATGATTTTTGCAATTGATCAGAGTATAATGCAATCTACCAGAGAATGCCAGCTAGAGAAGTGCATTCCAGTACCACTTGTACTTCGTATATCATAAAGAGACATTCTCATCAGTATACAAAATGTTTAACACTCCCACTCAGCTTGTATGAGGTCAAGTAAATAGTGAGAATAACTAGACTTTTGCAGTAAATGGCAGTGGGAAGTGCTGGTGGGTAATGTAAAAGGACAATAAGCTTCATGACTATTTTATTTTGCTAGGATAATGCTAAAGTACATAGCCAACCACTCACATTGAACAATCAAAGACAGTTAAGAAAATTGTGAACATGTGGGGGTAAATGTATTAATGTCCGGATTCTTCAACTCCGGCGTGTTCTACGTCTTCGGCGATTAAATTTAAAGCGGCGCTGCATTGTAAAGGGAAGTTTCCCTTTACAATGCAGCGCCGCTTTAAATTTAATCGCCAAAGACGCTGAACACGCCGGAGTTGAAGAATCCGGACATTAATACATTTACCCCCTGGTGTGAATATTTACAGACAAATATTGCTAAAAACTCAGAGTGTAAACATTTAAAGTCAAAGAGAGAAGAGGTCAAAAATAAAAGCATTAATATCCCTCTAGGCTTAAAGGGAGGACTTATTGTCATTTTCAGGGTTGTCAATTTCATTCCAAACCACTGATGGTCAGCAATTTTTATAGGCTAATTCCACTATCTTAAAAGTAGTTTAAAAATGTAATCTCCTAACTCGCTAAACAAAGAAAGATGAGTTTTGCAGAGCAAGCCACAGAGGACTGTAATGTCAAACTATCTCCCACCGCATGATTCAGCTGCTGCAACCCACTGACATATTGACATTTCTATATTTCTATGCATTCTTATAGATGTAAGTTTTTCTATAGATTGTAAACTCACAAGCTCTTTGTGTGCCTGTAAATAGTATACCCTGTCTTGTTTTATTACTGTGTTTATTAACAACTAAACTGCTACACTATATACTGGCACTATATAAATAAATGTGAAATAATTAATTGATTTTTGATTAAAGTACCATTATGATATCTATTGGTGCTGGAACCTAATTATGTTGGCAATCTGAAGAAGCAGAATGATGTGGTGGAAGGATGGTATGATATTACACTATGCTGTGTCTTGCTCTTCATACTAGGTCCTCATTTGTATAATCCTGATTTTAACAAAGGTCCCCAATGACACAGAGGACTGATGCCCCAGGGGAGGGACCACCACCTTTCAAATAATGGGATGAGGAATTAGGTTTGAAAAAAGGAATTAAAATTTGTAGGTAGATTTAATTTGTACATTTTAGGTAAATTTAATGTTTTATTTCTTATAAGGTTGAAAATAGTTCCAATTATCACTAACTTGTTTTAATGTTGTTTTTGTGGTAATGTTTGCATTCTTTAGATTGGGCACTTTAGGATGTATTTTTTTATTTATCCTGAAATGTCATCTCCTTTGGAAGAGCCAGTGGGTGTAAAGTTGCTACCATGCTCAGGAGTGAATTGGGCATAGAACCTATCAAGATGTTTCCCGGTTGGCCGGTGGAAAATGTGGCAAGTTGCCTAACCTCCATCACCTAACTACAGCAAGAATACATTTATCCGACTTATCCACACAGCTAACATTACTTCTAAAGAGATATTATGCTGAGGTTATTGCAAATAGAGAGGCCCAGACATGCTTACTCTAGATTAACAAGGCCATTGTACAAATTACATTTAAAACTTTGCATATAGCACTGGCAATTGTAACAATTTTAAACCATAAAACTATTTTTGTTTCAAAATGAGAATTATTTATTTAACCAATTATTTATTTGCGTGCTCCTCTATCCATGCCTTAAAGTACTAAATGACACTGCAACTGCTCGTACTTATTAAACTGAAATCTTTTACTCATTACCATTTCCTTGTTACATTTATTCCCACAGTCTAAAAGTATTTAACATCCTAGAGGCTCTTGCTTTGCAGTTTCTAGGGGTTTACAGTTACATTTTTGTAGTAGGAAGAAACATCTAATGTGTATTGTAATGTAAAATATTTGTAATCAGGGGCAGGCTGGGCCAGTCACATAATGGGCTACCTTGGGCTGGGTCACTGGGCCACTTGCATTTGTTTTCCGTTAAAGTGTTCCTAATATGCTGCTGAGTCCAGTCTTGCCCCAGGCTAAAATTTGCCAGCAATCCCCTGACTGTAATGTATAATACCCTGTCCAAATCAGCATTGTAACCTCCTCAGTAGTTTCAAGGTTTTCTAATGTAACTGACATAATGAATCTCTAAACTGTATGGTTAAAATGCAACTCGAATACAAAAAAATATTGGAGAATAAATGGTATTGTTTTCTTTCCTTGAGTATCAGAACAGCTGTGATTAATCAGAAAGTTAGTCAAACGTTTCTCAGTGAATGCTGCTGAGTGCAGGCGTGATTCTATATATAACAGCTAAACATCCTTAGTCACTGACTATTGTCAATGAACAGACAGTATGGTGTATTCTGCAGCAGCCTATAGTGTTACTTCCTTTACCTGTTAATTAATACACTTTACATAATTTTGCCATAAAATCATTTTCTTCTCTCACCCAGTTAAGACAATCCTGAAAGTGCAAAAGTAGTTTATATTGGTTTAAAATATCCATTTATCACTTACACATGTATCTTCATACATTAATTCTCCAAACAAGTACTTTTATTATTTTAGTTTGTTTATTTTTAGTTACACTTTAAATACATTCATCAATATTTTAAAATGCTAGAGCTGTAGATGATAAAAGTAGATACATTTTGTTCCATAACATTAGATTTTTTTTTCCTTTCTTTTTGTATGAAAAGCCTCTTTTTCTGCTCAACGCTTTGATTGTCAACATACAAGGTTAGAAAATGGCAGGATTTGCACATTGGAAAAAGACAAAAGAACACATGTATACTGCCAAGCAACCAGGATTCAAACAAAGTGGAAGTCCAAGTAGAACAATTAAGTGTGACTTGCCTATTCAGGAATTACTTGTCACTTTCTTGGTCCTGAAATGTAATTTATAAAGAGAAAGGGACCAAGTTATCCTGAGACACCTGTGATTATTTGCTAACAGTGGAAAACTGAAAATGTACAGTAGACAAACAGTAATCGACTTTGATCAATCTAAAATATGTTAGACAATGGAAGGAAATGTCTGTCTGATTTATATTATTCTTAATATTATTGTTATTATTATTATACAGCTTATATATCAGAGTGAAAGGGCACACACAAAGAGGGAGAAGCTGAGCGGGGGCATAGGTTGGGGATGTGGAGGTGGTAGAAGAGGAGAGCTGGTATGCTTAATTGAAGAGTTGAATTTTAGAGCACGATAGAAGCCTTTGAGACTGGTGGACAGTGTAATTGGTTGTGGGTATACAGTACACATGCTGGGAGAAGTGCAGGAATCCTGAATGAGGGAGTGATGATTTAGGCATGGTGAAGCAGTGGTCATTGGTAGAGCCCGTGGTCAGGAATGCTTTGTAGGTGATGGTGAGTTTAACCTGGATTCTGTAGGGTACAGGGAGCCAATATTGCAACTAACAGAATAGGGTGGCAGAGTTGGATCTGTGAAAGAGGAAAAAGAGATGGGCATCATCGTTAAAGATGCATTAAAGTGGGGAGAGACAGGTTTAAGCGAAATGATGACTTGCTCCAAGGTGAAAAAAATAACCTGATTCTGGAGAAATTAAAAAGGTGGATGTACCAGGATTGGGAGAGGGACTGAGTGTGGGGAGTGGAGAGGGAGGAGTCAATATGTTCAGTTTAAGAAAACAACATTCAAGAGGAGATGGCCAACAAACAATAGGTGACATGAGAGTGGATGGAAGGGGGAGGTTGGGGGAGGAGAAGTAAATTTTGAGGTCATAGGCATGTTTTATTGAAGGCCAAAGGAGGTGATAAATCACCAAGGGAATAAGTGTAAATGGAGATGAGCAGGAGGCTAAGAACAGACCATTACAAGACACTGACAGGAAGGGGGAAAGAGTGAAGTTGGAGCAAGTGTAGAGACAGAGAAAGGGAGGTTGGTAACATAGGAGGTGAATCATGAGAGTGCAGTGTCACAGAGGCCAAGGGAATGGAGAGTTGCAAGAGCTTCAGTAATTCAGCAATGATCTTATCTATGCTGGCAGCTCAATTGGGAATGTCCACGCAGAGCACAATGAAGGTGCTTGAAGTTGAAGGTTATAGGAACTTATAGAGGAATGTTTTCTTTTGTCCACCTGTAGCAGTGACTTCAGATAGAGGATTCTTCTTCTCTTTACCTCACGCTTAACTCCTGCGTAACTCTTTCCGTGCTATATTAATCTTAATACAATTGTAATGAGACACTGCTGATATGCATGGTGCCCACACTGGCTTGCAACCACTATACACGGATTAAGTATGGGTAACAGACACATGTAATCAATTATTGGAATCAAACCCCAATAAGCTCCTACAAAAAGATTAGGAATACAATTTTTAAACAAACAAACTGTGTAATAGCAATAATATGTTAAGAAAAAAATAGCACTTTCTTAAAGCAGTCCATATACTGGTGCAGACAAGGCATAGATAACTACCATATATTACGGAAAAAAAAGCACTTTCTTAGTGCAGTCCATATACTGGTGCAGATCAGGCATAGGTAACTGCGTGTGTATTATGGATTACTCTAGATTTTTATTTTTAACTAAAGGTGAATACAATAAAAAAACATACAATTAAGTTACTCTGATGATCTGAGCATTCTGACGATCTGATTGGCTACAGGTTATTTATTGCCAACCCTAAAACTTTGTACACATGCACTATGGCAAGATGAAGCATGGCAATAAATAGAAGTAAAGACTTTAGTCAAAAAAACTTAAAAATGTAGTTCGAAATATTGTTACTTTTTAATCACAATAACATAAACAGGGTGAAAATTATAGACACATTCACAATATTCTTATGAGAAGCCCTAATAAAGTACAAAAACATCAACTATAAAATCAACTCTATAGTCATACATATAATCATCAAACATTAATAATAAAATGTATCAGATAATTAAATTATATAGTCAAGCAGAAATAAAGTTCACAAAAAACATGTGTTGCTTTGGTATGAAACAGGTTGGACAGCTCCCTTAATGAATTCCCCATTTTCATCTCCCCATCTATCTTAATAAAAAGAGCAGAGTAGTCTGTTTAAATGTTCTCCCGCCACCTAATTCAGCTGATTAAGGTCACTGACATAATTACATCTCTATATTTCTATACAGTCCTATAGATAGTAATCTTTCCTATTGATTGAAAGCTTGTGAGCAGGGTTCTCTTACCTCGTTGTCTTTCTGTTAAATCCAATCTTGTTTTATGACGGTGTTTGTTCCCAATTGTATAGTGCTTGTATATAATAAGTGCAAAATAAATAAATAATTTATTGAGTTAATTAAGTTAATTAATAATGTCCTGTTATGGTATCTATTGGTGCTGAGACTTAATTATTTTGAGACGCTGGAGTGGCAGAATGATGTGATGTGATGGAAGGAGGGACTGATGTTACACTACACTGAGACTTGATATAAGATCGATTCCTCCTTGGTGGAAAGACAATTTTATTAAGGGTACCCCTCAACACAGGGTACCGTGCCTCATGACGAGGAATCTCCACATTCATGTAAGCGGATAGGTAGGAAATTAGGAGGATGTTTGATCCATTACAAATCAACGGGGCATTATTAGCATGTAGCATTTTTAGGTCAAATATTTTCTTTTATTTTCAAATTTACTTTTTTTCTGATGAATGTTCATTAACTTTCATTACTATGAATAAACTACAGTGCCAAATAATTACATAATAAAGTTCATAAACAGAGACACATTGCTTTGGTGTTAAACAGGCTGTTAAAGTAGACAGCTCCCCAAATCAAGCCACATTGTCATATTTTCCTGTTTATGTGCTTAGAACCCTTAATGTGATGCATCTACAGATACAATTGTCAGTAGTCACTCCAAATGTGTCAGATATGTCAAAGTGAGAATCATAATAGAGATTTGCACATCCTGGTGGTAGGTATGCTTAAGTGTAGCAATTAAGATATGCAAAGTGTTTATACAAGTGGAATAACTGTAGGGGGAACAACTGAACACTCAGGACCTCCGTAGTTAGTTACTAATGCATCCTGGGTAATGACAGGAAGTCATCATTTTGGATATTACATGCTAAGAAGTAAGAGGTGCAGTATATCTCTCCGCTTACCGCAGCATCAACGGTAAGATTCCTGCCTAGTTATGCAGTTTTGCTATATTTTTCATGTTTGCATTGCATTATATATGTTCATGTTGTGATTGTATCCTACAATCTATTTATTACAGTTTTATCACTTTATTTACCATGTTCTTTACTGCTTGAATAAAGACCATTCTTCAGCTTTCCACACCTAGACTGGATTATTAAAGTAGGAGTGGTTATGCTGTCTGTTTGATTATATTCAGGCCAAATGGAAGTTATAGTGAAGATAGAGCAATTATAACGTGTAACTGCTTGCTTGTTAGGTTTTGTAAGAGAATGTTATGTTATAGTTTTGATGGAGATTGAAGATTAATATGTGACTGTCTATAATATGTTTGTTACATAGTTATTTGTATGTGATATTGCTAGTGTACTTAGAATGTGCATTGAGATTAAGGAAGAAAATGTGAACGTGCTATTGGAAATTGTTAAGTGATTTGTCTGGATAGTCAGTGGGCAGATGTTCAAATGTGGCTGAGATTTACATTGTTACATGGGAAAAGTTCAAGTTTATTAGCTAATACAGCAGCAAGGTGATATTAACAAAAACTGTGTTGTTATGGTGGAGTTTAGTATTAATATGGCTAAATGCTGGTTGTAGAGTTTAATCTAAGATGGCCAACTTCATTTTTTAATGCCTACTTTGTCTGTCTACCATGCGGTCTGATCAATCCTCCATCTTGCACAGCCCCACTTGCAATTAACATATACATACCCACCAGTGGTCGAAGTTGGGCAGTATGTGCCAGTATGATATACCAGCACTTCTCCCCACTGCCTTTCAAGCTGCTCACATGCTCCCAAGCAGGCACTTTGCTTCAGACCATGGGAACATATTAGTGATACTGTTGACAGCAGTTACAGGGATCGATTAGAGGAGCAGAGCTGGTGTAAGAGGGCTGCATGATGTGGGGATATGAGAAACATAGGGAGAGCCTCTCTGGAGCAGGTTGATGTGTTCATCAGTGGGGGTGAAGCTTCCACGGCACAGCTCTGTGACTGCCTATAGCTTCCTAAAGCACTGTGTGTACAGCATGTTCAGCAAGCTGCTTCTGGAGGAGTCCCCGGACCTACAGGTACTGAATTTCTGACTGCAATGTACCTACATAAGGAAGATGTGTAAACACAACTGGGAAACTATGCTGTAAAAATACCTGTGGGATTTAATATTTACCTTTTACATTTCCAATTATACAGTTAAAACATTGAAAATCTCAACGTTCACATTAGAAGTAGATGATTTATTTTTTAAAGTGTCACTTTAATGGCTATATACTGTCTGAGTCTCTGTGTCTGTGCTTGTCTTTGTGATACTCTGTTGTGTTAACTATGGTTACCTTACCTGAGGTTGGAGCTTCAGAGACTAACTTAGATCATGTATTACATTATATACAGTGTTCTGCAACATTCTGTGAAATGTAATGCACCTCTGCTTCTCATCTCTAATATATAACCTGTGACAAACTAAGACTGCTGAATTCAACATCGAATTGTCCTGACACACTGTGATTAGTGATACAGTATATATAAACAACTCTATTCTGCCCTTTTAGAAGCATGTATTACTCAGAATGTGATTTTCTGCATAAACATTACTTATTTGCTATTTTTGCATATATATATATTTATCTTGTTTAAATTTCAGATAGTTCAGAAATATCAACAGGGAGAAAGTGATACCTATACAGACACTTCCTCTCCTCACATCACTAATGAGAGGGAAAATTAGAAGCAGGAGCAGGTATAGATAGACAGGAGCAGAGGGTAAGGGAGAGAGAGAAGTAGGGAATGAGGCACAAAGGAGAGCATATGGGGAATGAGAAAGAGGGTTACCTGGGATGAAGTTAGACGTGCATAGAGTGTGGACAGACAAATGAAACAGATAAGGGAAAGGAAACTGGACACATGGAAGCCATAAATAAGAGGTGAAAAAACACAGGGGAATCATTAAGAAAAGTTGAAGTAACACAAGAGACATGGAGCAGAAGTGGGTGCACAGGTAGGTGGGGGACACAGGCTGGATAGCATTATATAATTTAATATATATTATATTAAACTATATAGTGTTGAAAATAAATCAAAATCTCTAAAATTTCTAGGGGCCATGATGACGCCCAAGACCCCTGCCATTCTCTTCAATTTTTCATACCAGCACTTCTAAATTCCCACTTCAACCACTGATACGCACACAATACAGTCACACAACCTTTAGACAATAGGTGAAGTTAATTTGAACACACCCGTACACCACACAATAGCTGATCAAAAAACACACACAATAACTTGTATATTTATAAAACACGCAATGAATGTAATGTATTGTATGAACATCTATGCTATACCACCCATGTTAATAGAGCATATGAAACCTGTTGAGTTTGTGTAATATACACTGTCTACTGTTTTATATTATAAATAAGTTTTACAATTAGAATGTTAATTAAGAATACAAAACATTTTAAATGAAGCTACATCGTGTGTGCAGTTTTTCTTGAAGATATAAGTATAAGTTATTATATGCCAGGGACAGCATATCTACTGTCAAACCTGTTGCTGGTACATAGACCACTTTCAATAGTTGTCAAGAAACTAGCATCATTTTAAAAGACAAAGCTCATATATTGAATATATTACATACAATGGTACGAAGGTTACTTAGTGGACTTTATGGGTGTAGCCTCTCTATACTCAGTAATCAAAAAATAACAGGGATGCAACTGTCAGTTGAGTTCATATACTCAATAGATGATGCCAGTACAATACCTATGGATCAAATCTAGTACTCTGACAAAGATTTATTGACAACATTATTTTATTTGGAAGGTATAAACTACAACCTGGGAGGATTTGATTATTGATCTCAAGTGAAACTATTACAACTTGATGTTCACAGCCAATTATAACACAGCCAACATTTCCTTCCTGTACAGTATTTATCTAAAACAACCACATAACAAAAATTATCAAAATGTGTTATCTATGTTGGCGGTATCCACATAAGGTAGCTAACTAATGTACCATATAGTTAATTAAAAATCTATGAACTAATTGTAATAAACCAAGATAGTTTGGTACTGAGATAGTGAATTATTCATTATAAAAGACAAGAGATTAAACCAGCCAAGAACTTCTGATAGACAGAATTAAACAAGATCAACAACAGTACCTTGACTTCATAAATACTATGGAGTTCAATGCCGAATACAAAATATTTAATAGTTTAGTAACAAACAATGGACTAGCCTAAAGAACCTATTTCTTAATAGCATCCTACCTCTGAGATAAAATATAATTTCAAGTATGAGCCCAAATAAGGGTCTCCCTGTAGCTGCCACTGTCAGAAATCCTGCTATTGCGAAACCCATAAACCACAAGGAAACAGGTCTCTACTGATCCAAATATTATCATGCATGCAAAACAACCATATAACAACCAAACTTCAGAAACTTCCAATCAGCAGCAATTGCTCAGACTTTCAATTTGAACCATTTTTCAACCTGCAATACCAAGACTGTTACACAATACAGTTGTTTGAAGCAATACTTCAGATAAATTAAGAAACCCTTTAAGAAAAGGGTGAATGAACACTTTTATAACATTTAAACTGGCTTTAAAGAACACAGCCTCTAATCACATTTCTTATAACACAATCTCAATACAGAACTTGAACGGTTCGTTTTCTATTAGTCTAAAGCACTATTATGCTTACAGAGAATATGCATTTAAAAATTTAGATATAATAATTAAATAGTCATTTAAAACTCCTCTATTATTTCTGTTCCACATATCAGGAGGCTATAACATTCCATAGTCATCTCTATATATTCTTCTAAATAGTAATACTATCAAATTCACAATTTGTGTATTATACTTGCCCAATCCTTGCAGCTCATCTGACTTTATTATTCTTGTCTATACACAAAACACTATACAAAGCGTTTATGTTGCAATCCAAATAAATACTTTCTTTAATTACCAAAGTTGTTCTATAGCTACAACTAGTGCTATGTGACCTCCAGCAGTGACTTTTTGTGGGATAACAGTACAATATTTCTTTACAGTATTTTTTTTTTAGTTATATAAGATTTTATCTCAACTGTGATACATACATCTACTATTAGGTTGTCTTTGTTTGTTTATCAACAAAATGCCTGATTGTATATGTTTTAAGTTGGAATCTATCAATGATATATGTTCAAATTATTTAGTATAGGGATGAGTTACTGAAACAATGAAACAAGAAGTGAGGAAACCATTTAATTACTTATAATTCAATTAAAGAACCAACTAATATATGAGGAAACCATTAGTTCTCACAACCATTCAGTCAAGGGGACCAGTTATGCATGTGCTCAGGTATTGTTAGGAACCCCTCCAGCCGGCACAACACAACCCGGAGTCTACTCTGCCAGTCAGGTGTTCACTGGAGCCCCTGATGGTGGGGACAGACTGGGCTGCGGACTGACAGAGAGTCGTGAAGTGTGTACCGGCTGGGGAGAACCCAGGCAAGCGGAGTGGAATCCAAGCAGAGGTCAGGGGCCGGCAGCAGACAACAGTACCAGTATACAAGCTGGGGTCAAGGGTCACGAGCAGACAGGGAGGTCGGTATTCAAGCCAAAGGTCAGGGTCACGAGATTCACAAGCAAAGTCCAAATCCAAGCCAAGGGTCATACACGGAGAATCAGTAGAAGTTCAATAGACAGGAACAGGAACAAAGCAGGTCAGCAGACTGGGTAGCAGAAGCTATAACCGTCAGTGAGGCTGCAGACCTCACTGCCTTAAATACTAGTGGCCACCAATCAGAGCCTAGCTCTGAATCACACACAGCCCCCTGCATGATTAATGTACCACGCATTAATCAGCCCACAGGCTTGTTACATCAAGCCACAGGTTAGTTTAACTTCTGTGCATGCGTGCCCGACTTCCTCCGTTGCCGGGACGCAGCGCAGGGCACAAAGCTTCTGACCGTTGCCTTGGCAACGGTCGGCCAGGATCCGGAAGTGACGCCCCGGTGGTCAAGGTGACGGCCGGGACGCCAGAGGGGGCCAGAAGCGAGCCGCGGCGGCTGTGAGTACCGCGGCGGCTGTGAGTACCGCGGCGGCTGTGATTACCGCTGCGGCTCGTGGCAGGTATGTACACTTTTCTATTTATTTGAAGATGTAAAATCTGAATTAAGACATTTGTAGTTATCCTTTTTTGCTCATTCTCAAATAAATGTTTCCTTGTTTCATTTATTCACACAATCTAAACATATTTTTAAGCCTACAGGCAAAAATCTTTGGTGATTTACAGCACCGTTTCACTTTGCATTTTCTGAGGTTGACATACATTTTCTGTAGTTTCAAAAAACAGTTAATGTGTATTGTAATGTAAAATAATTGTAATTTATAATACTGTCAAAATAAGTATAGTACCCTCTCAGTAATTTCAAGATTTTCAAATATGGCTGATATAGTGAATCTGTAAGTTTATATTTAAAATGCAATTACAGCACAAATGTATTTTTTTGTATTTACTTGAGTGTCAGAACAGCTAATGATTAATAAAAAAAACTCCTTAAGCTGGGTACACACTACAGAATTTTCCACCAACTTTTTATGCCGATCGATTTTACATGCGGTGGTCCGATCCCTCGGTCCATGGACTGCATACACACTAGCCTTGTTTTAGATGATAAAGGGAAGAGCAGCTGTCCCATTAGCGACTTTTTACAGCTATGTTGTCGTGAGCAATGACTGTAATTTCGTACTTACTGTTGTGGATCGGTCGGAAGTTTATACACACTACACAACGGAAACGAGATTGGAACGAAAATATTTAATGGTACGACCAACCAAATGAGGCGACAATCATCCATTTGGGCAGACTTTCGACCATCGTGTCACTACACACACTGACACGACTTTTGAACGAGCGGTCGTATGTAGGCTGATTGAGCCGCTTATTGGATGAAAACCGTGTAGCGTGTACCCAGCTTTAGTCACTGACTTTTTTCAATGAATAGACAGAAGTGCAAGCAGGAATGTATTCAGCAGCAGCCTTTCTTGTTGCTTCCTTTATGTGTGTAGTTATTACACTTTGTACAATTTGGTTGCAAAACCAATTTGAAAATATTATTTTCTCTCATCCAGTTAAGATAAGCCTAAAAGTGAAAAAGTGATTTATGTTGGTTTAAAATATCCATTTATCACTTACACATATATACTCATATGTTGAGACTTTAAACTATTTGGTGCAGTAGATGTGGGGCAGTGAGAGGAAGATCAGTTCCATTTATTTGTTTGTTTTCTCATGTATTTGATTGTCATATGTGTAGTAAAATGACTGAAGGTTCTGTACTACTCCGGTTTATACAAACGAAACAATTTTAAACTGTGTATTTGGATTAAATAATAGAAAACATGTGACAAATTTGCAACTGGCCTCATGTGTATTAATAATATTGAATACAGCTGAGACAGTAAGGCCATACCTACATGAATTAAAGGCATTTCTTAAAATGTGATGATAACACTGGTACATAGATGTATAGAAAATGATGTGGTTGTCTAAGGGATTATCCTTAATCATACATTATCTTATTTGTAGAGAATAGAGAACAGAACTATTGTGTTCAAGGTGGTTATTTAAGTTAAGCTCCTGATTTATATGAGACTTGTGTAATTACCAGGAAGAAAGGATTATGTTCTGATAAGAGAACTGTTTTCTCAACTAAATCTTATTGTGTACTCTGCATTTTAATTTTTTTTAAGCTTTCATTGTTTCAGCTTATAAAAGTACTGTAATTCTAAAAAGAGGTTTGAATACCTAAAGCTGGGTACACACTACAGAAATTTCGACCAACTTTTATGCCAAGCGATTTTACATGCGATCGATGTTCCGATCGCTCGGTCCATGGACTGCATACATACTAGCCTTGTTTAGGACGATAAAGGGAAGAGCGGACATCCCTTTAGCGACTTTTTACAGCCATGTTGTCGTGAGCAATGACTGTAATTTCGTACTCACTGTTGTTGATCGGTCGGAAGTTTATACACACTACACAACGGAAACGAGATTGGAACGAAAATATTAAACGGTACGACCAACCAAATGAGGCGATAATCGTTCATTTGGGCAGACTTTTGATCATCGTGTCACTGCACACACTGACCCGACTTTTGAACGAGTGGTCGTATGTCGGCTGTTTGAGCCGATTATTGGACGAAAACAGTGTAGTGTGTACCCCGCTTAACACGTATCTGATCCCTAAATAAACATGTGTTGGCCTCTCTCACTTTATAGGGCCTCCAGATCTTCATTTCTTTCATAGATATTTGTTCCAACAGTAATTATGGTGAGTCAGAACATCTACCATTTAATATCTTTTCATCATCCATGTTGGTGGATAAAGATCTCCAATATATGCTAGATCTGTTTGAAGAAATTAAATAAACTACAATACCATGATTAAGCCCTTCTGGTTTGTTCTTCCAACCTTCTCAGGTAATTTATGTTTCAGCCAGCTTGCACTATATTAGCCTTATGAAGTTTTTTCCATGTTTTTTTTATGGTATAATGTCTTTAACCGCATAATCTTCTTTTCAATTAACTCTGTAATTATTCATAGTTAAGGATGAACTATATCCATTTCTCTACATCAAATATATAATTTCACTTTTATATACAGGCCTTCTCTTCATATTTTCCAAATGTATACTGATCTATCTGAACATGTTTGTTATAAGTACTACATAATAATTAACCTAACATCATAGTACTATTAATTGAAAATATAACTACCCTGCGTTTCTTTTTAGGTGGCAACCTTAATTTCACCTACATAACCACTGATATATCTTAATCGCTACACCTTAGCCATTATGTATATGTGTCACACATATTACCAGTATGTAAAAATATCTATTCTGATTATCAGTCTGTTTTCTTTCCCTTCTTTGACACATCTTACGTATTTTGTCTGAATGCTGAATTTAATTCTTCTTTTTCTTTACGGATTTTTTCCTATGATCATTATAATATAAATTGTTGAAATTTTAGAACTAAATTATATTTTGCTATTCAATATTTTTTCACTATTTTTTGTAGAGTTATTGCTTATTATATTATGTTCTTTTACTAGTGCTGATCAGAGTGCTTTATAGTGGCTTTGCTCCACAACATGTTTCACTGTCCTTAGTGCATATACACCAATCAATGATTAAGTCCTGTAAGTTGCGAAGTGGAGCATCCTTGGCTCAGACTTGTGTGAGGAAACGGGTTGCTACTGGATTGAGAACTTTGTATTCATCACCCGTTTCTCACGGTTTAAGGTACTTTTTAATCCTTGGCCCAGTCTAAGTATATACACCAGAGCATCGGTGTATTATGTGTATTATTATTTCATGTTATTAGATACATTTTGCCCATACTATTACCTGCGATATTGTATGTAGTATAAATATAAACAATATTGCCATACTGTGTGAAAATATCAGAACAACAGCAGTCATTTTGCTTGTGCTAGCTAATGTAATTACCATTTGTCTCAAATGTCTATTGTATGGGGTGCAGCTGAGATGTGGTTTGTAATCAGAACAATGTCTAAGTTAACTGGTTGGCAGCCCATGTTAATTAGCTAGGTCAACAGGTCACCTGATAGGTAATGAGGTTTGAACTTCTAATGACATGCAATGTGCCTCCACGGTAATATATTGGTTGAAATAGCATGGGGAAATGTATCAATATAAATGTAATTGTATCAAAAGGTATCACAGACTTATATTGTGTAATATTGCTGATATAATATGTCAAAAGTCTTATTGTTCCATGTAAGCGTGCAGTGTCATTCCTTGATGTACTATTGTAACCCCATGTGTAGTGTATCCAGCCAAAACAGCTAATTGAGTCAAGCCATTCTATTGTCTAATCAAGGTAACAGGGACAGTATGTCTAGTAGCTAAATTGTTGACTGGGAGACCCCTTCTGTAAAGGGGAGGTTTGAGACATTTGACCCTACTTCCTGTGGATACAGAAAATAATATAGGGCGAGGAGAATGCCAGGAGGGCGATTGTAGTTTGGAGGATCCTGGTGTAGAAGAGATCAGTGAAAAGGACTCTGGGCCAGGCATTGTGGTGCCGCTGGAGGGAACCCTACCAGGACAGGGTTGGTGTGAGCTAGTAACCCAGGCTAGGAGACACCATAACTGTTTTGCTAAACGGTAGTGGTAATATTGCTGGAGGATACATGCTACCATTTACCCTGTAACTTGTGAACGTCGTGTGGTGTTGTGCTGTCGTAATAAAGTCTTATTTTGGATATATCCTGGTCTACCCGAGTGAGTTGAATCCCACAGAGGGTAACTTCCATCCCAGCTAAGCGTGGTATCCTCACAACTTGTTTTTCCAGCTCATCCACAGATGCTCAATCAGATTGAGATCTAGGGAATTTGGAGGCCAAGTCAACACCTTGAACTCTTTGTCATGTTCCACAAACCATTCCTGAACAATTTTTTGCAGTGTGGCAGGGTACATTATCCTGCTGCAAGAGACCACTACGATCAGGGAATACCATTACCATGAATGGGGTCCACTTGGTTTACAACAATACTTGGGTAGTTGGTACGTGTCAAAGTAACATCCATTTGAATGCCAGCACCTAAGGTTTCCCATCAGAACATTGCTCAGAGCATACTGCCTCTGGCTTGCCTTCTTCCCATGGTGCATCCTGGTGTCATCACTTCCCCAAGAAAATAATACACAGACACCCAGCTATCCACATAAAAAAATACAAAAAAGATTCATCAGACAGAGCCACCTTCTATCATTGCTCTAAGGTCTAGTTCTGTTGCTCACGTGTCCTTTGTAGGTACTTTTGGAATTGGACAGGAGTCAGCATGGGTGCTGCACAGCTCCATACCCAGCAAGCTAAAATGCACTGTGTGTTCTGACACCTTTCTATCTTAGCCAGCATTAACCTTGTCAGCAGTTTGTGCCAGGGGCGGATCCAGGCAACTGCTCTACCCAGGGCGATTTTAGGGGGGGGGGGGGGGGATTTAGGCCCCGCCCCCTTTCTAAGGCTGCTGACGGCTGCACAGTATGGGCAGGTCCGTTCAGCATTGGCAGTGTGCTGTCCCGCTGCTCTGATTGTGTTTAAAACACAATCAGAGCAGCCGGGCAGCACACTGTCAATGCTGAACGGACCTGCACAGTGTGCAGCCGTCAGCAGCAAGCCCCTGCTAGGGGGGGGGGGGGCGATCGCCCCGATCGCCTTCCCCCCTGGATCCGCCACTGGTTTGTGCTACAGTAGCTCTTCTGTGGGTTTGGACCAGACAGGCTAGCCTTCACTCCCCATACACATCAATGAGTCTTGGGCGCCCATGACCCTTTCGCCGGTTCACCGGTTGTCCATCCTTGGGCCACTTTTGGTAGGTACTAACCACTGCATAACAGTAGCACCCCACAAGACCTGCTGTTTTGGAGATGCACTGACCCAGTTGTCCAGCATTCACGATTTGGCCCTTGTCACAGTCATTCAGATCCTTACGCTTGCCCATTTTTCCTGCTCCCAACACATCAACTTCAAGAACTGACTGTTCACTTGCAGCCTAATATATCCCACCCCTTGACAGGTGCCATTGTAGCGAGATAATCAATGTTATTCACTTCACTTGTCAGTGGTTTTAATGTTGTGGCTGATTAGTGTATTATTTCTATACAAGTTTTCTGCAATCAGTTTTATTGTTTGAACCAAGCAACAAGCTTTGTCAGGCTTATGGCCTTAATAATGTGGTGCAACAAAGCATAGTGTGGTACGTGATTCTGAACAGGGGAGGGCTGGCAAATTTCAGCCTGGAGGGCAAGACACAACTCAGCACCTATTTTAAAGGGAAAAAATTGCAGGTGGCCCAGTGACCTAGCCCAAGGTAGTACACTATGCGGGGGGCAGATGCTGCCCTGCCCCCCAGCCCAGCCTGCCTCTGATTCTGAACCTACTGAACGCTGACAAATTACAGGCTGACTTTATTTAATATGAAACAGGAAGTGATGCTAAAACATGCCATTAATTATTCTAAATTCTAAATATTAATATAGTAAGATTGTGAGTATAACATATAAAAAAAGCAAGCAACATGTGACACCAGAAACTGGTTGCAGACATAGTATCTCAACAGAGTTAAACCAGAAATGCTGTCGGAAGCAGTTATATAAGGCAATTTAGTTACAATTTTAAAAATAGAATATTACAGGACTGACATACTGTACAGGAGGACAGAGTTAATGCTCTGAGGTCATTGCTTTAAACGTGTAGTGTGCTCCAGACAGGAGAACTCAAATATCACAGGCCATGTGCATTTAAAGGCTGCCGGGAATAGAAGATTAAACCTCTGTAAATGCAATAAATCTGCCATAAAATGAGTAACTGGGTTCTGATTTTACATAGTAAATGAATTCTGCAGCGTAGCAGAACAAACAATAGTCTTATTATTGTGTTAAAATGAGTGTCTGGGGCAGATCTTGTGCGGGCGCTGGCACAATCTGTCTTACACAAAGACTTCTCCTGTATTTAACCCCATGCTGCTTACCGATTAGCAGGAGGGGTGACTCTATGAATTAATTTATACCACCTGCTGTCTTGGTGTTCAGTTTTTATCTGCAAACTGCAATGAAAAAACTAATTAAATATCTTGTGTATACCCAAGCTTACGGGGAAAAAACATGATTGCATCTACTTTAGCAGAATATTTTTAAGGCATAGTTTGTGGATCTTTTTTAAATTCCATGTTAAAAGTAATACAATTATTTTTCTTCTCAGCTTTAGATAATGCATTGTCAAGGTTTCAAAGATCATTTCGTTTTCATTTGAAGGTTTATGATTACACTTTGTTATTCATTGTGTACCTTGCAGATTCTATAGTGCTGAAGCATTGTATGGAATTCTATCCTCAGAACATTTCTCATGTTTGCGTCTTGGTTTGTTTACATTTAATGATCCTCTGCTTTTGCAGAATTCCTAAGATATAATTTTCCTAGGTTAGACGTGCTAAAAGATTCATAATGCTTATGATCAAGCTCTGTGGCAGAATGCGTCAGGGTGCAAAAAAGAAACCATAAAGGTGCTCAGAAAGATGGACTGTCTTAACTTTGACATTTCCCGACTTATAGTCCGAATAAAAAAATAATTGAAGATTGTAAACAAAGGGCCTGACTCAGAGTTGAATACCAGCGCAAGCATAACTTGAAATTGAAAAAATTACATGCAAGTGTATGTGTATGTATGCTGTATTCAATGTTGAAGATGCCTCCAGGTCTTAATGAGTAGCAGATGCGTCCGCTTGACAACAGACACATTCCTCCAGAGGCGGAACTAGCAAGCTGTGGTCCCCGATGCAGGGAAGTGGGTGGGCCTGGGCCCATTATCTCCATGGGCCCAGGTCCACCGCACCTGCAGCAATAATGGTACTGCATTGCTCATCCATCTAACTTGAGAATACGTACAAAAACCTTTTATTTTATATGCTATGCCCACAATTGCTATGAAGCTTCATTTAAACTTGACTAACCTAGCTAACAAAACAGTAGCAATTTCCTTACATGCAAAAAAAAAACTCTTTCCACTTATCACTGCTTAGTGTTACTTGTAATGTTACAGTATAACTGCTGATAAGGTAAGTGTAGCCATCAGCCTAAACGAAGTTAAAATCACGTGGGTGAGTGATTAGGTGTTTAGCCTATGGGGTGCAGTCTTACCGTTGGACAGATATTTCGCACCGGCCAATGGATAAGGTATTGTCCTGGGTTGGTGGTACAATGGTCTGACCTTTCCACCATTAATGGTTTTGTGTTTGCTGACTGCCCTGCTCTCGTCCACCTTTCAGCCCCTTTAGTTTTAATATTAGTCATTTTAATAAATATATTTTATTCCAGCGTTAATCTGGTGTCCGTGTCTTTATTGGTTTATTTAGGTATTATGGTAAACACTAAGAACTTCCACACTGTGCATTTTATCAATAATAAACCCGCTAAAACAAAACCAAGGGACTTGGAGATGTTGTTAAATATCTGTTGAGGTTACAGCTACTTTGCTGTGTGGCACTGAAGTGGTAAAGTGGCTAAAATGAGATTATAACATATTATACCAAGGAAGAGTTATATAGTGCTTTATAAAAGAAATGTATATGAAAAATAAAAATATATAAATAATACATAATGCATGTATAGTGGATTCGGTAAGGTTTAGGGTACTAAGGTCTCTGAGCTGATAGTCTACAGCAGGCCTGTCCAACCTGCGGCCCTCCAGGTGTTGTGAAACTACAAGCCCCAGCATGCTTTGCCAGTAGACAACCTGTTGATAGCTGGAAAGGCATGCTGGAACTTGTAGTTTCACAACATCTGGAGGGCTGCTGGTTTGACAGGCCTGGTCTACAGTGATGTATATTGGCTCTGCATGTGTCACTTTAGACAAAGGACAGCGCAGCAGCAAAGTCCAGCCTCAGGAATTACATACTGGAGACTTAGGTTACATGTAATCCTTATTCTTATTAATATAATTTTATGTTCAGGGATTTTTAATATTTTACCATAATATCATATATAGACTTATTTCCTCAGACATGAGACTGAACTTAAAAGAAGTCCAATTTCAACCTATATAACAGAAATTTAATCTCTTTTAGACTAAAACTGTAGCATAAATTCCCATGATAGGCTGTAACAATATATTGTGATTATCATGTACGAAAAAGACTTGAGCATCCTGTAAACTTCACAATAAGTCATAAATAGCATCCTTTCCAGATTCGGTGACAAATCTGAGATAAATAGAAACACAGCTGCTCTGTGAACATGGTAGGCTTTGCCAGATGGCGTTGATGACAAAATATATTTTAAAATATATAGTCTAAGAAATAAACAGGTGAAAAGAGTTTCCTTAAAGGGAAAATTAACAAGAAAAAACACTTTAAAAAGTGCAGGGATACTCCTGTATGAGACATCAGTATCAGAAATATTTTGTTCAAAAGTTAATCCCTGGTAAAGACAAATAACCTTTTTGATTAGAAAAAGGCTACATGCTTCTAATCTGTCCTCCCCAAAAAATGAATCAGACAATTGAATATAGACTAAATATTCTGACATATCTTTTTATTTTTATTTTATAACTAAACACTGACTCTATGAGAAATTGAAAGAAAAAGAGAATGAATATTTTTATGTGTTTTGTGCTGTTGTGCTATATTTTTATTTTAAAAGTGACAGTGAGCAGATCATATGTTTTTCATGAGGAAGTCAAATAATTAGATGAAGTAGGCTAAATTGATTAATATTTTTTTACTGTTTGATTGCGATTAGTACGCTATGTTTAATAACTCAATCTCAAAGGTAAACAACACACACTTACATTCACACTTACATTTTGTAAATAGTACATATTTATTAATGTTCCAATCCACATTCATTTAATAATAAATGTATTAGAGATTATTTATACATAGATAATACTACAGTAAAGGTAATTATGATTCAGGTCCTCAGTAATGTGTGAAGTTTGGTCTCATATTAATTAATTTTTTACCAGCAGAAATCCGGTGTCAACAGAGTAGCGATCACTGAATTATAAGAGATTATTACTCAAAAGCACTTTGTTTATGGATCACTTTAAACTGGTTCTTCGACGGGAAGACAAATAGGCAACAGTTGAAGTAAGTTGCCCCCTCCTTTAAAGAGAGATCAAATTAACTGACCTATTAGCAGCAGTCTACTGGAACATTGTTAACCCTGGACATATGGAGACCTCTCTTAGAGTTATCTGTGAATATTTGTGACATCATCACTGTTTATATTAACTCAAACTGTATATAAACAAGCCCCTAGTCCAGTATTAAATTAATTAACGCAGTGTAAAAAATGGAGAATACTGCACTACAGCAAAATAACCTAATCCCAACCATAGAACATAGTCCAGAGAGTGCCATAATTTGAAGCTGCTTCAAGGCCTAAACCTGAAATTAGCTATTCATAAACAATGGTCTAAAAATATAAATAGTATTTTACAAGCATTTCTAATGTATAGTCAGGAGTGATCAAATATCTCCCAGATGATGTGCTATACTGATCACCAGTTTCAGAAAACATGTTATTTGTTTCTAGTTACTAAACTGAAGAGTTAATATACTTTTTTCAAACAAATCATTTTGATCCAATTAAACATGAATAAGTACATTTGAGTGTTATTTGTTTATTCAGATTTTACCTTCTATTAGGTACATTATCATAAAGAAGAATATGTGCACATATCGTTTTAAAGTATTCACAAACTCTCCCCACAACTGTAAATATTGCTGTAATTTAGAGAAAACTGCCAGCAATACTGTTACAACTAATTCAGCTGTAAAATTGATTGACTGATGGTCGATACCATGTAGAAGCGTATAAAGACTTGGCGCACACATCACAGGCTGCTAATGCAAAGCGCAAAGGTCTCAGTTTATGAGGTAGGAAGCCCAGAACCTCATATTGACATGCATGTATGCCTTGCACAAGGATCATTATTGAGAATGAGAATAATGCTGCATCTTGCTCTTCAGATTTTACAATCTAGAAATACTCACACACCATACACCCACACCAGTGACATTTAATTTACAATGCACTAGGCTCTTTAGTACAGGCATAGGCACACCATTTAATCCGGGTCAGAGCACTACGTTAGCTCCTAGGAATTTACACTCACAGGAAATAATTGAAAGTGACAGTTCATTAAGTATGCTTCACTCCAAGTGCATTATGGTTTGAACTTACTGTTATTAAGCTGCAGACTGCAAATGGCCTGACTTATACATAAAGCAAATAGCAAAAAGCGTGACAACAGGTAGATATTAAAGATAAAAAAAAGCAGCTAATGTATTTACAGCACATTCTGGTACATTTATTTTTATTTCATTCCATGAACCCAGCCTACAAAGGAAATTGGAAGCTGGAAAACATGTTTGATATTCAGAGATTCCATGATTGTCATCAAATACGTGTACTATGGTTTACTAGTTTGTAGTAGAAATAGTTAGTGTGTGTTGCTCTATATTTATACAATACCGTTATATAAGAGCTGACTTTTTATAAGTTGGTATGCCAAATATACCAAACCACACAAACTGTTGATTTACATATTTCTAAAGTTCAGTAGTGTAATGATCTTTAGTTCAAAGTGTAATAATCCAATGTATTATAATATACCCTGGGAATTTGCAAAAGAGAGCATGATCCACTGGGTTAAGTTTATCAGTCGCTGCCTCTTACAATACAATACTTACAAGACTTTTTTTACTTCTGTTATAGGAAAGTGCTGAAATATTTCATTATAAGCATATATTAGTTTACATAGTTAAATACTGTATATTCTTTTATTGCTAGTAGTAGTCAATGTTGTATGTAGTATATAATACTTTTTTGAAGAATGATTTTTCTGAATTGTCCTAAATCCAAATGACCAATACTCAGTGCCCTGTGGTAGGTTAACTAAGCAGAAGTAAAGATGCAATAACTTGGGATAAATAATCATCTTCTACATTTACTACAGAAATATGCATTTTAATGCTTGTTTTGTTTGCAAGCCCCCTAAAACACCTTGGGGTAAATGTATCAAAGTGTGATTTTTTTCAACGATTTCAAATCACTCAAGTTCGCAGGAGATTTTTGGAACAAAGTCGTCATATGTGTTAACCTGCGATTTTGAGATTCCAAAATCCAATCTCCAGTGATTGGTGTCACTTTTAAAACAACTACCCACTGAGATCCCGGGATTTCATCTGAAAAATTGCTCCATGCTTTAGACCTGCTTCTGATTGGCTAGATAGCTCCAACACCAAGCAGTTAGAGCTATCTGGCCATTCTTAACATAACAGGAAACACAATACAAATCTCACTTGTGCCCATGTGCTTGCTGCCACTTGTAATACCACAAGTATGTACTTTAATTCGTGTTCCCGTCTGGAAATACTAAGTGCTGCCATATCAGAAACAAATCTTTATTGCCCCACTGGAAATCAATTAGTGTGCCCCAATAATATAATAAAATTCCCTTACATATATTCATTAATGAAATTTGTCCCAATAATTTAATCATACAATAATCTGGCCCCTGTAAGATAATTAGTAATAACTTTTGCCCCTCTAAACAAAGAAATCATGACTACCCTCATAATCAAAACTTGTAATGTGCCTCCTGTTATGTTAACATTGGCCAGCAGTTGAAAGCTGATGTTTTTGCTAATGTCGCCTATCCAAAGCAGCATGTTGATTGTATTAATTTTCACAGCGAGATCACGCTGATTTGCAGAAGCGCAGCTTCATACATATGGCAACTTGTATTCTTAGAATAGCCAAAACTAGGGATGGCGATATGTAGCATGTCAACTTTGGTTACATCACTTTACTGCCAGTTTACTATCAACTCACACTTTCATACATCGGCGAGCTCAAAATCGCTCGAGAAAATTGCTGAAAAAGACAAATCACAGCTTGATGCATAGCTAATAAACTTAGTTCTTCATAAGTATTTATTATATTATTTGTAAAATACTTTAATACAGTGGTTAAACAGTTGTATGTTTAATTTGAAAAATGATGTGTCAATCAAGTTCAATATTGTTATCTTCAAAAATCCCAGCTAATCCATGAGAAGGTAAAAATAGCAAACAAAAAAAACATTGTCTTTTAATGCCCATATCCATATGTATTTTGATTTGCAACAGAGCACAGCAATCACATGCATAGCTAACCAATCCATTTTCACCTGAAGCATGTTTTGATTATGATGTCAACATCATCAGTAAGAGATAGGAGACCACTCTTGCATGTAAATGAAAGCAACAGTAATCTCTGGAAAATAATGCTGCAGGCGCATTGTTCGTTAAAAACCACAATGCAGAACAAACATCAGAAAAAAGCATCTACATGTATTTACAAAGTTGTTTTGCTGTACTCTATAAAGAGAAATATATGAGCAGATGTTTTTGGGGGACAGACACATTTAAATAAGGTTCACATTTATTAAGAGGGCATCGCAGTTGATATGGTAGATATCTGCAGCTTTGCATTTCTCTTCGAACTCGACTATGGGGACTGCTATTTTGCACAATTTAACCAGTTCCAAAAATTGAAGATTTTCGGAACTGAAGCTGGCGTTAGCCATTGAAGCATATGTTGAAAGCATTGCAGTAGAGGGATCTTCGGATCCCTCACCACAATAACCTGCTCTACCCTCCAGTCACTATCACAAAGTAGCCACCTTTTGCGATAATGACATAGTGGACATAGAAGAGGGGTCATTGTTATGAAAAACTGCTGTTCCTAGTGAAGAATTTTAATAAATAATCATGATATCTCAATCCTTATCTTTGCGATAAGGATTGAAATGAATTGTGATTACAATGCGGTGGGTAATAAATATGCCTGTAAGAGTGGTGTCAGAATAAATTGGTATACAGAATCTTTCGTGCAATTTAATACAATATGACAGGTGATGAGTGTGATCCATTCACTTCAATGTATCAACACAGGAGTGATTTGAATGCTATGAATCCCAGCACTTTTCTAGATAAGCTGTGTCACATGGAACCATTTTCTTCTGTGTTTATTCCTCCTGCACTTTTTTTTTTAAAGTGCTGTCCTATCAAAATAGATATATTGACTTGAAAGTGACAGACAGCAGTTTTGCTGCACTGACAATTATTAAAAAACTGAAAGCAGTGCTCAGGCAAAAAAGGGTTTCATAGAAGTCTGTTACTTTTCCTACACCTATCATCTGATCATATGAGCAGTTTACTTATAACATGAGTGACTAAATAGTTATCCCTACTTGTTTTTCTGTTTCATGAATATGAATCTATTTTATAAACTG
Source organism: Mixophyes fleayi (assembly GCF_038048845.1). NCBI lineage: Eukaryota > Metazoa > Chordata > Amphibia > Anura > Limnodynastidae > Mixophyes > Mixophyes fleayi. The sequence goes on along the minus strand of NC_134403.1, from coordinate 208,680,465 downwards.
TTGTTTATTAAAGACAGTGTGGTATATTTATAATGGGAGGAAATGCGATAATGTGATATATAGGATGCTACCAGGCTAAGGAAGGTGGAAATGTTGGACAGTATTTTAAGCCTAACTTTGCTTAATGAGGTGTTAAAGACCATGGAAATTCCAGAATCCATGTGCTATCTGCCTTTATACAAAATGAGTTAGCCTAAAAACTATTTATTTGAAAAAAACACAGAAAAATAGTACAGCAAATAAATTACACGTATGGCATCTTTAATCATAAATGTTTGAGGATTTGTGTAATTGAGAACAATTTACCTAGAATGTAAGCAAACATTTTAAATTCTTACCTGTCTATTTTCTAGCAGGTCCCAACTTGTAAGAGTTGTATGGAGCAAGAGGATCATGCATTGGTAAAATATTTCCCTGAATCCTGCTGCTAAGCCTGAGAGCGTCATGCAATATTCTCTCCATGGAACTTGGAATTAACAATTATGATATGTTTAGTGAATGTATTCTAATAAATATATGTTTGCATTTGAATGCTCTTTCTCAATAAATATTCACTTTTAAAGCCTAGATAATCATCATCATCATCAATATTTATTTATATAGCACCAGCAGATTATGTAGCGCTTTACAATTAGAAGCAAACAGTAATAAAACAATACTAGGTAATACATACAGACATAGAGGTAAGAGGGCCCTGCTCGCAAGCTTACAATCTATGGGACAATGGTTTGATACACACAGGTAGGTGCTACATCATATTGCATATTTGTCCAGCAAGAATGCAAAGGTAAAAAGTATTTAGTGGCTGTATGATCAGTCACACAAGTATGTTGGTCAGATGATTGTTGTCTTTTATTAGCTGTGTATTGTAATAGGGCAACATAGGGAGATTAAGACGGTGGTTGATGAATACTATAAGCTTACCTGAAGAGGTGGGTTTTCAGAGAACGCTTAAAGGTTTGAAAACTAGAGGAAAGTCTTAATGTGCGAGGGAGTGAATTCCACAAAGAGGGTACAGCCCGAAAAAAGTCATGTAACCGAGAATGGGAGTATGTGAAGAAAATGGAAGAGAGACCTAGATCTTGTGCAGAACGGAGGTGTCGAGTGATAATGTATAGATTGTATGAATTACAACTACTATAAAGAAAAGGAGACATTTTATTGTGGAGTTGGTCAGTACTGAATAATATGCTTAAACTATAGCTCCCATATGACTAGTTGCAATAATTACAGCACATTCTGTCCACAGCAGGTGCAAACAGCGCATATTGTAAAGGTTATTCTTATTCTCCTTAATTTCTTATTGCAGTACCCTGTGCTATTTGAATTGATACATAATAAAATCAAGATTCATTCAGCGCATGCTACTGCATTTGGAAAGTAAAGAAGAGGTAGATACCTGAGTAGATAATATTGCACCAGATGAAATGGGTCAGTTTGGAAGTTAGGTAAAACTAGGGACTTTCACCTGAATCGAGGGAGTGAAAAAACATGGTCATATTGTCCTCATAAACAAATATACATTTGGAAGGTTTGAAAAAGTGATAACGGAGGTTTCCTGAGGACACAACTGAACACCACTGAAAAGCTTGTGGTTAGTTTGTAGATTGTTCACAAGACAAGATTCAATAGAAGAGACTAGCAGGCAGGATGTTTGTGATTGATTATAACCATTTTATGTCATATTCACCGGGATGTATTTTCTTTCTTCTGGGAAATATATTTGTTGAGAACTTTCAGATTCCACAGTGATTGATTGATTAATAGCACAGCCTCGCTTCTAGATTCACTTACATCATTATTGTGAATAATGTTTTTGTGAAAATGCAGTCATAACAATTATGACAATTTCTGCAGCAATGAATGAGTTGGTAGCTGTGGACATTTAAATATATTCTATATTTTGACCTTAAATATACAGAAGCTTCAGAATTGCTGCTCAGTTGCACTAGTTCTGCAACAAAACATGTATTTACATAATTAGAAGAAATTATGCTATGCTCCACTGTACAATTTGACTTTCTAGGCTATGCCATGGTGTGTGAATTATGTGCACCCAAATGTAACATATACAAGATTACAGTTTTTCCTGTTGTTTGTCAATGAACTGCCTGGATTGTGCTGTATTAGGAAGCATGTAGGTGCTGCGTAGTTAAACTTTATTGAGTTGATTTTAGTTTTAAGGAGGAACTTAGAGTTCATTCACATGTACATAAAACAATGTTGTTTTCGTCTAAACTTGTGTTTTATAAATACACATGAAGTGTTTGTGAATAGGTTGACACAAATATGTAAAGCTAAATGGGCATTTTAAAAATTTGGAACAGTAAATGTCAAATCCTACCTTTACAAATCTTCTTGTGCTTTATATTGCATTACATTTAGAGATGCACATACAACTTAAAAATGTATAATAAACCCATATCATTGTGAGATCAGAAGTGACCACATAGCACTGAGCAAGTGGTGTGGGTGTAAATATATTTATTGGGAATATTGTAGATCCTACTGTAAAAGGGTAAGCTGAAAGTCACCCATGAGTTTCATGACCATATATAGGTGCAAGGCAACAAGCGGAGTACTCTTAGGCTGAACACAGAATTCATCTAATACCCCATCTAATATCTCTTTTATCTTACAGTTGAGGATGGTCTGGCACTAGCTCTGAGGGCACCCAATATGGGGCTCCTCCCCCTCGGGCATTGCTCCTGCACTCCCCGCTTCTTATCTCTGCAAGCAGGAGGCAGAGTTAGCATTCTCTGCTCCTCAGTGTGGCAGTATGGCTCTTGGCTGTCACTTCATAGCCATGTAACTGCACAAGGGTTGTGAAGTATAGACACCAACTGAACAGGAAAACCACAGTCATAAATCTTTGGTAATTATATTTTTCATAATATTATTATATATTTTCTATATTATAATTTGATATTGTTGTAATTCCACCATGTTTAATATGTAAATGTGCAGGAGGTTATGACTGTTATTTTGAAGAACAAATTATGTCTTTGGGATATGTCCACGAAAAGTTCTGGAAGGTCAACTTTTTGGGCTATTTTTGGCCAAACTATAATTAACAGCCAAGGGACATTTCCTCCCCCACATTAGCATTTATACTGCCCCTATTTATACCTACCCAGTTAAACCTGCTTAAATTGTCCTCTCAAACACATGGTAATTATCCACTCTTGTTGCTCAATCTAATTGAAGGACTGTCCACTTAATTCTGCTTTCCCCAGGCATACAGATTATGATCCGTAACTTTTATTCTCTGCAATTTAATCCTGTTTTTTTGTATAACTATATTGCATTTATTTCTTGTATGTCCTTTTTTTATGTGTTCTTTTTTATTGTATCCAAATGCCCTTTATATATTAAATCTAAAATGTAATAAGATTTGTCCTTGACACTCTAACGAATCCATTAGCAATTTATCATGAGTATTGTTTGCCCATGTTAACCCTTTGAATGCTCGAGTGTGAATTTGTGGGCAATTCAGCAAATCTATAACCTGTGTGATAGGTGAGTGAAATATTGACTGTTGGAATTGTGTGTAACCTCATACATTAAACAGCCAAAGTCAAGGGTGCAAGGAGCACATTTCCACCCTGCGCATGTGCACAATAAATATGTATGCTTAGATATTTATGTAGTGTTTTACTCCTGCAGAGGTGGAATGGGGAAGGGCAGCAGCAACTAAGCATAGGCTGAGTACAGTAAGGGTGTTCTCATGTAATTGGGACACAGATAAGTCTATCTCTTGCGGGTACTAGAGGGCTGGTGCAACAATACATAATGACCATGATGACTTTCAGCACCACTATCTAGTATCTTCTGATTGGCTGATTGCGTATTGACCTCTACAGCTGATCGTAGTTAAATCATTACACTTTTATAATAAGCTGCAACTGGCTATTCACATTATTAAATTGACATTTGGATTTTAAATGTGTCAGTAAAATATGTAGAAGTGATGGCATTGAGTTACATTTTTAAGGAAAATGTGAATTTTGCATTTATTAATAACACTGTCAAGGTATTATTTTATCTTGTGTATATGATATGTGGCTTTCTGCAGAAAGTTCAACTCTCTGACTTGCATTGTTTGCTGCATTACACTGCTCTCTGTCAAGGAAACTGCATTATATTATAGAGGAATATAATGTATGAATTGTTATCAGCCCAGAGGGTTAATACATCTGTCTTGCACCACAATGGCCTACAGAAAGACATCTTTTCTGTGTCTATTGGGTATTTATCTTCTTCAAAGATTGCATTTAGGTGCTTGTTAATGGAGGACTTCCATGATAAATGTGTCTGCAGCAAGGGAACTGAAAAGAGATTGAGGAGATAGCGTTGTATTCTAACTAATTGCTTTATAACTGAAGAAAAAGCCAAGTGACCTGCAGTATTTGATCAAATGGCTAAAAAATGATTTTGAGCAGGATCAAAGTTTAATCTCTTAAAATTAAATTGCTCGTGAATTCCTTTTCGAGAAGTGCATGAAAAACGTTTGTCTCCATTAACCTGACTACTTGAATGGACTTTTATGCAAATGAATAATAACATAATAGTACAGGGAGAGAGAGATAAGAAGGCAAAAAGATGGCAGGCACAATGATCGGTCTCAAACTCTAACTGTAATGAGGAAATGTGAAGAAATATCAGCAATTCTTACACAGCTTTTCCAGCCTCTATTGAAAATCCAATTAGCCTGAACAGATACGACATAATATTAATTAAAATACCAGTCCAATCACTGTTTGGGATTTCTTTTTTTTTTACTGTTGAATCAAGGCGCTCTAGAGATAAGTTGACTGCAAGAGGAGATCGTACGTTCTTAAGAAATTAACCTGCCACCTAAAAATACATTTATCTTACTTGAGAGAACTAATTAGTCTGTCTATGGGTTGTTTAAACTAGATTGATGTAAAATAAATACATTGGAAACTATTCACACTTTTCTTATTACTGTGCTAGCTGTACTCCATTGAGTATGCTATATGAGCAAACAATCCACAGTCATTACGTGCATTGTTCTGAAATCTTTAACTCTCACACCTAGGGCCTCATTTACATTAATTCAGCTAAAGGGTGTAAATGAGCACCTGGACAAACCATGCTGTGATACAAGGGGGTATATTTACTATAGCAACTAACCCGATTCCAACTATTATTTTGTAGAATGTACTAAATAAATGACAGCTAGAATCTGATTGGTTGCTATAGCAACATCTCCACTTTCTCAAACCCGCAGTTTAGTAAATATACCCCAAGGACTGCAAATGGCTTTTTTCTTTTGCATGCAGTGAAAATACTTAATGTTAAGAGTGAAAATTGTATACAGATGACTTTACTAGGCCTTGGGTAAAAGGAAACAATTGCTGGTACTCCAAGGATTGTAACCTACTCAGTACAATAGCATTGGGTGCAATAGCTCATGGTTTGTTCTACAGCCCAAAGCTCTTCTACAAGCCTACATGTAGATCTGAAAAGGAATCATTAGACCTTAACTCAATGTGGTCAGACTAGGCCATGAATTCTAGTAACCTTAATCCCGTCATTAGTCAACTGGGGTTTGTATGGCACATTGTCTCAAGAGTATGAAATGATAAATGTATGAGTTCTTAGAATAACCTAAAGGCTTCTTTTTACATTCTCATTAAGTATAACTGTCTACAACATGACAGTGCCGGGCCAAGGGCTAAAGTTTGATGACGATACTATATCTCCCCTATGGGTATTACATCTGTGATAGTTTATCATACAGGGCACCTGTGGTTAATTCATTAGTATCTTCATTGCCTACTAGCATTAAGACATATGGATTGCACAAAGCTAACAAAAATAATATTCTGTAACAGATTATTCATATTGATAATTTTGATGCCTCTTATTTTAGGTGATAATACAAACCATACAAAAAATTGATTGTACACATGTTTTTTTCTGCTTTACTGATCCTATTCTATTATATGGATCAATTTAGACACAAGACATGGCACAAAGGTTTACTTCTCTCTTAAATATATACAGATAATAGACATGTCTAGCATTGTCAAAAGCCACCCCATTACATGTAACAAATCTGATTTCTAAAGCAATTACTAAACAATAGAACAAGAAAAGTAAAACTAAACCACAATTTTGTTTTTTGTTTTTTGATATGTAAGCATGGATTTGTTTCCTATTTACTTTATTGAGCTGATAATTGTGCTATAATTACCCAAACCCATGATTTGTATGACAGCTGCCACTTAGCATGCACTTTATTCATACTTAGCAGTAATTTAACATGGGAGAAATGACACGTCTGGGAAAGGTATGTGTGAGTCTGAAGGAATAATGCATTTTCACAATGTTTGTTCTGCTTTAACCAATATTTTGTACAGAACAGATCATCATTTCGAGACTACTGCTGAGTTAAATAGCTACTGTCCTGAGAGACACTGGCATTTTTCTTTCGCCTGAAGGACTTCACCAACATGAAGCTTGACTATACCACTGTAACTGTGAAATAATATATAGTAAATGCAGAACATGGCTCTAAATGTCTACTAAACTGTGAATGATGTACAACCTCCACACCATGAAGCTTACTTAAAGTCCTGCAACACAAAATCTTGCTTTTGCACGTTGGCCAAATACTAAGAGGATGACTGTGCCTAGCACAGCTCTTTTCATCAAGGAGAAAACATTCCAACCCTACAGTTAATACCATCTTGACGGTTAAGCTGTTTGATTACCGGTTGGCAACCGCTTAAATATCTACAATTTCTGCTTTTTTAATGACATTTGTTTGAGCATTTCTCCCTGTTTTGCAAATATATAATATTTTGACATTATTACAAATGTATTAAAACATATTTGATTTAAAAGTTTCACTTTTTAATTTAATTAACTGGTGACATTAAAAAAATCATTAAAAAGACCTTCCTAGCAAGCATGCCAGGGCATGATGCATGATTTTCACAAGATATTTGTCATTGCAACTTTCACAACAGTTTTCAAATCATGTCAGTAAATATGGGTGAGGCTAATAGTTCTGTTATTGCCATAAAAGTGCAGTTCCTTCTTTTTACTGGCACAAAAATAAGTGCAAAGCTGACAACTAGGATCCACCACTTGTCCTGCATAAAAGGATTTTAGAACCATGGTGGAAACAAATTGATAGAAGCGGTGCAACATTTTAAAAACGTTGCATGGAAACCCAGGTCAATTTTTCATTTTCGTTCTGTCTTCAATTTTTTTTAACAAGCGGCTGTTTTATAAATGTCACCCATTGTCTGCAGCAGCCTTGACCCTAACAATGTTGCTTTCTTTTATAAACCCGTATACAGATCAATCATGCTAAGACTTCATTCAGCATGAAGAGGCTAAGCTGCATATTTAAAGGGATCCAGCAAGGTGGCTTCAACTCTACTTTTTATGTTATTTAATGACCATATTGACTGCTGTGCTCTGTGCTTGCAAAAGATAAGCACACTTGAATCCTCTTTATACTTCTGATTAAATGCGTATTAAAGAGAGTAAACGCTAATGAAATAAAGCTAAAGGGATTTACTAGGCAGGGGAAATAGCCTAATAATATCTTTTAAGGTAATGAAAACAAATATTTATTTTTGCTTTAGCGTTGGGAGTTTTGCATTTTTCTAGTTTACAATAAAATAATAAAAGCTTCTCTTCTATATTAGAAGCGCTAGTTGCAAAGGATCAAGCCCCATGACTGTAGAGTCTACTCTGATGCAGTGTACTGGTGGCCAGGAAGACATTTGTATACTTGTCCTCTTACTCAAGAACAGTATATACTATTATGTTGACTGTACTCCAGTCAGTTTAATAGATAGCAATGTGGAAATGTAAAGAAAAGATGGCTTGCAACACACTGAGAGTTTAAAACATTTGATGTAGTAGAATGAGCGGTATGCTAAGGAAAATGCTGACAATGGACATGACGAGTTGTAGCATTGTTGAGTGTGGAGCAGAGGTCCAGTTGTAATACTAAACCAGGTAAAGTTTGAGAATATACCACTAATGGTCCCTTAAAACTGATGGTCAACTGGAGACTAGGTATTAAAAATTGCTGAGCACAAAATAAAAGTATTGCAATGTACCCTCTAGCTTATAATCAGCATGTTCTACCCACAGGAATTATTAATAACTGCAGAGGCCATAGAGACAGATTTTCGAAGAGATTACATAAGATCTTACGCATGTACAGTTTAATATCCATGATACATCCAAAGCATCAGATATTGAGGGTCCTATCCCAAAGACCATCTAAAGAAAATTGCGTAAATTTATGAACACATGGTGGGTTTGCCATTTTTGTCCACAACTTCATACAACATTTGCAGTGGTTTCACAAATTTGCTCAGATAGTGTTCTTGTGTACTGCATTTTCATGTAAACACCATGTAACGGGGAGGCACATGATTAGATGTAAATTACTGTATATTCAGTTTAGACATTAAATATGGAGGGCTATGGAATGAGAATGGTGAAATAACACGGTTTCATCAATTAAATAAAAACATGCTATGAGGTAACAGCTTCTTGAATGTGTGAAAACTGGGAGACTATGTTGGAGTGATAAAATATTTTGCAGAAGTGTGTGTGTGTGTGTATGTGTGTGTGTGTTTACCTCTCCTTTGCTGCATTAGCAAAGGAGAGGTAAGCCTATGTTGAAAACACAGAAAAGAGAATAATTGTATGTTTACAGAGGGCACTTTGAAGAATACTTACAGAAAAGAGCAGTGATTTATGTGATGTGTAGTAGAGCTATTGTTCTAGCCTTTTATGTAGGATTTGGATTTTACATTTTCTTTGAAAGTGATGTGAACTTGTGCAGCTATGGTAGAAACATTAGGGCTCATGTAGAATTTGACATATTTGTCCCCGAGCGAAAGCAGGAAAAGGCACACATATGAAGTGCATTTACATGCATAGGTTCAGTTAGACGCATCTCAAGATGTGCCAAGCTGCCCACAACAGCGTGGAAAAGCATAGGGATAGTGTAGAGGTATTGAGGTATTGTAGAGATGTGGCTTGACAATGTTAGTAGTAGATACGAAAGTCACATTACCCTATTTGCACACAGTATAATAATGTAATGAAGTATCTGATACAAGAGAGAATTGTATAGACTATTATTAATAAATGCAAAAGTTGCATATATCATAAAAAATATAATTAAAATGTAACAAATATAAAAATACAAATACATTTACAAATTAAATTACATTTGTGTAAATCTCTTGTGTTTCCAACATGGAAATCTTCTTTTTTGCAATAGTCCAAATGGAAATATCAATTAAGCAATGTGAATAGATGGCTGCTACTTTATATAGCAGCCACACTAATGTCACACTAATGATTTAAATACTATCAGCTGGAGGGGTCAATCCGCAATCAGAGTGCTGTTGATAGTCACCATCATCGCACCTCATGCGCCCTCCAACCCTCACATAGATATGTCTCCTGACAAATGTATATGCATCTGTATCAGGTATACCTTATTCACAATTATAGCATGCCTTTACAGCACTCTTCCTACTCAATCACCTAACCTTGGCTCAGAAAAATCTTGTGTTCACCGTCGCTTGGAAGGGAAGTCGAATCATTCAAGCGAGAGTGCTCCAGTTTTGTCATTGTTTGCAGTTCGATCATTTTTGATCAGAATTAATTATATAGCATTGAAGTAGATAGGAGAAGGGGACCAGATCTTTCCCCATTGACCCCAAGAAATACAAGGACAGGACACCTTTGTTTTAAGAGGATAGTCTCCTTTGCAAATTAGAAAACAACAATGTGATGATTATGTAGTATATCTAATGACTGATTGTTATTTTCTGTTGAATTCATGTATGACAATGTATATTGCATGTAACCTTGTAATGTTATCTCAACGTGTGCTTTGCTAGATGACATAAGTTTGAACTTATGCAAGTGTCAATTATCTGTTGAAATTAGCCAAACCAAGATAGATAAGGATCTTGGGGGAGTTTGAAGCCCCAAAGTAATAAACCACCATAAGCAGAACAAGCAGAGGTAGTGGGTCTTATAATCCAAATATGTATTGGATGTATCCTGCAGTGTATTATCTGTAAGGGCAGAGTGTATCTAGAGCAGAGCATCCCTATCAACAAGAGACATTTCCTCAGATTCGCTACTAGCTGAATACTGACGTGGGTATACCCAAATTATATGCGTTTTTAAAACAACGCACTTTACCTTCATTTTGCATGCCTTAATGAATCAGGCCCTATATCACTTTTAGGTATCACAAAAAAAAATAGTTCCTTAGCTGGTTATCCAATTCAGAATGCAGGACACACACATGAGCAACTTCAGTCCAGTCAAAAAATATATTAGATTAAATATATTTAATTAATTAGACTAGCTAAACATAGGCCAATCCGTTCACTCATCCCATACAGTGAATGCTCAATATCCCTTTACAATCACATTCCTAGGTTGCCAAAATGACCAGATACAGCCATGAGGTTATTGACCACAGCGGCATACAGTAAGTTTTACAGATAGAGAAAGGCACAAACCAACCGAGGTCATCTTCTCACCAGATATTTGAATGAAAATAATCTGATCCATATTGGCAGGATCATTCTTGGGTGTGTTTATGTTTATCATTTTCAGATAACGCATGCATTGATATCAGGTAATTTTCTATGTGCCAAAATGGATTGTCTACACCAGTAGCTTCAGTAATTTTTTTGATACATATATAGTTCCCTCTGTTTTCTGTGTCTTCCAAATGCCCCTGCAAGTCAAACATTTGCTTAACTTTGGGTAAGTCAGCCTCAGCCAGCTTGTCTACTTTGTTATTTGAGCCATCCATGTTTCTAACTCCTTAACTCTGGCAGCATTACCAACACTTCTTTGCACTGTCAACCTACTTCTTGAAGACATTTAGTACTTTCAATGGAATGAAACCAAAATCTCTACTTAGTAATGAGACTTGACAACCCCTAATTGCAAAGCCCACACCAGAATAAGACATGTTAACAGTGTCAGTATTTTAAGTTGTGGACTTTTATGACATGAAAAATGTGACGGATCTTAGTACCAGCAAGGTTTACATGTGTTTAACACACATAGGTACAGTGCGCTTTACCTGCCCTTTGCTCTAGGCAATCCAGCTGCCATTAGGCATTGGCCCCAAGCCATGCTTTCAATTTCAAATATGTCATATTATTTAATATAAAAAAGCTTGCATTTAAATTTATAAATGTTACTAAGTGCTCTGTTAGTAGTGAACAACTTGTACATCAGCTATAACTGCCTTTTACAATTCTACTGCTACATGTGGGTGCCAGTAGAGGCAGGTACTGCTTTTATACAAAGGACCTTATAGGAATTCTCAAATGATGAATTGCTATAACTTCAGTATGCTTAGAGGAAAAGCACAAATTAATTTCTTGGTTGCTTGCTGGCTTCCTAAACATTGTGAGAAATGTTCAAGATCAACGACATGTCATATTTCTGTTTCCAGCTCTTTCATGATCATAATGAAATTGCTTTTATTTACAGCCTTGCATGATATAAAATTGCAAAGAGGGCTTTGCACAAGCATCAACAAGCCTAATAAAGCAGTCGGATCTTCACATTAGCTGGTCTGAACTTTTCAAAATGTTGTCTTAAAAAAAACCAAGTGCATCTGCATCATCAGATGTTATTCTGTTTTCCAAGTGACTTCCATCTGTTGCGATCAAATACGGAACAAACGAGGCTTTCTCATCTCTGATTACTTGTCTGTGAATCTTCCTCCATCAGGGACTGCTTTCCTAAGCAAGTGTTGAAGATACAAATGGGCTGCACATGCTTCAAGATTTAACATGAGCAGCTGACATGTGTCTAGCTAATTGTGTTAAAAATGACACTTGATTATGTTTTTAATTCATGCATTTGTATTTACCACAGAGTAGTGTGCCCCAGATAATCTAATTTAGGGCTCATAAACATGGTTGTGCATGAATAGGCTCCTACATTCTGGCGCTGTGTACTTTGTTGAACACATGATGAATACAGGTATCATTATTTTGCGGAAATGATCAGCAATATGCACAGAACTTGTTACATTTTATGAAAGCACAGCAAATCATTAAAGTATTATTTTTGTTTTATCATCCATTATAAAAAATGACTATCTATGTAAGATTTTTTTATCACAGGTACTTGGTTCCACATCCATTATACATCTGGACGCTTCCTGTATGTGCTGGCGTCTGTGCGGACACGTGGGCACCCTGTCCCACATTTAGTGACACTATCCAAAACTACTTCTTCTCTGGAAATCTATCCACAGCTTAATTTTCAATATCACTGTCAGGATGAGAGCATAAATCTGATATGCTGAAATAGAATATTGGATGTCAGGATCCAAAATAAATCTTTGCATGAATACCTAAATTAACCTGATTGTCAACTCAGATAAATGTGTGACCAAATGAGCCCAGGAGGAGGTAATTGAGTTAGGCAAACCCTGTGTGAAGAGACCAGCTTTAGATATGCAGATCACAGACATCCATTGTATTTGATCATGTATTTCCCTAGCTAATTGACTTCCTTTCAATAGGGTTATAAACACAAACTAACCGCTAGGTGTAAATTGGAGAGCCAGATGCCTAGGTGCAAATCTTGGAGACTCTGGTATAAAAATCTGCATGGTCTTTATGCAGGTATATAGAAATATGACCTTCAAAGGAAAATGTTGCCATAGTTCATATTTTGGGGAAATCTGGATGGCACTCCGTACTGAGGGGCAAAAACCACACAAGGGTCTTAAAACATAGATACCAACTACATCGGTAACAACCATAGTCACATGTATTCCAGGATGAAATTGGATATTGTTGTAATCTCATCATATTTGGTATTTAAATGTGCGGGAGATTATGACCGGATTGTTGAGGGGGGTGTTATTTCTCTGAGATATATCTGTGAAGAATTACCAACAGGTCAAAATTTAGGAATAGTTTGACCAAACCTGAGGTAACTCCCAGGGGAAATTTCCGCCCCCACATTAGCATTCACACTGCCCCTGTGAATGCCGTCCCATTTGAGTTTGCTTAAAAATCTGTGTTCTGAGGGGAAAAACTGTCAGACTTTTGGGGAAATCAAGTTACATTGATAAGCTGTCCATCTTCATAGCCAAATCCCCTTGGCCAGAATGCAATTCATGTAAGTGCAAATCTGAATGTAATCCTTTTTATTTTAAACTGTTTTTGCTTGTTATGTCAAATTTATTAATTGTGTATTCATTATTTTTCTTTATATCTGAATGCCCTGTACTTTTTGTATATTAAATCTATAATTTAATAAGTTGCGTCCTTGATACTCTAAAGAATCCATTAGCCTATTAGAAGAGATTGCTCGTCCAGGTTAACCCTTAGAATGCCAGTGTGTGGTTTGTTGATACATTTGATTAACAAGCTGTGTGTGCTTGTATTTACATTTGTGTAACAGTCTGGAGGTGTGAAGAGTTAACCCTGTGTGTGCTGGTGCGGGTCTTGTTAGTTTGGGGATAACTAGAAGCCTGTGTGCCGGTGTGGGACAGTATATTGGGGTCCTATTGCCCGTACCCAATAGGTGGTGGCTGAACCTTGAAGTGTCTGGGGGTGCGCTGTGTTTGGGGGCGATTCCGTAGGTCTAGAACCTGTGCGATAGGTGAGAGAGACTGCGGGCTGAAATCGTGTGTGACCTCATACAGCAAACACCCCAAAGTCACGGCAGCTGGGAGCATGTTCGTGACAATCACTCAGATTTCTCTTGCTCCCTCCCTCTCTTACTTTCTACTTCCTCGTTTGATTCCAAGGTTCCGAAACACACCCAGAAACTCATTGTACACATTCTGAGGGGCAGATTCAATTCTAAAGAACAACGCGGGCCACGCACTATTACCGTTGCTACAGTAATAGACGTGCATTATTAACGTTAGTACGTTAATAATGTAATTGATTTTTGCTTGCATCTCAGGTACCGTACTAATGGTAATAATGCGCGCCCCGCGTCGTTGTAAAAAACAATGTGAGGAATTGAATCTGCCCCTTAGTGGCATAAGGAGCTACATTGCCCTCTTCTGAAAAAACCCAGACCTGCCTCCTCTCCCATCTATCATTAATCGTATATGGCAGGTTTATCACATAGAATATATTACCAACATTCTGCATCATACCCCTGTCCAATTCAATAGTGTCTGGAGTCCCTGGACTGAGTTTTACGGGTCCCCCCTCTCCAGGCATTCTAAGGCCTTTAGCCTTTTATTATTTCTCTCACTTCTGTTCTTGAGCTTCTTTATCCTCCTTCTCTCACTCTCTTCCCTAGTGACTTCCTCTCCCTCGCTTTTCCTTCTTTCTTTCTCCTTTCTCTTTCTCTACACTTAACTCCCCTCGATACCAAATGTTTTTTAGCTGCATGTTATCTATGTTCTCTGGAAACTAATTCTTGTTTTGATTCACACAATTTGTCAGCTTTCCTCCTTCTGTTTTTCACCTGAAAAAAACAATAAAATGTTTATTCCAAAAAAATACTATGTGTATTGCTAATCAGTTTCAAATATGATTTATTGAACTCCTTTCAAGCTGTGCTCACCAGTCAGCTATTGCTGCACAGAGCACCAGAAAATGGACACATGAACAAACAACCATTTGGAGGCTGCTCATGACTTTCAGCATTATCACGATGTAAATAGGTTTTCTGTATTGCCTCGGTATTGGCTGGGCAAATTTTATTTTAATTTAATAGGAAAAAAAATACTTCTAATTTTGTACAGAAATCAGCCTATTGATCTGCTTTGTGTGACTCACATTCACACACACTGCTATATGCACATTATAGGAACTGAGCGATATGATATCTAACCTGTTCTCATCACACTCTATGGGTGATAGTCAATTAATGAATTTTTGAATGTGTCAGTAAGTTAAGCCCTCCAAAGTTATTACATTGTGTTGTACTTTTTACTAATAATTAAACAAGAAATTTAAAAAATCTATAATATAAATGCTTAGTGGCGTGTGTTAGTCTGTCTGTGTGGAAAAAATAAAACCAAGCTGCAGCGCCACCTGCTGGGCGGAGTTATACACTGGCCTACTAAATTCTTAGTGTGTGTGGAAAAAAAAATTCAGAAAGGGCTGAAATTTGGTATACTAAGATGTTTTTAATTTGTTAATTTAATTTGCTAATTGTTAAAAGTGTTTATAAAGATTTAAAAAACATATATATATATTTCTTGAAGGAGAAGTGACAGTTGGGAGTGGTTGGTGGTTGCCGGGGGTGACAGAGTGAGAGGAGTGTGATACTCAGGACTGCTGAGAGAGATCCCTGTGTCTGGATAGACATCTGGATAGATGTGGCGATGAAAATGAAGGATGAGGTGATGGAGAAGAATGATGAGGTGGTGACATGTGGACAAAACCACGTTAAAAAAGGGCGCTTACGTCGGGAAGTAATGCTCTTCCCCTGAGGAGGCCTGGGCTATGGCCCAAATGCTTGACAAGAACCTTTTTAACGCCTTAAGTAGCTTGATTTGACTAGAATGCATGAGTATCATGCACGGGTTAACTTGTATAATATAGTTATCTAACAAGCCTTATTTTGGTGATCTAAACGCTTATGATTTGCAAAAATATGCCTAGGGTATATAGTCCTCTTCAATTTACTGTTAAATTTACTAAAATTAGAAGGCAATCATAACCTTAAGCTATTAAGGTAAAGTAACTTGTTAATATTTTTTAAGTGTAGAGCAAAGAAATAATTGAGCAGAGTTACAGATTCTGAAGATGTCATTGAAGGCATCAGGGGAAGACATTTTCATGCCCTCTGCGCTTACTCAGCCTCCTGATTAGGCATCTCAGTTACAACAAACCCAGAGATTAAGACTAATTAGTTTAGCTGCTGGTAGAGATTTCATCTGGGAGCAGCAGTTTGAAGAACCACAGCTTAACATCCAAACATCCAATGATCCTTAACATTCACTGCAAATCTTTAGCAGCTGGTCTCATTGTGGCTTCATATGTAATCCAAAACAGCGCATACCAATTTATAGATACAATTAAAGCATGCATAATAAGATAGAGTGCCATTACTCTATACTCTTCATACTACCATGACCCCCATCTGAGTAAAGTAAAGAATTCATGTTTATAATTAATTATTTGCTATCTCACTTAAGTCTGCATAGTATAACATTTAACTATGAGTGTAAGCTACTGAAATATCTTTATTGGCCAATGACTGTAGTTATTCTCATATTTCTTTTCTTGACGAATAAATTAAATAGCTATGTCATTATAGAAAGTTTTATAATGTTATTAAAAAAAAGTTTTAATGCCATCCAAATACTTGTCAACATGGGAAATGGACACAAGTGTTAAAGAGGATCTGTCTTACCTCCTCTGGGGCACATTAGTGGCAATGTCATTGTCATAGTGAGTGTCTCAGTTCTGTCTTGTATCATTGCCTCTAACCTGTATGGTCTCAGGACCCTGTCTACCCTCTGTTTCCTGTCATCTTCATATGTACTTGTTATGCTTTTATTTCTATTTCATATGCTTTGTAAACCTGACTTTCCGCTGCTGCAAAGTTTTGTGGTGCCTTATAAATAAACAATGGTGTCCTGAGTAGCTCCTGGGAGCTACCTTCCAGGGACTCACTGGCCAGTGAAGAACAAAACAAGTGCATATATATCAGTAATGTGGAGGGATTCCAATTGTTTATTTGCCAGTGATTGCTCTGCATACATAGCTTGCACTTTCAGCTGCCAATTCCCCTCTTCCACCTGTTCCTACTGATCAATTTGCAGTGGGCTGATCATGACTACCTACGAACCTATGGCATGATCACACCTTGATAGGTCGGCTGAAGAAGTTGCCCGGCTAAATAGTAATAGCAGAAGAAAAAAAAGATATAATGCCCAGAAATGTGCCATTCCCACATTATTGCTGCCCAAGGTCATGGCCTGTGTGGCATTTCAACAAATGTTACACTCACATATGTGCTAACTGATTTAGATGTGGCAAAAGTGGAAAAATCTGTACTGTGATTCAGGTAATGTGTCTGAGACAAAGGCAACAAGCCCCATCCTTTTTATCTAACCTAAAAACACATACAATGCAAGTAGTAATTCTCCTTGTATCGCCAGGTTTCATTAATGACCCTAAAGAAATAGCCAGTACATTTTGTACACATTATAATAATAACTATATACTTCTATTGGTCAATCACGATACTCAGCCAGTATATCGGCTATACATGAACGTATGTGATCATGCAATTTTACAATTTAACGTCTAATGAATTTGAGAATTGGAAGTCCACTATTTCACACTAATCATTTCAAATCTCTATCATTAGGCATATGTTGTGGCAATGGGGACCAGGAACATGCTGAATCCCACTGAAGATCAAGATCCTTTGCCAAAAGGTACTAGTTAGATTCATTCTGTTCAAGAGAAAACCTGTATCATTGTCTGTATTTTCTATATTAACAAGGAACCAGTAAAAGAATTTGAACTTTGGAGTTTATATTGAAGATATAATTACCTCTTAAACATTGACTTTTTAATCCTCATCTTTTGAACTTATACTAAAATAGTATCCTTTAGGTCAGCATTTAACATTCTTTACTGTCTATGTCATTTCAAGATCCAGATCCACTAGGTTACCCAGGGCCTGATTATGCAATAGGTTGACTAGAATGCAGACTAGGTGCAAGGCTTTTGGAGGAAGGGGGGTGCAAATTATTTGGGGGTAGAGTAAATAATGGCGCTGGGGAGGAAGTAGTTAATCAGCTAGAAATAGGACATGAGATTGGCTGATATTAACATAAAAATATAAATCAATTTATTATAATACAATAAATACACCAAACAAAAAATCCCATAGGGAGATATACAAAAACTGGTATATATACAAGAAAAGACTCCTTGGAGGCTTGAATAGAGGAATATGTATATAGAATGAGTTCACACCATACTAGATCTAATACGTGGTCACAGAAATATGTCCATGTGGGGCTAAGAAATCATTATACCCAATCAAAAAATCCAGATGGTTAGTCAGATAAATATCCAAATTGATCCAAGCACTGAATTATATAAAAGAGTGTCTGTATATGCTTGTAAATAGACCTCCGTCCAGGCAGCGCTAATACTGCAGAGAAATTTTACCCTCATGGGAAATAGATCTTACCCACATCCACGCTCAGATAGATCCTCCATGGGAATACATATGATAGGCACGGTATAGTGAGATTTCACGGGCTTCCCCGTTAAATTGAAAGATGTGTACTCACTCCTTCTTGCCGCATCGCATATCAAACAAGTCTCTGTTCAAATCGCGTAGGTGCACCTACTAAATGAGCTGTCCAGAAACGGCTAAAGCAATATACAGTTCCTCCTAATTCTTTAGTTCCTCACTCCTCCGTGAGTATAGGAAATCCTTAGTTCTCAAAAGATATTCCAGGTAGCTGGTAACTGACGCGTTTCGTCCCTGGGACGGGACTTTTTCAAATTATTAATTATTTGGGGATGCAGCATTGTGAGAGGGAGAGTTCAAAACTACTGAAATCAATTTTAAAACATAAGGGAATAGTTGTTATCCAAAGTAAAAAGAAAACATGAAAGGAAAATGTAGGAGGGTTTTATACTTGCCGTCCAATGATAAGGGCTGAAAACAATGACTCATCCTTCAGCGGATGTTTTAGGATAAGCGGGTTGGAGAGACAAGGATGGCGACAAGTGCAGGGGTGACAGCCCCCTCCACCTTCACATTTTCATACTCGGTAGCACTCATTCGTGCCTGTGTTCAGGTGTGGTATGTAAATTTGGCACTGGAAATGCCAACAATTCCATTGTGCTTACAGGTTCTCAATGTCGCTAGTGTGATTTGCAACATTGACAATGTCGCTAATCTCAATGCTGTCATTAAAAGAGTAATGGACATGGGTCCTGGGTAAGCCTCCATTACTCTTTTACATGCCAGCATTTCCAGTGCCGTAAATCTAACCACCACTGCTCTGTTCTGCTATATAGTTCTGATTTTAATTAAAACTAAATGAGTGATAAAGATTGTCATGACCATTTTAAAATGCCAAGTGGAGCTGTAATTGGAATCCATAGAAACATAAACATTGGTAGGGAGTGTGAAGAAAGCCAGATTTTAAATTAAGGCTAAGTTTTGTTTTTACCAATGGTGCATTATCCAGATGTGGAAGGCAAGGGGGCACTGCAAGGGATTTAGCCTAGGGTGGCCTTAGTTCCTAACCAGGCCCTGAAGTTATCAGCTCACAATGAATGTAATTTGGTGCAGAAATCTATGTCTTATAACTAATGCTCCCATCCATGGAGCATGCATTTCTTAATGATATGTTTGTATATGAAATTGATTATTATAATGATATTAAGCTGGAGAGGTTCAATTTGATACTATCTCTGATGCTTGTGATCCTTTCTCTCAACTTTCTCTTCTTTGTTTCTAGTGCATCTAGATGGGCTTGTTTGTATTCATGCATATTATTATTATTATTATTATAATTTTATCAAACAGAACAAATGTTGGTTCTTGGATTTAATATGGTTAATCCTCCTACATATAAAGTTGTAGTTTTGCACAGACAGCCTGGACATAGTGTGCTCAGCAGATTATATTACAGATGGTTCTTTTTCATTAATGATGTGATCTGGCAACACCAAAGGCATGGTGGATGCATCAGATCATACTGCTAGAACCCTGCTTCTCCATTGTATTACAATGGCAACAGGGTGTGGTTAGGCACAAAGATACACGCTCCATCTATGCTTTTTGACAACTAAAATATTTATCACCAATAGAATAAGATATGCAATGCTGCATTATGTATTCTTGTCTGATACTACATTTTATAATATTAGCTACTTCGTTAGAAGGCTCCCAAGCAATCCATAATTCAAAGTGAGGCTGTTTACGACTCCAGCTCAATAGCGGGAACCGAATGTCACTCTGACGGTGACTATTCCAAGGATTTAATTACATTAAATGTTATGACAATAATAATAGTAATCAAGAAAGATTAAGCAGATGGTGACTATTGACCAAGATGATAAAGAAGGCATTAATTTACTACTTTTAATGGGCTTATCTAAACCGATTGTGGCTATAAACATTAATTACAAAATCAATCCAGGCAAAGCGTTCAATCAAGGCTCTTCTTTAGATGAGCACTTAGCACCCTTTTCTACTGTATTTCCAAAGATGAAATGATCTGGTGGTGTTTTATTACTAAAGAGAGAAATAGAACCATGGTAATAATGTTTAATCACACGTTAGAAAAATACTCACATCCTAATTTATTATATGTTTATGCTAGTTTATGAACATGGTTAAAATGCTTAGACTGTAGTACAGTATTTCATCTTATATTTGCTTGAAGTACTGTATATTATAACAATTATTTTGAACTAGTGGACATTTTTATTGTCACAAGTCATGTCTTTTCGTGGATATCAATATTGTGTTTCATTTATTATTATTATTATTATCATCATCCTTCCCTATCCGTATAAAGGAATACAATTTATTTTATCAGTAATGAAAAATGATGCAGGCATTGTGATACTATTCCAATCATCATGAGCATAAGCACATACATATATAAAGTAAGAAAAAGGATATAGAGTGTCATTAAACCCCAGTGGGAAGGGACAGCCTGCTACTCATGTAGTTCTGTTGCCCTTGGCCAGGGCGTATTTAGTCTAAAAGTTCAAGCCTCGGGACTAGCTTCACATCTCTACTTGTCAGTCTAAAGATCGTAAAATTATCATATTAGATCATAAAAGATCTAAAGTTGCCAGTTATATGAGCAAGCCAGTGGCAGTTCCCTCTTAGTTACAAGCTTCTCATTATTCCTACTGCTTTCATTATCATTCATAAGGACATGATTTAGACCTTACCTCACCAAATATATAATGGTGCCATTTCTTGCGTGAAATAGCTCTGCGCATGCTCAAAAATGGATCAATGGCCAATGAATGCAAATGCATGCAGCTCAGGTCCGAACAAAAAATTACACTTGCGACTGCCGACTATTTGAAGGACGGAACAGGGGTGGGAAGGAGCGGACGGATGTAGGCAATGTACAGTAAGAAAATCTACAGTCCGCAAATTAAGATCATCTTGATTTATGTATTTAATATAAAAACATTTATAACCAAAATATTTTTCTAAATCAACCATATTTTTATTAATGATTATAGTCTTTAGAATTGTCTATTTATTTTATAGTATCATTTTTTTTGTATGCGTTCTGATTTGATCTTATACTTAAAAACAAATTCAAATCGAAAAACACATTTTGAGATCTGCTTGGAGTTGACATTGAAATTCCAAACTTGAGTGAGAGTTGTGTTCAAATTTGAATCAGTCCCAATATGTTTAGCTCATTAATATTTTTATTTTAGATGTTCACAAACAGTATTGTAGGATGTTATGAAAAGGAAATGATAGTTTTGCTGTGGTGCAAAATGTTCTCAATTAGATGCCCCTCTAAGCCATATGCATTAAGTTGCTGGTGATGATGGTCTTAAATAAAGAGAAACTACTGAATTAATTTCCACTTTGTTCTATGAACTGTATTTCACCCACCTTACTCATTATCATGCTTATCTTAATTATTAAAATGTTGTAAAGATTAGCATCACTGTCAAATGCAGCCATTTGGTATATTGTTGATAAAATGCTAAAATGGTTGATCCAAATATAAACAAATGTGGACATATTTGTAAGGTGTGCACCATAGGTTAACCTTTGATAGGTTAATATTTCTAAACAGAATAATTAATTGAATTTAATTTAAGGTACAATACCTGCATTGCTGGTTGAGATGTTTATTTCAGCAAACTTCTTGGAATATGTGCTAAAATCAGAGACTCCATTCACAGACTCCACTCGGATAGTGTAGTTCATGCGGGGCAACAAATTAACCAATGTTACCATCTGTTCGACTAATCCAATCTGCTGAGGTACATAACCAATGCTGCTTCCACAAGGCTCACACTGTTGATAGGCAGCAGAACACCGGTCACAGAAAACGTTGTAGGTAAGATCACCCCGGCCTCCTGTGTCCAATGGTGCATTCCATTCTAAAACTAACGTTGTCTGTTTCATGCTATATATCAGCTCTCTTGGGGCAGAAGGGGGACCTAGAAGAAGAAATAAACATAGTTACAAGTGAGATTTCCATTGATGTGCACAGCAATAATATATTTACTGTATATTTGGGTGAGTATTCAATTCTGAGGAAATTTTACCATTACTACGGTAAAAATCTTGAACGTTTTTGGGGCGCGAGGAAAAATGAGCGGAGAGCTCTGTTAAAGTGTTTCCAGGATGCCCGCGAGACACTTCACAGCTAATTGAATTCCCCCTTGGTATATAACACTAATAATATTTTATGGCACAGTAGTTTACATTGCTGCTGCACAGCGCTGGGTTCATGTGTAGTTGTATGTGTGTAGTTGTGTTCATGTTAGGGAATTTAGACTGCAATAAACTCCAATAGGGGCAGAGACTGATCTAAATGACTACATGTTCTATGTTCAGCTCTGTGCAATGTGACTGGCTCTATACAAATAAACAATGATAAATTAACAAAAAGTATTTTTTAAACAAAATGTCAGTATGTATTTCACAGATGCTGCACATGGTGGGCCCGATTTGTTAAGGAATGTAAATGCTGATACATGTCCAACAACAAAACTATACGTCAGAGAATGCATATGTATGCAATTAATCTTCGAGTACAAATGACACTTACGTTGCATGTAGTCAACAGTAAGTGTGTGCCAAGCTCGAGCGCACAGAGCAGCTTCAAGCTTCGGGTATACACAAGGTATGTGTTTTTCTGTTGTATTACTTGCACTAGATACAGGTCAGGTGTAAGAGCCGAGTGATAGTGATGACGTTCAAAAAATGCTAGAACATGGGTTTGCAATAAGGAGCAACTGTAAAAATTAATTTCATGTACATTAGACATAAATAACATCTTCATAAATATATTTCCTGGGGAAAAAAATTATTTAAAAAAACAAAACGTTATTTTTTTTCTTTAATTGGTGAACTATTAACAGATAACAATAATTGAAGTGTTTTTCTTCTGTGTATTCTGCTGGGACTTTACATTCTACATATGTATCATAGTTATCCTGCAGTGTGTTGTGTCTGTCAGAGTAGAGCTTCTGTAGACCCGAGTTCAACAAGAGTTTTCATCAGATCTGCTTGTATTTGGATACGGACATGTGTATGCCCAAATTATGTGCTTTGTTAAAAAAAAAATAAGTTGGTTTTGCATGCCTTAATGAATTAGGCCCAGTATTTGTAGAGGACATGGCCACTAGTTCTGAATCTCCAATTGTTACTGTCTACTAGTGTAGGAGTTATTAAAGATTGAATATTGAATGCAGAACAGGAATAATCAGAACTCACACTAGCCTTAGTTTTTATAATATTCACTATCATTGGAACATCGGTTAGTTTTTTGCTAGATTAATACAGAGATGATAAAGGAGTTACTTACATGCATGTTATTATGCTGAAATGCATGGGACCAGCATAACTTAACTACACACGAACCCCAAAAAAATCATTCATTGCAGTGGACAAAAACGAGAGGAGCAACTGGTGGTTGGTTGTTGTAAAAGGTTATGTTTCTACAATACGTGAAATATATGTAATACTTGCAATAGTCTGGTAAAGTCATAGCAGAAGGGGCGTTTCATTGTTTAATAACATTAGTTGTTAAGTTACTAGATGATGCATTACGTGTATATGGATTACATTTGGTGCTAATTGAATGCATGTAGCTATAATATATTACAGAAGTGAGGCACATTAATGATATTATAAACTTGGATAATAAGTTCAAAAATACAGTTTTCCCTTTGTGTGAAAGCAGTGTACACCCTAATATTCCTGATTGTTCTAACTGTACTGTAGAGGAATAAACTATAACTAGGGACTGTAGTGCTTGTATGTGAAATATATACATTTGTAATAGTTTATTTTATTAGTCTGGAGCAATGGCAGCAGAAGGGACATTTCAGGTTTTTTCCCTACCAAATAGTGTTAAATAGTAAATAATACAATATGGAGTATTTTCAATTGTGCGCAATGTTTCTAAGAGCATCGCGGAAGCACATTTTTACCGACATTACGGTAAAAAAACACTGATTTTTGCTCTCACCTCTATGGGACGCGAACAGAAATCAGCGTTACTTCAGTCAAAAAATATCCGCACAAGGCATCTTGCGCCTGTTGCGGAGGCACATCTCGTGGATAGTTAGGAAATTGAATCTGCCCCTAAATGTTAAATTACTAGAGAATATATTAATTGTATATGGATTATTACATTTGGGGCTATTTGAATGTTTGCAGCGCATAGGAGCAAAAATAATGTAGTTCAGAATGTGGCACATTAAGGTTATTATAAAAGAGGACTATAAATGCAGAAATACAGATTTCTCTTAAGCTGAGCATGTAAGCTCTGGTCTTACTAATAGCGCTAAATGTACTGTAGATGTGTAAATTCTAACTAGGTACTATACGCTATGTACTGTACTCTTTGCTGCTTGTATGAGCTGCTTTCTTATTTTGCATTATTGGATTTTTTGTGCTATCTGTTTTTATCAAACAAAAACAAAACAAAGCCAGTTTTGTCTGCAACAATCACATACCCTGTTGTCTTTGTGTAAAGATATGAAGGCAACTCACGTGTACATGAAGTAGAAGGAGAGTCCAGGGGAGATCTGTAGAAGTTTTTCTCACAAGTGCATACAGTGGATGACTCTTGGTTTGTGTAGCTATACTGAGGACAAGGGACACAGATCTGGAGGCGGCTGGACATCTTGTAAAACCCTGGAGGACAAGCTGTTGTGACAGAAAAGAAAAACAAATAGACTGTAAACAAAATTGTGCACATTGCAGTAAATTTATTGTAAATTGAGCATTAATTGGAAATAATTGCATAGAAATGAATATGCTACTGGGTTTTGGTTGAGAATATATATATAGACAGTATCTTGGCATATGTGTCTACAGATAAAATACGAAAAGCACTCAGTCAGTAATTAGAAAGACTCACATTGAGTTGTAATGCTCTACCACTAAATATGGAAATGAAATAATATAATCATACTACTGACCTATGAATTGCACTTCTTAGTTACAAAGAATAGGTAAATCCTCTTGTTGTTTCTTTCAACTCCATCTCTATAAGGGGCTGTTGCTACATTGCACCTACCCTTTGATTCTGCCTTGCCACAGAAAGAAAGGTAGGTGCAATGTGGAAGTTGCCTTACACTGGCTTCTTACTACATTTGGGGGTCTATTTAGGTCTATCTCCAGGTGCGTTTTAAGTTAATCTGTACCGCTCCAGGCCAGTATCACAGAGGCAGCTCGGTAACGCATAGCAGCCCGGCGATTTTTTTGTTGATAGTAAATAGACCACATTTAGTTATGTTCCTGTATTGTGTCACTGTGATAACACACTAGTGATTTTAATAAATAATTGTGTAACACTTCTTTGGCTAAGCATCATTTAGCGGATTGCTCCTGTAGTTATTATGATTGAGCGTTCCAATCCATGTGCAGGATTGAGAGTGAGTAGTGAAATATGAGGATCTAAGATGTTTCCCTGAAGCCTGTGAGAGAAAGAAAAATCTCAGCAGCCAATTAACCTATTAGTATGTTTTTGGGCTGTGGGAGGAAACCCGAGCACCTCGAGGAATCCGGGGAGAAAATTCAAACTCCACAGAGATAGGTCCCTGGTCAGACTGGAACTCATGTCCTCACAACTCTCAGACAGCAGTGTATTCATTGTGCCACAGTGTAACCCTAGTGCTGGTTCTGGGAAGATATTTCAAGTTTAACGAGTGTCCATGCAAATTTAGGCTCACTGATAAAGCTTTGATACTGCCTAGTGGTCAACCATGAGTAGAGAGAACTTTGTAGTCAAGCGCTATCTAGAGTTCCGAGTGGCAGAATATTGAGAGACATTGAGTGAATTTGTGAGGATGTTAGGACTGATGGTAAGCCAAGGTCAAGACTGTTGGTTCAATATCCCTAGAGATTAGAGACTGTGAAGAGAAGACAACTGAGCTAAACAATAAAACCATTAACTTTAATTTGTGTAATAATATCCCTGTATGAAGCGGTACCTAGGGACAAATGAGATGGAGAAGCCTTATGTTTAGTATCAGATGGATAGTCACCTGGGTGAGCGAGAGGCAGTTCTGGTGCAGGACTTGAGTACACTTCAAATTATTTACTGCAACAAGTAAGTGTGTGCTGGAGGAATTCATTAAAGGAGGCCAGATTCTTTGGCATCCATTTTTTTTTTGTATCTGTGGCGTGAACTGTAAAATTGTATGTGATACAAAATAGTCAGTCTGGTTATCAAACTTGCAAGGATCCCACTCTCATTCACAGAGCCTGGGGTTACAGGAAACACTCACATATGTTGGAAAAAACCTGAGTAGGAAGTAAGTACATGAGTGAGAACACACTTGTGTCAAATAGGCTTCAGCTGTAATCCATTTCCTTATAATTAGTGTATTAGGGGTTCAGCTCTTCCAGGCTTATTGAAGCATTTGTAGCATTTAGAATGACTTATTTATAGTGAATAACCAGCCTCTTAATTTGGCCTACAATGATAACAGTCCCAACAGAGTATGACCATAACAACCAGAGAAAACAGTCAGCACTGTGCTATAAATATAACATTTTATAGAAACCGTCTACCTTACTTTAATCCAAAAAGTTCACCAATTTATGCTGCTATCACATTCAACCATGGAAGGTTTGTAAGAACTGTTTATTTTAAGCACCAAAGGGACATTTATTCAGAGATAGCAAGAATAATGGTTATGGGTTACTGCAGAAAAAGTGCAAACAAATCATGAATTAGAGAAATGTGCAACAGGCGCACAACAACTATCCATAATTCTCAGGTTAAAAGCAATCTTCATTGTGCTGTTGTAAAATATTTTCTTTATTTCTGCACTTCTGTAAAGGTCTACACCACTGCGGTAATAGGCATATATACTGAACACGTATATCCACTGGGAACATATTTGTCAGCAAAGCAGAAATTCTATAGTCTATTTGTCAGAAGGGCATTTACACAAAGGAGATGTCTGCTTTCATCTGCCTCAAAGACAAGAAATGAAACATGAACACTGGTTTACTTAGCATTCAACAAACAAGTTTGTTCACTCATTTTGGTATATTTACAATATAAGAGCATCTAGAAGCTTCAATGGGCAGGTTCAAGGTGATCCACCTCAGGCCCTAAGTATCTTTGAAACCGAGACATTTTGAGAAATTGGACTATATCTTCATCTTATGCCTCAAAACAATGATCTAAACACGTCTGTGTTTTATATTAGAAGATATTTAGAATGTGAACATACAAGTTATAATTAATAAGCGATTTATACAGAGAATATTGCAGCAATATAGATATTTCCTGTGAACAAATTTCTTATACTTTTAAGCAAATGTTTACTTTGCACAATTTTTAGGAGATATGTATTAGAAATAGAGGGCTTTATGTAAAGTTGGACGCAATTTACGTTTAAAACATAAGCAAAATTGCATCCTTTTAATGTACTTTATGTAAAGTGCATGTGGTGTAGTTGAGTTTTTATTTCAATTAAAATATTTTATTTTTTTTTAAATCCAGTATTTTTATTGAAATTTTTTAAGATATAAACATACAAAACAACAAAAAGAAAAACAATCGCATACATATCGGAATTAAATGACGGAATTTACAAGATTACATTAAAGCATAATAATAATAAATGTGCTATATTCATTCAGGATCATACATTGTAAATGCTTATACATAAGTATGTTACACATGCAGGGTTTATTACATGGACTTAGATACTTATTATAAGAACTGCGGTAGCCATACATTTAAGTAGATAGAGCATCTGTACTAGATGACATAGGATAGAATGGAGACTCTAACCATCTGTACCATATATTCTCAAATTCCTTCAGAGCCTGGTTAATTAAAATATTTTTAAATTCAGTTTCAGTGTTCTATTTACATTTTTCTCTGGAGCACTACAGGTCCTAGCAGCACTTGAGTTTTAGGAATCATAAATGGGAACAGGAGCTGATATATCAGGTTGGGCATATTTGGGAGCTAGTAAAATAGGGAATATTGCTCTATATGTATGCAATGGCCCTTTAATGCGTAAGTGCAGGGGATTTATTATTTATTTATTAATAGTTATTTATACAGATTATGTAGTGCTGTCCAGAGAATATTTAATCATTCCCATCAGATCCTGCCCAAGGGAGTTTACAATCTATACACCCTACCACACGCACACACGCACTATGATCAATTTTATAGAAGTCGATTAACCTACTAGTATGTTTTTGGAGTGTGGAAGGAAACTGGAGCACTCGGAGGAAGAACACGCGAAGAACATACAAAGTCCACACAAAGAGGACTGAAACCGATAGTCCTGTGCTGTTAGGCACAATGCTAGCCAAAATGCCAGTGTTACTCACTCAGTTAACTGCAAAGTGCCACAGTAGCCTCGCACAACGTGCTCCTGTGCACACTTATGATTGAAATGGTACTAAAATCTTCACTCATTTTTGGTCACATCTCTATGAGTAGTGAACAAAAATAAGCGAAGATTTCAGGCCAGATAACTCTGCGGAGCCTCACCATGCGAGGCTCCAGTGGCACGTCACATAGCATAGAATCTCCCCACTGTGATCTGTAGATTCACAGGTATAATCACAGGGACATGACAAATAGATTGTGATTAAATTTCAGGATTTAAAATTGACTTTATTCGATCCCTTCAAAGAACCCAAAAGAAAGAAATGGAGAAAAGAACCTCTGGGAAATCCCCACTGGATCAGCACAAAGGACAGTTCTACAGTATCAAACTTTTGAGTCAATGTATGGCCCCAAGAGTTAGCCATGGCTGTGACTTTCCATGGATATTGAAGTGTTGCCAGGACCCAATCTAACTAGTCCATGACAAGAGATCTAACAACTGACTGTACAGCAACACTGCATTCCGAGAGAGGATCTGATACTCAGTGAATGCAGAGTATAAAGCAAGTCTGTGTTCCACAACACTGTTGCCACAACAGAAAAATATTATTATTGCCCCACTAAAATAAAATATTTTCCCTTACACATAATCATTAATGAAATTTGGCCCACGAATGTATTCATAAAATAATTTGACCCCCTAAGATAATTAATTTTGCCCCTCTAAACAAGAAACAATGATTACCCTATAATTAAAACTTGCATTGTGCTTTCCTGTTAAGATGGCCAGATAGCCCTAACAGCATGCTTTATATTTCTGTTGAATCTCAGATGAGTTCCTATTTCTATTGAATCTCCCACGAGTTTCTGCTGAACCTCGGACGAGTTTCTGTTTAATCTCCGGCGAATTTGACAAAAACGCCAGTGGTTTAGGTGTTTTAAAATCAACACACATTGCTGGAGAATGGATTTCTGGAATGTCAAAATCCCAGGATATCATATGTGATGACTTTGTGCATAAAATCACCCGTGATCTCAAGCGATTTGCATAGATTTGAAATTGCTGAAAAAAATGGCAGATTAATATATTTAGCCCCAGGAGTGCATGTGAAGTTTCCTGTGTGCTGGAGCTCTAATTATGTAAAGCTATTTCATGAATGTGTTTTCCAATGAATTTAAAAAACACACAACAGATATTACAACTGCTTTTAAATATAAATATAAACACTCAAACATCACCGAGTCAGATAATCTCACTTAATCTGTCCCTTACCTGCTGGTTCTCAATAAATTTGTATGAGTCTCGTTACATTCCAAACACAGCATCATCTGCAGCAGAGCGAGGGACGTTGTTGGGTTAAACATAATGAGCAGAAGAGAAACTGCCATTTTATAAGTAAGGCCTGTGAGTAATTGTTTTGTTAGATGATGTATTTTGTGATGTGAGAACACAGATATTCACAGAGCTCTGCCTACCTTTTCAAATGGAATCAGAAATGAAATCAGATCTTTCCTTTGTGCTTTGATTTGTTCAATTGCACTAATGTAAATTGATTTAAAGGGAGCTTTGAGAGGACCCACATTGAAAAGGTATAGATGTTGTATTCTTCATATGTTCAAAGGACAATTTTATACACATTTCATCCTTGCCTTTGGAAAATTGAATGCTTTCTGGAGCGGGCAACACAATGTTTTATACTGCCACATAGAAGAAAAGATTGGTTTGTACCACACAATAAAGCCAAGAGCTTTGAATGAGGGATTTGCACAAATCCCTCATTCTTCTGCTTCTTGTGGCAATTCTACAACAATACCTGTCACTGCAGCAGCTTGTCAGAACACGGTGATACTGCTTGGGCACAAAATTTCTCATTCATATATAACATCCAAAAGAATTATGATCTGGTTGGTGTGCAAAAATGGAACACCTGGGTAAATGAGGGAAACCAAGCACATTGAAAGCAAGGGCTTCCATCCAGTAGTGGCTCATGAAAATAACATTCCATCAGGGTCAAGGACATATATACAAATGCAGGGATTTCCTTGGTGGCCTATAATTATGCCTAGCATGGCTCAGTGACTTTGAAAGAGGTATTGATGTTGGGGAGCATTTGGTAGGAGTATCACAGCTCAACTTGCTAATATTTCCTTTAAAAGGACAGTGCTAATCCGTATTTATTGGTACTGACAGACCATCACAGAGGTGGACTCAAAACCATGCATATATGATGCTTTTGCTGCACAAAGTGAATCAATGGACTATTCAGTGATTTTTATATTGGTGTTTTCATATTTTTGTCCACAACCTATAAATTTCTCTATTTTCACTCACAAGTGGGCATTGCTACTGGACATTTCTTTTGTGTACATAAAAAACTTTCGCTGAGTATTGTTATTAGCATGAAATTTACTGTAATATGCACAATCATCTTAGTCGATCCCCTGTCACTGGAAAGCATCCCTATACCATAATACTACCACCAACATTCTTCATGGTGGGGATGTTACCTATATAACACAGTACAATGTGACTGCAGATTTAGAAGACCAAGCCTGCCAGATCTATTATTTCTATTTCAGCAATGACAATTAGCAATGGAGCAATGGAGTTCTCCTCTTTGTGTGTTACCTGTGTGACACTGTACATTATGGGACTGCAGATTTAGAAGACAAAGCCTGCCAGACCTATTATTTCTATTTCAGCAATTACAATTAGCAACGGAGCAATGGAGCTCTCCTGAATGTCACTGGAGACTTTGAAGAACACTGCTACCCCTCCTCTTTCTATTCTACCTATTATGCTGCCCAACTGCACTAGAGACTGCCAAGACTGTGCAACCCCTTTTATGTACCTCTGTAAAATGGCGCTGAATCACTGTGGAGGGAGGTACTTATAGAATTCAAAGCTCACAAAATCCATGATCCGGCGATGTAACAATGATGTTTTGCCTCGTTTTCAATTCCAATGGCCCGCCGAGGCGGCTCGGTACTCGGATCTGCTAAGTTCGGGTATGTTCAGTTCTCGGGGAACCGAGCCTGAGCATCTCTAATCATTTGTGGGTTTGCAACCGTTAATGCAAATAAAATGGTTTGACAGTGTAAGTGGGAAATTTAATAATGTACAGATGTTTTATGCAGTTTGTAAACCACCACACATCAGATGCAGTATTCAGATCCAAACAATCCTGCAGTTTGAAGGCTGAAACTCAAACCGTATGTCATGCTCTGCGGTTTGCAAACCCTCAGAAATAGTAGTAAGTTAAATAAAGAATGATGACCCAGTGGTATATTAAATAAATAATAGTGCCCCAATATTTGGAAAATAAAAATGTGTGTCCACTGGTATCAAATAATAATAATTAATGCCGCCTTATGTAATAAATTATTATGGCCCCCATAATTTATAATTAAATGGTACCTCCCTTATAAATACTTACCTAAAATCTTCACTACTTGGTCCGATGAAATCTAATGTGAAGATGGATAAAAAATACTATTGATTGAATTAACTAATTTTATATTGGGTACTCAAGGTGTGTTCCTTTTGATCAGACTGCTTACACAGACAGACACACAGGATTTCTCTTCCCACTTTGGAAACAGACAGACACAAGGATTTTGCTATATGGGCCCGTTTAGGGCATTGGTTAAATTTTGAACATAAAGGAACAAATAATGGTTAAATACATTTGCATAAGACAGTAATGTGTTTTATTGTAATATAGACTGTCACTATTTTCATAGAATTAGATATTGTGGTAAATGTTAGTGTTCTTCAGCAGTAAAATCTTAGGAGTTGGATTGTGTCTTACAATACACCTCATGTTCCTGCTGGATATGGCAGCAAAGTGATATTTACAAAGATTGCCAGTGTTTAAAAGTATAGAATAAGGGAGCTACGATAGGAAGATTTGAAACACTGTAGATGTCTTTACATGGTTTGTGATTATTGTTAAGCATACTTGCCAAAGCTTGAAAAGTTAATTCCGAGAGATCCCGGGCAGGGGGCGGGAGGGGAAATGCAGTTTTTCTGCGGAGGTGGGGGGGGGGGGGTTAAGGATACGATTTACCATGAATCACATCATTTTGACGAGCAAGTTGCCATACACGGGATACATACCCGAATTTCATGAGTCTCATTTTTGTATAGCCCTCTCTTTCTGCCCCCTCGCTTTTCTGTAGTCCTCTCTTTCTGTCCCCCATTTTTCTGTAGTCCTGTCTTTCTGCTCCCCTCATTTTTCTGTAGCCCTCTCTTTCTGCCCCCTCATTTTTCTGTAGCCCTCTTTCTGTCCCCTTGTTTTTCTGTAGCCCACTCTTTCTGCCCTCTCATTTTTCCGTAGCCCTTTCTTTCTGTGCCCCCTCCCCCACTTTCTGTAGTCTGTATTTACCTTCTATGCTTCTTTTTTCGCTTCTCTGCTTGATCGCGGCTCCTATCACTGGCAGCGTCGTGACGTCACGACACTGCCGGAGCCGGAAGCAGGACACACACTAAGATGCGGTGCTGCACCACAGAGAAAAAAAGTTAAAAAGTTAATTAAACTTTAAAAAACCCATGGAAAAAAGGTATTGGAATGCCGTTCTGAGCGTTCTATGACAAAAAAAGCCCTGTATATATATATATATATCTATCTGTGTTGTATATTATATATAACTATATAACTGAAGTAGGTGTGTCATAAGAGGGAAATTGTAGATGCATATGGTAATGTAACGAACATATCCAGAACTAGAAGAAGAAGATAACGTGCGCAATTATGGCGTAATTACAGATTCTTTTACAGCTACTGTTAGTTTTTTTAATTTATTTCGGTCGGGGGCACTATTATTTATTTATATTCATATGGGGCCACAACTAGTTATGTACTTTTGTAGGGGGCCATCACTTGTAGTGCATGCTCTTGTGGACCTACAAGTGGAAGTATGCTCTAAATTTTGAGAGTTTTGGGGCCCTGTTCATTTTTTTGCTCTGCGTCAAGAAAAGCCAAAATGGTGAATGTGGATTAAAATGGCAAATAAGTATTGCTAAGGAACTGTTGAGCTTGTGCAGGGAAAGGTTGAATTATGAGCATTTCTAATTTTAGAATATTTAAGCCACTGTGTATATTACGGATGTCACCAGTCCAGTTATCACCCAATCATTCTGGATACCTGGGGGTAAATTTATCAAGCTGTGGGTTTGAAAAAGTGGAGATGTTGCCTACAGCAACCAATCAAATACTAGCTCTCATTTTGTAGAATGTACTAAATAAATGATAACTAGAATCTGACTAGTTGCTACAGGCAACATCTCCACTTTTTCAAACCCGC
The DNA here is from genome assembly GCF_038048845.1 of Mixophyes fleayi. Taxonomy (NCBI): domain Eukaryota; kingdom Metazoa; phylum Chordata; class Amphibia; order Anura; family Limnodynastidae; genus Mixophyes; species Mixophyes fleayi. Next base: position 208,646,579 of record NC_134403.1, on the reverse strand, counting down.
AACTTGATAAATTTACCCCCTGGTGTTCTTCACCTATTAATTGGAGCTGCGGAAGCCTTGTGGTAAATAAAAAATTATAATAATAAGATTAATAATTGTTCTAGTTAAACTACAACAAGGTGCTTGTAAGCCAAATACTACTAAAAAAAGATGCTAGACAACATAGCCTATGCAGGTTGTCAAGGATGGTGGGAGCACAGATAGCAGTGGAGTATCACATTTGGCTCACCAGTTTTACAGCCCTGATGCAGGAGCACATTCCTGATTTGACCCCTTCTGATGCTTCTGTCTGTCAAGAACTTGAATCAGTTCACCATTGTAATGTTCATACCATAAAACCTTTTAGAGCTCTATTAAAATGTAACAGTTCACTGTATTAAACTCAGCAGAAAACCAAAGGATACAACACTCACCTTTGTCTACAGCCCGTAGTAGGCCAGTCATTCCGCATAAAAAAATGACTTGTCTTTGTGTTGGATGCTGGTGTATACTTTTATAATGGAAATTTTTTCCAATAAGAGAACTATTAAGTGTTTCCTGTATATAACTGAATATACTGCTATTATTTGTGTATACGTTGGCAACAACTTCAAGAGTACTATAGCATATGGATTATAATAAGAAAAGAGAACAATGAATACACATGACACAATTACCACCTGATGTGCTGGTCTATTATTTGTTTTGTAAATCATGTTAGAGGTCCTGACCACATTTTTAGACATGTGTCATCCTCCTTCTCACACACCTGCTTCCAGAGCTTATTAATAAACAATACAAGCCAGGAAGTCATTATCTTTTAAGAGAAAAGAGATATGTTAGCTCATAGAGAAAGTAATTAGGAACTTAACCTTGATTCTGACGTTAAGTTATGAAAGCACCATTTAGTAAAGCTAATTACTTTCATGTATTCAGTCCTTTTGCAGGCATCTTTACAGTACTTTAAGTATACAAATAAAATTGCTATGTTTGGGTGTATACTTATATTTGTTAATTGCTTTGCATTCTTTATTATATAACAGCCTCTAGTAAAGACTTTCTGTTTACATTTACAGTTGTAAATGTTATCAAAAGTATTTTAGAAACCAGACCTTTGCTTTATAAATAGCATTTTTGTATTGTAAGTTTCACATTTTAACTTTTTTAACTCCATCTGTATAAGCAGTACTCGGCTTCCAGGGACTCACAGGAGCATTTACCTCCCCATGCTTTTAAATATGACCTGTGACTGAAATAAGAAGGTTCAATGACCTGGGAGGATACTGATTCACATTAAAGGTCTTATGTAGAGTTGGACTCATTTGCGTACTGCGCGTTCAAACAAACAAGACTTACATTTGATTCTACATGCAGAGTCGGTCGCATCTTACGCTTATAGAGGGAGAGGGAAAGCTAAGGCTAAGTACAGTAAGGACATGTTCACGTGAATACGACCGACGTAGACCTGGATGCAGACGCAGATACACCTATCAGGAAACATATTGAATGTGGGTGGCCCACTCAGTATACTACGTAGAATGTGTCTTTTTTTCAGACACAATTTATATCTGCTTTTTAGACAGAAATTGCGTCTCTAGATAAGGCAGGAAGGAAGCAATTGGGTGTGCTTCTGGCATAGCAATCTTTATGATATTGCTCTGTGCTGTGCTGTGCTGTGCTGTAAGAGACACTTCTGGAGTATTCTCAAAGCTGACAATGGTTGTGACATTATCACTGATGCATTTTGATCTAACCTTGAAAATGATCTATGTCTAGATCCAAACGCGTTGGTTACTGTGTGGTATATTGAACTGCCTTTTGACCACCAATATCCTGGAGCTACTATATACTGAAAGATTGGATGTAAAAGAATTGGACTTATAAGTTTGTTATATGCAGCAGAAATTAGAGAATCTGGAAGGAAGATTGGCTGTTATTCATATTACCTGTTTATGAGATGTAAAGATTTTTAAAACTATCTGGCAATAAAGTTTTTTTAAAAAGGGTTATCCGCCTAGATCCAGCTTTGTTCTCTTTGTTTCCTATTCTTTGAATGAATATCGGGGAGTATGAAGAAAAGAGACAAAAGAAAGAAGAAAGAATGAAAAAGACCCTTTATTGAAATTCAGTTTCATCTGCCTGTTAATGTAAGCATAATACCAAGGGGGAAATCAGGAGAATCAATGTTTATCTACCCATGACATAATTTATGGATTTTTTTAATTTACTCCACCATATATGATACAATTTCTTCCCTCACATATGGATTTTCTATGTGGTCTTATGTAGAGATGTTCACTGACCCCCGTGTTCTGGTTTTGGTGTGGGATCTGGTTTGGTATTGGCAAAACCGCCCTTGCGTGTTTTGGCTTTGGATCCCGATTTGTTTCAAAAAACCCTATTTGTTTTTGCTAAAATCACATATTTTTGCTTTTTTTCCACCTTACATTATTATTAACCTCAATAACACTAATTTCGAGACATTTGCAGTCAATTTTGACCACCTCACAGATCACAATATTATTTTCTGACACATTCAAACAGAGACTGCAGATTTAGAAGACCAAGGCTGCCAGACCTATTATTTGTATTTCAGCAATGACAATTAGCAATGGAGCAATGGAGCTCTCCTGAATGTCACTGTAGACTTTGAAGAACACTGCTACCCCTCCTCTTTCTTTTCTACCTATGATGCTGGCCAACTGCGCGAGAGACTGCCAAGAACTGTGCTACCTCTTCTGTGTCCCTCTGTGAAATGGCGCTGGATCGCCATGAAGGGGGCGACACTTATAGAATCCAAAGCTCGTGAGAGCCGAGATCCGACGACGTAACAATGACGTTTTGCCTCGTTTTCAATTCCGAGGGCGCGCGAAAGTACCGTGCCGGCTCGACTAGGTACTCGGATCTGCTAAGTTCAGGTGCGTTCGGTTCTTGGGGAACCGAGCCTAAGCACCTCTAGTTTTATGTATATTCTGATGTTTAGTGTGTACCTTATCTGACAGAACACTGACCACCACTTTACAAACTATTGAACGTTTAGTTGATTTGAGTGGTTTATTGGTATTCCATTTAGTTTGTTTAAGGCTGCTGTGGTTATTGAAGTGCCCTAGATTCATCTTTTTGTGCTATAATTAAAGGCATTCTCTCAATGATTTTCACTACACAGCTGCAACTTAGCACTTTGCTATGCAACACCAATATATGCACCCCCAAAAAGATCTACATTTCCAAGAACAATCAATTGAAAATGTTTGTTCCATCTGTGGAAATGCCCTAAAATTGGGACTCTAGAAAACCATTGTCGACTAATGTGTGTGTTCATTTTCTGTGCGTAGCCCATAGAGCCCAGGCAGTGTGGAAGGGGCACACAAGATTAGACCATTTTTTATATAATTTTGATTTTGTAACTTTTTACCAGCAATTCATCATTTTTGAAAATGTGTGTATTTTATGAATTCCATATAGACAGCCCAATCCTCATTGTTTTGTTTCACATTAATGTTGAATTTAAATGAACATGTTTACAATGTTAACCATATTTCAAATGAGTAACATTTAAATGCATTAATAAAGGTTTTTAAAATGAAATAAATAAATTCTTAAATGAAAAGTTAGTTTTGTGACATTTGTTAAGGATTGCTATTCACGAGAAACTGTAACCGTCCTTGAGAGAGCTGTCCTGCAGGACTCCAGAGACATCTTTCATTATCTTTTCAATATGGCAGCTCTCAGGCAGTTCCAGACTAGCGTGCAAATATTACAGGGTTGAAAATAAATTACAAGCGGGGAAAAAATAATTGAATTCAGTACACCCATCTATTCCACACTCACAAATTATCATCTTTCCACCTGCGACTGCTTAATAACACAGCAAAACTAAATTATTAAACACTTGTGAAAAAAGGTTTGGCATACTAATGCTTGTCTTTTTCCCCTCTACTCTATTTGGAGTGCAAGGTCTGAATGTGGAATTTTAGTAAATGCATTCGTTAAAGTAAGAAGTCTATGAATATTTGATGAACCAGCTGCAGTAAAGTGCAAACTTAAGGTAATAGCCGTCTATGTAGGGGGCTGATTGAAAATATTTCTCTTGCTATTTGTTCAGTGTTTCTCCACCTGTGAGTTGTCTTGAATACTCTTTTATGTTAGAACAAAATCCCAATACAATGTGCTGTGTTGCTTTTAGGTCATTCCTAAAGACACAATGAAAAAATATGTATTTTACATTAACTTGAAACTCTCAAAGAAATATTGGCGTGATTACAGTTCTGAAAATTGATATCAGTGAAAAGCACGGATAAATGTGAAAACAATATTGTACACCAGGTGAAAAATGTATGAAATAGCGATTTTTGCAAATCGCCATTATCGGGCGACTTTGCATGGTAAATTTAAAGCGGCAACAGCTTTAAAGGCAAATTTTGCTTTTAAACTTACCATGCAAAGTCGCCAGATATCTGCGATTTGCAAAAATTATTATTTAATACATTTACCCCCAGGTGTGATATATTTAGTTCAATTTTTTTTCTCCTATCATCCAGGTGGTTCAACCAATAATGAGCAGTCTAGTTAAAGTGTACTTTCTAAATGTTAATGTACAACACCTAATCATAGGTCCACTTTAATGTTAACCGCTCTGGTTATTAAATGACATTCTCTCAACATTTTAAAAATTATAAATATATGCTTTAAAAATGGAATCAAAAAAGTAACAACTACATGAGATGACTTGTACAATTTGCTACACTAATCGTGTCGGAGGTCAGTCCTCACAGCACAATTAAGCTTACTTACCTTCCCTTCTATTAGACCACTCTCTGTTTAGCCAGAACTTCTCTCACACTAATAGCCACTGAGGAACAGCTCATGGTCATTCTCTCATGACAACCTATAAATTATCATTGTCATTCTCTCATGACAACCTATAAATTATATGATCTTATAAACAAGAAAGGAAATATGTTAGACATTTAGAAGAATATAAAAGGAATTTCCATTTTTTAAGTGCTTTTATCTTACGTTTGTACTTACTTCCTTTTATGTGATGCTTCTCAGCCAGAGTTCAAAAACTCCCCCTGTGAGGTTTGAGCCATTGTGTCTAGAGTAAGCACATGCTATGGAAATAGCTCTCCAATACTAAAGCCTGCCAGTGTACAGTACATGGCTAGAATGCATAGGGCATGACCACCATGCAGAGAATGCGTAGCCAGCATGCAGGGTAGCTTTTAACTGGAGTGTCCCCCAATGCCAATTGTACCCAGCCTATAGATGCCCTCCACTGATGGGTAACATATGCAGCAATTCCTACATTGGAGGGATTGCCTCTTTTTATTTCTTAAAAAAAATACTGTGACTGGAACAATGTTTTCCTGTGTCTCCTCTATTATTATTAAATGGGACAGGATCATTTTGAAAGTTTAAAAAAAACAGATATATCTTGCTGGATGGGGGCTGTGACCTAATGAACCACTATAAAACTGCAAGAGTGCAGTTGCGGGTGCTCAGCTTAAAGGCCAGTAGAAAGACAAGTGCAGTCCCTGTGCGCCCTTAGCACCCCTCAAAAGCCAGCCCTTGGCATTCCACAGTATATTTTGTGCCTGGAACATACCATACCACTGCTCTGAATATAATACTTTTACATCAAGTGAGTTTGATTTTCTCAAAATGAGAGGGGGATGAATTCACCCTCTGATCACTATTGTTGCATCTCATTTATCTGCAATCATGTACCCAGGCTAATAGGGAATACTGATTGTCCAAGATAGTACCCACATTTGTATCCCCAGTCACATGACATAGACACCTAACTCTGAGGCATAGAAATTGAACATTGGAACCGAGCATCCTTTGTTCACACCACACTGATGCTGAATGTGGAAGTTATTGTTATTTAGGAACTAGCTCTATGTGAAACGGGTAACCATCCAGCATAGTACCGTGGGAAGAGCTAGATGAAAGGGAAAAGGGTCCTCTGTTTTACATGTGGGCTTTAGGGAAGATGATTAATTTATCTCCAATTACATGTATGTGTGAAAAGCAAACATTCCACAGCATGCTGCTCAATGCAGTAAGAATGTGAAGGCCTGCTGTCCCATAAAGTATAGTCAAACATACATGTCTATGGCAAGGGCAAAGCTACAGGGGGTGCATGGGGTGAGGCTACAATAGATCCTTGAGGTGAAGAAGGCCCAACAATGTCGGGGTGCACCCACTGCAATGCCTCATTCCCCCTGAGGTCCCCACACTGCTTTCAAAAAAAGCAGAGCAGAGGCCTCTTCTGAGCTGGTGCATGTAATGCAAGAAAAGGCCGATGCTCTGCAGAGTGGGAGGCTAGAGAAGTATCGCTAGATGCTTACACAAATTTAGCTACTTCATTGAAATATTTTTGGGGGCGGGTTGCAAAAGGAATTATTGCAATCTGAGGGGAGCTGTAATTATTTTTATTTTGTATGTGTGGCCAGCTACACTGCATCATTTCCACTTTATCGGTCTGTGAGTTTTAGTTTTTGCTTGTTTTACCTTCTTTTGTATTTTAAACTGCACAGTATAGCTTCTCTTATTCTATATGACTGGTATACTTATTAGTATTGCTTTTTTAGGGATTTGGATAGACATTTTCTTCTCATTCCCCAAAATACCAATAGCAGCAATCAAGAAAGCTTAACCTTCATAACACAATGTAGCAACCACTCCAAAGCCCTAGAAGGAATCATTAAAAAACATTGGCCCATACTACTGAAAAATGATAAACTGTGTAAGATTCTTCCTAAAAAAAACAAGATTTATCTACAAGAAAGGCCACAATCTGACAATAGACAAGGTGATTAGCAGCTCTATAACCCCTAGCAATGTAGAGGGCAAAGAGACTTGGCTAGGTAAAATCAAAAAATTTTTTTTTCTACTGCAACAGTTGCCAATCATGTACTTTAAATCTAACAATACAGGAAGAACTTACATTACAGAGATGATCTCCTGTGATACTTCTGGTGTTTTATACTTACTTGAATGTCCTTGTGAATTAAAGTATGCAGGACGCACTGTGAGAAGTATAATAGTAGCATAGCACTTACAGAACATTAAGAATCAGTATGACAAACATAGTAAACCTGCACATTTCTCAGAATCGCATAAACATGATCACTCTGCCCTTAAATTTATAGGGCTAAAAAAAGTTTATAGGGATAAAAAAAAGTACCTAGGTCTCGGAGAAGAGGGGCTATCTGGAAGTTATCCTGAGGGAAGAGTCCAAATGGAGCTATAATTTGAATACATTGTCCCTGAAGGGACTTAGGAGTATATTTACTAAACTGCGGATTTGAAAAAGTGGAGATGTTGCCTATAGCAATCAATCAGATTCTAGCTGTCATTTTATAAAATGTACTAAATAAATGATAGTTAGAATCTGATTGGTTGCTATAGGCAACATCTCCACTTTTCAAACCCGCAGTTTAGTAAATATACCCCTTAATCTCGACTCTGACTTGGGAATGTTTTTAGAGTACTTATGTCATTGCACTCACTCTAGCCATGTAGCCCTTTATGTGGATTTCACTACACCAAGTTCTGTGATAGAGTGATCACGAAGTTGCCCTGCATGTCCATCCTACATTAGCCAGACTAAACTTGGGTTACATATCCCCTTTGTCACCACTTTCATGCTATTCACATGTAACAAGTGTTCTGATTTTGACTCCTATTTGTCATTATTTGTATTAATTTATTAATATTTTTCATTAACTCCGTTTACTCTTTTTGGTTTCTATATGTGATTTTACATTAAACTTACGTAAAACCGTCACGTTGTTCTCAACTGGAATATTATATAGCCGCCCTTATCTGCATTTGGGGTCTATCTCCTTAAGGACGCTTTATACTTAGACCATATGTATGCAGTTACCCAATTTTTGTTTGTACACTGCTTCCTTACCGATCGAGTTTTTAAAGCTTTTAAAGCCCCTGCTTTGGATTCACTAACCTTTATGGATTTCTAGGTTTTCTGCAGATACAAGGTCCCTATTTAAACACGTTTTTAAATTAATTGGAACCAATGGAATCATGCGGACCAATCAGTTTATTGCGCAAATTACTCTAATTACCTAAGGACTCTTTGGTTATTTATAGAGCCATCAGGACATCCACTACTGCACATCTCACTATTCCCTGATGAATCCTGATGTACAAACTTTGAAACAAGTAGATTGTGGACTCAAACTACATCACCCATATTGCTTACTTGCCTCCATAACCTGGAAACCAGTTACTTTTTCTTTAGTCACTATGGATAACTTTGCGGAGACTTAGAAACAGAACTCAGAACCCTCACTGCATTGCGAGTGATCACTGCTCAAAAAATTGTCTCAGACATAATTGCAGCACCCTAACTTGGACAACATTAGCTTGGCTCAATGGTGCCACCCCCAACCTAGCAACTGAGGAGACGGTCATAATGCGCATGATGTGTACTAGGAGAAATTCTGGGTGAGTGTTACAAACTTTACACATTGCCTTATCGTTTTTTGGACCGTTGCGTGGTACCCACAAACTGGCATTTAAAAATATGTTATTCCACATATACCCTTTTCATATATGGCATATAACAATTACTGTTTGGGTGTATACACAAACATATCATATTGAGGAATTTAGAAATACATGCATTCACTCTCTATGATTATCCAATATTTGTATGACACAGACTCTCTGGTGGTATAACAACTTTCTACAACAAATACATTTTATTTTATTTATTATTTGTTATACTTTTTATGTTTTGTTATGAATTTCATTTGATGACAATATTTCCTTTTGATAAGTAAAGTGTGTGATAATATTCTACAAGGTTCTTGTGCTACATATTAAGGTACACATTCCTTTTACTTACATACTGATCATTCTTCCTTCTTTCACCTGTTGCAATCTTCTAGATCCCCTGGGTTACAATTATCCCTTTATATATCATTTTGTCACTTTTTTCTTACTTTTCACATCTCTAGTTTTACTTAATAGTTCGCTAAAGGATAAGACAATTTGGAATGTGAATTGTAATGAAAACTTAATAAATAAATAATATGGACACTTAGGGCGATATTCAATTTGTGCAGAGGTGTCTTTGTAAACGAAGACATCTTGCGCCAATGTTATGGCTGGAATCTTGCTCATTTTTTCTCGCACCCCATAGAGGTGCCTTCACAACAGGATCTATTTTACATTTTCTGTAAATAAATCAATAACATTCTGCATATAGCACCCCCTGCACATACATAGAGTGATTACTGAGAGATATGGAAATAGGGTTGGTCCAGTTTTATCCTGTCTAATAAGTTACGTTGTTCTAGATAATAGTGCCTACTATAACAGGAGATTGCCACTAGAACAAGCAAACTACCATGTTCTAGCGCAGTCTCTGCTTCTCACAGACAGAAGCTATCACCAGGACAGCTTACTGCACCATGTGGAGCAATCAGAGGAGATGCTGTTTGTTCTCTGATTGGATGATCTGTTATGTGCCTTAAGTCGGACACAGTGATGTAAAATAAAAGTCCAAATAACAATCATTAAGAGTTGTTTACCATGATATTATGTTATACTAAATGTCAGTTTAATATTTTGTGTCATCTTTATGCACAAGATCGGCTTTATTTCAAATGTGAGGCATGCTGGGTGCCTGGCTCCCAAGTCTTTTTCATACCTAGCAACATCCCTGTTTCTTTTGCCTACAGGAAAACAGGACTTTGGCTTGTGTTCTAGTTCTATGAAGTTTTAAAAAATTTTGCATATATAATTGCAAATAATATTGGTAACTTCTCTCCTTCTCTACTTACATACAGCAACCAGTAGCTTTAGAGGTCAAATAGTACATGGCATGCTGTACATTTTCTGCAACTTTCATATATTGTAAGTTGAAATGAGCTTCAGCATCACAAGTTACCCTTAGATTAATAGATACAATGCCACGCTTTATGTGCCCATTCCACTAGTCATTCACCACAATTTTAGGGAGAATTGGCCTCACAGTTCCCACTTTAAAACCATTAAAATCAGGAAATGAAGACATTTGTATGAGTTTAATATAATTATTATTTTTACTATTATTATTATATTATTATTATTATTATTATTATTACACTTTTATTCACAACCAATGCCAACCCAGGCCAACAGTGCTGACCAATCTGTCTCTGCCCCAGTGAAGCACAACCACATAGGGGTAGGTTTAGTCAACAGTCTGCATACAACTATAGTTTTGGATCATGTTGGAAAAATGGAGACACCAAATCCCACACAAACATGAGGATAGCATATAAATTGATCCACACACATAGCAACCTGGGTGATTGAAACAAAAAAAAATTAAATGCCAGGACAACAAGAATAGTTTTGTTTTGTTTTTGTTTGTTTTTTGGGGGGGGGGGCTTGGTCTAATTTTTATATTAAGCTATATTTATAGTATTCTGATTTTATATGCTTCCCCTTTATTTTATTTTTTTTAAATATTTTTGCAAGGTCAAACAATAATATAACCAACACTTAAAGAAACCGAGGAATGCTTCCCTTTTAAATAACTTATTGGGTTTATTGGGTATTCCAGTTGCAGACCCAATAAATTTAAGCAAATGCAGTAGCACTATATATAACAGTGCCTGGTGGTAGAAGAATTAAAGTGATTAAGAAGCAGGAACACGTGTTTTTCGTAAATGTCAGTAACTAGATGATAAATAAATGAAAAAGACTGTCCCTGTTGGATGCTTAGTAATTGCCACCTGAATATGCAATGAGCTGATATTTGCTTGTAATTTAATGTTATGATCCCAAAGATACATTTACTTCCAGAAGTTGTGTACTCAGGTACTTTGCATTCATTTTCATAAGCAATTATGTGATTATTGGATATCTCTTTATGTTCAGCGAGGGAAAGAGATAAACCCAGTCTAAAATATTGACATTTCAGTACACAATCTGCAGAGAGAAACACACACACACAGCACATTTCTTTGAGATGAATGGCGTGATAATACCATTCTCCTCTAACTATGCCACATTTCCTTATGTGCCACCTCTATACGCATCATGTTTAAATGTTAACAATCTTTAATGAATAAAATGACCTGTAGTGGTTTGCACATAGTCTCTTTTGAAAAACCTCATTTGTTTATTTTTTTTTCTTTTGAATCAAATATTTTTATTTAAGTTTTCAAACAATACAATTAAAACAGCAAAAGCAACTAAGAACAGATTTCCAGTTCTTTTGAATATACAAGCCTGTAAAAAATTGCTTATGAAAACATTAAGTATACATGCAACGCACAGTATGTGTGAATGTCCAATGTAGCATGTGGCCCAAAATGGTAAAGTGTCACCTCACACCCCCACCCCCACCAAACATTGTGACTCCTGAACCCAGCATCCAACCATCCAGCCGTTGAATACAAACTGAGGAGTATGTTCATATTCAAGGTTGGTTAAAATCTACCACCAGTGATCTCAATTTGTTTAAATTTCTACATAAGATCAAACCCATAAAAGAGCAATTAAACCTTAGATGCTGCCTAGCTCGAGCAGCATTGTCCCAGATCAGGGATTCTCAACTTGATATTTGAACTTATACGTGGCTGCATGATACAAAAAGGTTTAGAAACCATTTTCTAGATTAACTAAAAAGACACAAGTTTTGATGTTTTTGCAGTTGAAAGTTGAGGATCTGACAGTGACATTATTTCATGCATATAATGACTCCCTGTGATCTTGAGGAGCTGAGATTATAAAATAAATGACACCTCAAATTGTCATTTCCTAAACTGTGGGAACTTCCTTCTTTTAAATACTCATGTGATTCAGAAATAAGAGCCATTTATTGTATCCGTGTATAAGGAAGGATGGAACACCTTGAAATCATTTGACAGTATAAGTAGAGGATGCTTTGCTTAATAAAGGTTCAAATAGCTGTCATTCCTTTCCCTGGCACACTTTTCATCTTATTGCTAGCTGGGTGAGTTGGCATCCATCTAAAATTGCATGTAGTTCATCAACTGTTAATGATATTTCTATTACTGGAATCTTACAGCAATGTTGGCGGCTGAGAAACCTATTTTTCATGTAACAATATGTCAAATATACATTAACTTTTCTATGCTAACATTGCCGTATATCACAGGTAATATACTATTAAAGAAATGCATCTTGTGTATAGTGTTGTCAAGTGCACTTGACATGGAAAAATTATGTGTAAAAGCTTGAACCCAAAGCAATATAAACGGGATTTGGAGTTACAAGGACACAAAGTCAGATCAGAACTTGAAGTACTTGACATTTTTGTAAAATCCGTATTCATAGCAAAGTTATAGATAACCAAGAAATATGGTAACACATTTACATTGTCCCCAGTTTCCATTAAACCTCTGTAAACTTAAAAAAAAAGTTCAATGAGATCCAGACAATAACCATATATACTTATAACCTTTTCCATTAAATAATCTGTACTACCATAGCAAATATTTTGTGGCCATTTCTACTAAAAAATGCTAACTTATCGACACTGCATGACCTCTATGGAAATCTAGTCCTAGGCACTACCATAGATGCTCTTCATATTACAACAATTATATTTGAGCGCTTTATCAATGATCATGCCACAAAATAATTTGTATGCTCTGAACATGAGTGTTCCATTATTTATATGTAGCTACGTTTTGCCAAAGGAAAATTCTGGTTATTAAATTCATCCAGCCCAGCATACAGCTCATATGTAAAAAGATATGCTCCACCCACTTGGGTCACTCATTTTAAAGTGTTTAATAATAGGATAAATGCCAGTAAAGGCAAATCCCACCTAGATATCATATAACAAACTTACTACTTACATAAGCATTACAGCACCACAACATCCCACATTTACACTGTATACATTTGATTACACTGACAATAGTGCTTATTCAAAAGCATAATGCAACATGCAATGATGGGTTGTAACCATTCAGATATACATTTTTATTAGTCTGACATTTAGACTGCAATGGCTGATCATAATGGTGGACTACTACTGCAATGGGCCCTGGAAGGTGCTGAAATCATGGACCACAGAACATATATTTTTGACAAGCTTCATCACTCATTGTAACTCATTTTTTAATAACCAATAACACTATAATTTTTTCACAAAATCCCTCTGCAAGCCTCTGTATAAACATATAGGACTCATAGTCTAGCTATAAGAGAAAAAATATATAAACAAAAAAAATTGGAATTATCAATAATGCCTCACTGCAAACTTACCTTAGTCAAGGTCAGAAATCACCCATTGAGTGGGAATAGGGAAAGTCCCAGTTATCTTGCTAGGTTTTAGTCTTATATGCCTGTATTAAAATCTACCTCTGCTAGACTGCTAAAAGGTGAAATATGATTGCTATGGCTTACAGCAAATCATTGCTTTTTACCATTTCATTAAATAACCCCAAATGTCAGCTTGCATAATGCTGCCAAGAACGGCGCTGCATAGACAAAACCACAATGTATCTACAAAAGATTAGCAGTTTTTTTTACTAAGACTGACACTAACTATAGCCTATTTTGTCAAAACCGAAGATGAAAATCTACAGTATTAATCATCATTGTATGACTGCTATTATTAGAAAAGTTGTTCAGGAAACTGCATATAATCATTAAATAATATGGATAAAAATACAAAACTTTGAATTTTGTAATTTGCTTTTCAAGAAAATTTTGGTAAAAAGCATATATAGTAGTTACATGCAGATAAATTGATAAAACATGTAATTTTAGCTCAAATTGAATTAAAGTACTTTACCACACAGTTTAAAGATATATTGCTCAATGTTCATTTATAAATTGTGACCAGTTTTGTAGTACTGATGTTCTGGATGAGGCACACTAAACGTTTGAAACATTGATTCAAAAGACTATAAAAGTTGTCACTAAAACCCCTTACCCATTGGCGTCAAAATAAATTATTTTGCTAGCATTTCTAACACTAGTAAAAACATGGGAAGGAGTATGATAATGATTGATTCTAATGTCACTGTACCCTGTACATTTTCACATGCAGTCTGGATCATTTGTGTTACGGTCTGGTGTTCCCAACACTGGCTGCTCCGTTTAGTTGTGTATACCACAAGTGAACGCATTGCCGTCAATGGGGTGTCCTTTATTGACTGTACTGACAGCAAGTGCAAGTGCTCGTCATGCTTCACATGTTAAACACAATCATGTCTGATATGCGGTGTCACTGGCATTTAACACAATACTAGTTTGTATTGGGCCTTAATGTTAGTTAGCTATACTGAAAAACATTAAAAATGGACACCTGCAAACCACATGTAAATAAATAAAATATTTCTTTAAGCGCACAAGCATTATAGCTAGTGGCCCCAATTTCATTTTCAGCCTTATCCACCTGAACAAACAATTTTCCCATTTAGACACCGAAGAATGTCAGTGTCATATATGAGTCACTTTATTTTACCTGCTATAGGAAAGGTAAATTAACTAATATCCAACTGGAGGTTAAATCTTTTTAAGATGGGTTCCTTAGAGCAGTTTAGATGTCTATGATAAAAAGAACCACTGAAAATATGGCAGCATCAAAGGCACAAGGTCTGCGTTTAGTAAGTCATCATAACGTTGCAGTGTGGGTTATAATCTCAGCAGGCAAGACATTTTCTCAGTGGTTAGCACTGGCAGCCACCAAAGGCTGAGAGGAACATCATTTTATCCGAATTGCTGAGCTATGAAGGAGGGCTGATTAGTGCGGCAGACCTTTTTGTCACTGTTTAATGACATATTGATTCTTTGCAGCCGGCAGGTGTTCAATACTGACCTTCACCTGTTTACAAATGTGTTTGGTTAAAGGATATAAAAGGAGTTCTATAAAAATATGCCGCTGTGAGTGAGTGAGAGCTGAAAGTGGAGTTTTCTCAGTTGGCGAATTGTCAAGGAAAACAGCAAAGAGCATCCTGATCTATACTTTGTACAGGACTGCATTTGTGGGACTAGCTCATTGGAACTTTAATTGATCATTGTCCTCATTAAGCACAAAGTGACTTGTGGCTCTGAACATTAAGGGTCTGATTCACTGAGGCACACAAAACAAACCTAATGTGCATTTTTTTTTTTTCAATGCACATAATGGACCTCATTTAGAGTCGGAAGCAAAGTCCGTCTAAGAAGTGTAGGAGTGGGAGTGTGCCGCAGCTTGGTAGGTAATTACGAGTGGCAAGCAACCCCATTTGCGTCCCACTCTTAACACTCTATCGAGCTGCGAGCAGTTCCTGCAGCTAACTGCTTGCGCCACCTAATTCCTGCCGCACAGCTTTAGACCTGTTTTGACGTGTGTTGCGTCTGCGCCTCACTGCGACTAGGATGTATTTACATGGTCACGCCTTCACAATTCGGTGTTCCTCCCATTCTCTCGTAGTGAGTCGCAAGCTGTCGTAAGTGTTAATTGCGTCCAAGATGCAGGAGATTTGGTGCTTTCTGCACATGTGTGGTAGTGTTTTTTGGTTAGATGCACCTAAAACGGACTTTGCGTCTGACTCCAAATGAGGTCCGATATGGGCATACGTGCATCCATACTCAACTACAAGCGGATATGAAGGAACCTCTCTTTTTGAATAAGTGTCTGGGTACAATCTGCAGGATATGTACAATACATAGGTGCAATATAAAGTCCCAGCAGAACGAACAGATAAAAAAGCATTCAATTATTGTCACCTGTTAATAATATAGGTATACATATGAAAACACCCCAAACTTACTTTAGCCCTTGTCAAGATCAGAAATACCCCACTGTGGCTTTTACCATTTTATTAAGTGACCCCAAATGTCAGCTTGAATAATGCTGCCAAGAAAGGCGCTGCATAGACAAAACACAATGTATGCACAAAAGATTAGCAGTTTTGTTTATTAAGACTAACACCAGGTGGTAAATGTATGAACATGTGGGTTCTTCAACACCCGCGTGTTCAGCGTGTTCGGCGATTAAATTTCAAGCGGCGCTGCATTGTATTGGGAAACTTAGCTTTACAATGCAGCGCCGCTTGAAATTTAATCGCCGAACACGCTGAACACGCGGGTGTTGAAGAACCCGCATGTTCATACATTTACCCCTAAGTATAGCCCATTATGTCAAATGCAAGTATGAAAATCTACAGTATTAATCATCATTGTATGATTGCACACTTTTACTAGGAAAATTGTTCTGGAAACTGTATATAATCATTAAATAATATGGTATAAATACTTGACTTTGTAGTTTGTAATCTGAGTTTCAAGAAAATGTTGTCAAAAAGCATATTTTTACATGCAGATAAATTGATAAAAAATGTCATTGTAGCTAAAATTTAATTAAAGTACATTACCACACAGTTTAAAGATACATTGCTTCATGTTCCTATTTATAAATTGTGGTCAGATTTATAGTAATGATGTTCTGGATGAAGGACACTAAACTTCTGAAACACTAGTTCAGAAACACTTTAAAGGCTCCTTGTCCATTGGCAACAAAATAAATACTTTTGCTTGTATTTCTAACACTAGTAAGTCCCAGAGAAATGCATAGTAAAAAATAGTATTTAATTATTGTCACATGTTAATAATATAGTCATTAGTGAAAGAATAGAAAAACATTTGAATAATTGATTTATAGTTGGTGCAAGGGATACGACTGAAAAACACATAAATTAGAGATGCCCAAAGCTTGAATCGGGCACTGCTGCGTGTGCTCTACCTTAGCATGTCCTTACTCTACATTGACTACGGGCATACTTCCCTTCCCCTCCCTATTCCACCTTCAAATCATAGGCTGTTCAACATGTCATTTACATGCAAACATGATGGATGTGTCCTTGTCTAATTGTGTCTCTCCACTCAAGTCAATGATACACAAAAACCTACGTACACATGTATGATTATGTAATTTGGTGCGCATGCAGATCTGTCTTAATGCATGGGCACGCTGGGCAGTTTCCTGGGGGACCAACGAGCATAGGGGACCCATAGACAACTGCCAACTTTTCACTATATTATTTCGGGAGATTTACTAAGAACCTTCAAACCTTCTTTATTAAAACTTTTAATCACCTCAGTATCAGCGGTTATCTGTACATGCGATCTTGCTGTTGCAAATAAATATCTCGGTCTGTATCAGCAACTGTATGCCACAGCAACAATTTACCAATTGAGTACCATTTTTATGTTGAATTTCTTGTTTGTCAACTTCAAGGCTCATATTATATTGTCCAAACGTTTATGTGGATTAATCTCTACTGTAAAACATGGTTTGTACACTGATTTTGTTGGAGATACAAATAAATATAAGTTTAATTTTATAAGTATTTTACATTTTCCTGTGAGTGGTTGTGTAGGTAGGACCCCAGTGTACTGCTTTGCCCGGGGGGCCTATAATGTTGTTAAGACTGCCCTGTGCCTATGTGCAGTACATAAATACGTGTTTTAAGCAAAAAACATTTGTGTGTTTTTAACACTACATGAGCCCGCCTATGCAGATTTTGACAAAGTCCTGCCTCAGATTGTGTACGAATAAAAATAATATCAATAAGAATATGAATATATATATTATTATTATTATTATTATTATTATTATTATTATTATTATTATTATCAATATGCCACAGCAACCAAATTTTTACTGATATGTGGAGGCATGATTTTTATGAGACAAGTACAACAATTAAGCGGTAGAAAGTGGGCAGACTAAGGTGAGAGTCATCTGGTGAGCATACAGCATTTTATATAAAGCGTCGTGCATAGGTCATACTGTGCCTGATTCAATAAGGAACATAAGTCCCGTTGCGTGACGTATTTTTCATTAAATTGCTGTGTGCATGCTCAGAAATAGACAGAAAAGTGAACGCAAGTGCATGCAATTTATCTTTGAATGCAAATGACACATCTGGCAACCTACGATTTGATGTGCGGAATGGGGGAAGAAAGGGGCGAGCCCATGCACATCCATTGGGACGTTTCTCCGGTACGTGATTTTTAGGCATATCACTTACACCAGCTACAGGGCAGGCGTAAGTGCCAACTGAAAGTGATGATGGTCGCGTATGCAATGCCAGATCATGTGTTAACATGCTTTTAAGAGCAACTGCAAAAATGCATTTTATGTACAGTAGGCATTAATAATATCCTTATAAATGGATTTTTATTAATCATTATATTATTAATGTATTTTTTTTTTATATGCATTCTGATCGGACTTATATACATATGCATTGTGCGTATCCTGCATTGTATTGTGTCTGTCTGCATATGGCAAGTGAGCATACATATAAGCGTATTCAAATGGAACCGTTTCTTGAGATGCCTTATACTTGAATACGAGTGGACATGCATATAATTTCTGTAGTTTTTAAATACGGATTCCTTGATAAATCAGGTCCATTATGTTTTCACTTCTGTTCAGATATATAATACTTTAGCATGTCAAGGTTGTCTAAGGAAATAGTTGCACTGCACTAAAATTAAAATTTGAGGAAATTGGCCTCCTGTGATGTTGCATTCATTTTTATGACAACCTAACGACCAAGCATCATTATAGACGCAAGTCACAAAACCTTTTATTTCTTCCAAAGGCAATGCTTCATATGGAGTATCATTACCTAAGATATGATTCTGCTTTAGGAGAGGATAGTTTTTCTTAATAATTTTCTTAATCTGTTCAGATTTACTGTAATATTTTGATATGAATTTAATATTGTTCATTTTATGTGGCTTAGTTTTAGATATTAGTAAAGAATCTTGGTCCAAAGTTCTCACTATTTGATGTAGGTTGAACTCTGAATAAAGTTGAGTTTTGTCAGAGATAACAGAATCAGACAAGAATGAAAACATGGGCCTTTTGCAGTTGCTTAGCTTGTCAGACTTGCAATGAAGAAAGTGCTGAAGAAATCTTTCTGAGTTTAAGCTTTGATGCTAAGATGTCTGATAAAAACTAGCACAGCTATTCTGACAATATGTGAAACCTTTCACTATAGAAATCTATTACCTAAACAGTGCGTAAATAACAGAGTTTTGACCTGCTCTATTGTAATTTGTAACCAATGTGTAAACTCTCCCGCTCCTGGAATTTCGATAAAGTAAATCTCGTTTAACTGCAGCAAAAATATTATCTGTATGATCGGCACAACTAACCTTTCATCGAAAATCCTGAATCTTAACATGAAATAATCTCTCTGAAACTTTCCAAGCATTTCACTGCTTATGTATATTTGTCTGTATGCAGCTTATTTGTAGGCTGTGGCATTCCTACAAAACTGCAACTCAAGAGAACCTGGAACTTCATTGTCAGGTAACTGAGTGCTGACAACTCAAGCACTATTAGCCATCAAAATAAAAGTATGTTGGTGACTATGTACATGGTAAAAGCTAGTACCAAAAACTCAAATCATCTTAATCGAGGATTTGTGCAACAAATAAAAGTTTGATGTATTTTTTTCTGCTATAATTAGTTATATGGTTAAATAGCCTCTCATATATCTCCATTTGTGTTGGATTGGTGTGGTCCCATCTGGTGACACTAGTGACCTCTTTGAAGTTATTATTTGACCTAATCATTACCACATAGGTTAAACCTTCTCTTGGACTTTGAATTCTTTACAGAGATTGATCTATTATGTAATGGGACATTGGTGTTTTTGGTTGTGAGATGGAAATTGATGAGACTGGATTAACCCATTGACCAGTACAACAATATATAGATACACCAGCCAATATCAAAGTATTCCTGTATTAGAAAATTAGATGACATTATGGAATGGAATATATGGAAAGTTTAATTCTAATTATTTACTTTGCTAGCCTGTGGGTTTACATACTATGGGCCTGATTCATTAAGGATCTTAACTTCAGAAACTTCTTATTTCAGTCTCCTGGACAAAACCATGTTACAATACAAGGGGTGCAAATTAGTATTCTGTTTTGCACATAAGTTAAATACTGACTGTTTTTTCATGTAGCACACAAACACTTGATAGCTTATTTGTATACTGAAATTTAAGTTTGATATTTGTGTGCTACATGAAAAAACAGTCAGTATCTAACTTATGTGCAAAACAGAATACGAATTTGAACCCCTTGTATTGTAACATGTTTTTGTCCAGGATACTGAAACAAGAAGTTTCTGAAGTTAAGATCCTTAATGAATCAGGCCCTATGTCTTCAATATCATACAACTTCTTTTGATCATTTTTTTTTCTGCATTGCATGTAAAACAATAAAGCCCGTTTACAAAGCCCAAAACAGCAGAGAAAGAGTGCACAACCAGCTTTGGTTTCACTGTGCCTTGCCATTTGTACAGGTGTACCTAGATTTCACCTAGGGTGTTTTTTCTGAAGGAGCACACATTTGCAAAGGATATGGAGAGAAACTAGGCATACTGAGGACATCACTTGCTAAGTACTGAGTAGACACACCTCATTTTGCAGAGCAGTGAAAAACAGACAATTTCACCTGATGAATGATATGGATATTAGATAAAAGGGTGGCCATTTTCACTCCACAAAAATATTTCGGTTTTGCCTAATACTTTTAATGGGACATATTTTGTACCACAATGGTGTAGTACCACAGAGAAGCATAAGTGATGCAAGTGTAATCGTACAGAAAAATAGATAATATCTGCGCAAACACCAGTTTAATAGGTGATGGCTGCCAAATTGGGGACAGTGTAAACGGGGGGGACCCCTCCTCCCTGATTGAACTGTAAAGAGACCACAAGAAAAACTTGGGGTAGTCCCCAGGCGCCTGTACACAAAAACAATGGAGGTGGATGAATAAATGAGTATTTATTTGAACAAAATAACGGTGGTGAAATGGAGGCATAAACTTCCACCTTCTTATGCTGCAATAATATTAAAACAAGCACAATGGACATTCAGCAATCTTGCTGGTATGCATAATGTTCCAAAAGACAGACAGCCGTCTGTTTGATTTCCTTCTATTAGAAAGTGGTTACCAAGTCTGAAAACAATTACGAAATCGCCATGTGCATAAGGCCCAAACAACAATGGGTATTGTAGTCTCATCAACTGTAAACAACGAGTTTCCGTCCAAATTGCACAATGTTAATAAAAATGCAATATAAGTTGGCAAATGCTCCAAGGGTGCTAGCAACTCCGGTACACCACATTAGGGATAAAGAACAGAGAGAGGAGTTAACTCACCCCGCTTCTGCAGGATCTAATCCACAGGTGTCCGTTCGGGGAAGCCACTGTGTGAGTCCCTGTCCGCGCTGTTAGACATCCAGCTGCCGAACTATCAACTTTCACTCGGCAGCTGGATGTCTAACAGCGTGGACGGGGACTCACACAGCGGCTTCCCCAAACGGACACCTGTGGATTAGATCCTGCAGAAGCGGGGTGAGTTAACTCCTCTCTCTGTTCTTTATCCCTAATGTGGTGTACCGGAGTTGCTATATGGGCACTATGTTAGGAAATACCCTGCATCATAGATGCTACAGTAATCCTCTTTAAAACAAAGTCCAAATCGGATATTATAGGAAGTGAGAATATGATATAAAGCTGGAGTATTGCACATGATTTGTGATACCATCCATCATGTGCTATGTTTACTTGTGCCATAATATATTGTTTTACAATACCATATACTGCCCTGTGATTTCTTGCTAGCTATTTGTATCTACCCTGTGTATTTTTGTGATATATAGTGTTTTATTTTGTAGCTTTACATAGTAAACAAGGTGTTTCCAATTATGATTTTTTAATTTACGGTTGCGGAAAGTACACAGGTAAGCACCAATTGTTTTACTGCTAGTATTTAAACCTTAGATAAATAATAGGGTAAATAAATAACTAAAAACATCATTAACTCGAATATAAATGGCTTGCTTGAAATCTTGAATTTGTGATGCACATTTTGAATGTTAGTTCACTGTTACAATATTTTATTACAATATGGTACTTGTTATTCCATAATAAAAAAAAGTGCTGAAAAAAACACCTGGGGGTAAATGTATCATACCCCGGTTTTTTCAACTCGCCGGGAATCGACGAGTTGACAGCTAAAATTTACAGCGGCGCTGGCTTGTACAGGCAGCGCTTGCCTTTAAAAGCAGATTTGCACTGCAAGATGAAATCTTTTGCAAAGGCCACATTTTATTTACCCTGAATGAAGATTAATTTTGGGAATGTCAAGGCATTCCTTATGTATAGTTAATTATTTGCAATAATGTGTGAAAGTTCTTAAATTAACTATAAGGAGTGGACACAGAAACTGGAAGGTGGCATTGGCTTTTTTTTTACAGCACAATAGCCCTTAATTTTAACTTCCCCTTGGTTATGATATCCATTCCTTTTAAAGAGGCGCTACCTGCTTAAAATAAGATAAACAAGTGCACCATTAAGTGCAAGTAAATCCATGTATTTGAAAAACTAAAATACATTAATACAACAATTGAAATAAGGTCACCAATGTATCCTTACTTTTCTGAGTTAAATATAACAGTTTAATGAGCGTCATATGAGCAACACATAAAAGCAAAACATTTGAAGTAATTACTGATGGGAGGAAATAATTTGAGCTTGAGCTTACATTTGTGTACTGTGGAAGCACAGCAAACAAGCTACAATGATATTAGAAAATGATTTTGAGATGGACAGTGTCATTGGTCCTTTCAGGGATTTAATTAAGTGTTCTGTTTAGCATAAAAGTGGGTGCAGTGCTGAATTGATTGTGGCATGTCAATTAGCGATAAGCCATCCGGACAACTAGGAACCTCCGCATTTGTCAATCTGTCATTATATATATAAATATATATATATATATATATATATATATATATATATATATACACACATTTTATATATATATATATATATATATATATATATATATATATATATATATATATTTGTATACAGTCAATATACCTGTGTGTATATGTATGTGTGTATAGATATATAAGTATATATATTATATATATATATATATATATATATATATATATATATATATATATATATAGTATATACATTAAAAAAAAAAAATATATATATATATATATATACAAGTTGTTTTTTGTGTGACAATCCAAACACATACTATTTCATTGTCAGAAGAAAGTAAAGCATTTCATTGCACTCCCCTCTGATAATGGAGGCTTTATCTGCAGCCTGTACAACAAACAGGATAATTGCATTCTAATAGAGTAGGAGACAACATAGAGGTTTAATTGTATGTACTCAGATGAGCAACTGTACCTCATTTGGAGGTAATGACCCTGGTTTCACTAAATGTATATATCTAATTATCTTTGCTAACAGACTCCAGGAGAGGGTACAAATATGCGTTGATGTCATTACCTCCTTTATTATTACCACAGCAAAACACATTATAGGTAATATTGTCCTTATTTTGACAAAGCTGAAAGCTAACACTTTTACTTTTGCTTGCTTTGGTTATTTAATAACTCATTTACAATTGTGGCTCTGCTTATAAGAAAATTGTGATTTTAAGTGCTTTAAAACAATTGTATATTTATGGATATGAAGGTTAACTTCCCTAAGGTATGCCGTTGGTGGGAAGACCCTCTGTAATCCTCACAGTTAACTGTATTCAGCTTATTGTCTGTTATATCAAAATTGATCCTAGTCTCTCTCTGTCTGTCTGTGTGTATGTTTGGGACTTTAGACTGTAAGCTCCAATGGAGCAGGGACTGATGTGAATGAGTTCTCTGTACAGCGCTGCGGAATCAGTGGCGCTATATAAATAAATGGTGATGATGATGATGATGATGATAGTGACATTTTATAGAGAGAAGGGTGCTTTCAGTTTCATTGGGTGAGAGAATCGGAACTCCTGGCTTTTACTGTTTCTAGCAGCTGATTGGACAGGATCCCTCGCCAATCCATTCAGGTACCACATACAATGCATACCCCTGGCCTAGCTGCTTAAGACACAAGGGGCTAGATTTACTAAACTGCGGGTTTGGAAAAGTGGAGATGTTGCCTATAGCAACCAATCAGATTCTAGCTTTCATTTATTTAATGCATTCTACAAAATGACAGCTAGAATCAGATTGGTTGCTATGGGCAGTGAAATAAATAGCAACCAATTTCTATGTGATATACTTGAAAAGACTGAGACTATTGATGTTGTTAGTTAGACAGGGAAACTTATTGGAGACCCGAAGATTTATGTGTATAAACCCTTTTGCTGGACTATGCTTTAGTATCAACGGTACAATGCAGGGATAGAGTGCTAGGAACTTTGGGACTGGGACATTAAAGAGAAAGATTGATAAAATCACTAAATCACTAAAAGCAAACCCATACCAGTGGAAACCTCACAAGTGTGAATTGTGACACAGGTTAATGTGGAGGAGAGAATGAGTAGCAGCATCACAGTAAACAGGAGGAAACAGTTTGCATTTATTACATGTGCTTCTGCATCCATATTGGATTGTTCTTATGTGACAGAGAAGGAGTTCTGTTCATAGAATCTTCATAAGATATCTATTTTTCTATCAGGAAAAGATAACCAAAAATGCTATTACCAGAAATCATGTGTGCTTTGTCAAGTCAAGTGACTCAGAAATACTGTGCTATTGGTCTGTTCATCCAGTTGTGTTCCTGTATGTCAGAATAAGAGAGCAAGTAGACAGGATTCACATCTTTTCCACTCTCTGATGTCAAAGATGTTGTGAGGATACCGGGTTTAACATTCAACAGCATTTAACAGCTGGCCTACCCGGTACTATCCCAGGTTCAACATCACCCAGGCAAATATCCGAAAATAGCACAAATAGGTTTATTTAACAAAATGGTAGCACAAAACAGCAACAACAAATAATAATAACTTGCAACAAATATCACTACACTACAATCTGGCACAGACAACATACAGGGTATAATGAAAGCACCTCACCCATATCCTTGTTACTTTCAGGGACTGCTGCCTCTCTCCTTTAAGACTACCAGCAAACGTAATTGCCTTAAATCACTGTCACATCGTTTTCAGTGGACACACAGCTCCCCAAGACCTGGAGAGGTAGATCAGGGCACGGCAGTACTCATGGGACCGATTGTCAAAGCCAGCCTGACCTCAGCTATCACTCTTAAGTGAATGACAATTTATTAACCTTTAGAGCTCTCTTTTACACCCAGAAATGTCCTCATCAGCAATTCCAGGACCAGTCTGATTGGTCCTTTGCTTTCTTTACCTTTTCACAGGTAAACATACCGACCAGGAGATCGCAGATGAATTATTCCTGATTTAATTAGGAACAGATATTGTTATGTGGCTATACAGGAAAGTTTGTTTAAACAGAGATCAGTATCCAGACACTTTTACATGTAAATACACAATGCAGTCCTCTGCCATTAAACATAGAGCTCTGTATGTGGGCCTTTTCTTATGCTAGCACACACAGCACAGCTAAACGAAGACAGGAAACCCCCTGGTGTGATGTCCATTCATACAGCACTGGTGGATAATAACCTGTTTGCCTACACTGAAACAATGGCCTAGTCTGCATGCTAACTATACAGGCTGGCAGTTACTTCAACACAGAATATACACAAGCTTAAATATGACTGACAAATATTGGGAAACCAGAGGGCTAGAAAAAGTATATGTTTGATAGCCCGCAGTCACCTCATTACTTGTGCTATTGGTCTGTTCATCCTGTTGTGTTCGTGTATGTCAGAATAAGGGAGCAAGTAGAGAGGATTCACATCTTTTCCACTCTCTGATGTCAAAGATGTGCACATTTATGTTTACTTTTTCAAATTATATTGCACTGGCTGAAGTACCTGGCGTTGCCCGAGTTTAAATCTTCAAGTTATTAAGTTAGATGTAAAGGTCAACATTTTAAAAATAATTAGCAGCTTAGCAGCTCTTCCAACGCAACCATGAGGTGGATGCCCTGTGTTCTTTTAGTTTTTATATTAAATGGCATCCAAACCCATCCAGTGAAAGGCCCAGAACAAGCTCCCTGGGTCAAAGTTCTGCCCAGTGTACACCAAACGACAGGGACCCTAACACACCTAAAACCTGGCCAGGTTCCAACTGGACCACCTTGCATGATTTAATCCAAATTGGTGCAGGGATGTCTGAGTGCAGGCTTAGAACAGGCTCCCTGGGTCAAAGTTCAATATTTGTCACTCTGTAGCTTTCTCCATTGCTGCGTTGTCGCTATGTGGTCTAATAGCTTACTTTTTCTATACAATGGAAAATTTGGCAACTTTATCTTGAGAGCATGGAAGATATTCACCAACAAACAAACTAACAAAAAAACTTCTTCTTTTATGCATATAGTTTATGGGATTAGAGTTTTGAGTATGCTCTGAGCTTACTTGTAGATGAGTGAGCCAGAGGTACCTGTTAATGTGATAAAGAATAGGAAGTGGTAAATGTACAAATTGTGTTTAAGTATTCATATACATTTGCTGCCGTCTTAGCATATTGCTCTAATCCTGCTCCAAGGTTTAAAGCGTTTTCATTGTTACTTATTTACCTTTAAATTGATATTTCTCTATAGCAAAAGCAATGTGCCGGTGTGGCTTCTAAAGATCACTTGGAGTATTAAGATTTCATTTGTGTGTCTGAAGCCGCAAGTAGGGCAGAGGGTTCCTTAGTCTCCCTCTGGTGTTGCAGATTCACTCAACATTACCCAACGAAGATATTACTGTATCCTGACTGTGGTGAAGGCACTGCGCAGAAGATCTTAAGGTGAAGATTGTCTTCCCACAGACATGCTGGAGAAAGGGGTTTTACAAATAATATTAATAATAATAATAATAATAATAATAATAATAATAATAATAATAATAATAATAATAATAATATTGGTTCCAACCCATACCACCCCAAGACAAACTGCAAGTGTAGCATTTCCAATACTGGTAAAGTATTGAAAATCAATTGCTACAGGTACCTATATCTTGTTGTTGACATAAGCAGACATTTTGTTTGGGAAAGGACAAATTTATATTAAAGGAAGCATGTTATGTTCATACAGCTTGCAAACTGTAATAGCTGTGATAACATACTATGAAAGTGAAGACAATTAATTGGCTGATGGTTGCGTCCAGTTACTACCATATGAACAGGGTCACCAGGCAAATGAAAGAACAGCAGGAGCAGGCCCACAGTATAGACACTTCCAAAGCAATAGGATCTTGGCTGTATTATAGCAAAATAATTATCTGTAAAGTTATCCATTACTGTACATAACAGGCATTGCGTAACAACATGTATCCTCACACTTTAACTGTATTTTCAAAGTGTAACTATCTAAGTGTCTAAGAATCTTGACAATTTTGGAGATGTGGCAAAACAAATGTGCAGGTTATTACTCATAACATGATACAGAGGAAGAGATATGTATTGTTCTGTCTGTTAATAACACACCTCATGACATTGGACTTTAAATAGAGATCTGCAGTTTTATTTAGCGATGGATACTTTTTTCACACACTTTTTATTATTATTATGCAATTCAGTGTATTTTGTAGATAGTAGCATTTAGTGGAAAAATGTGCCATATATTCCTTTTTACACGCTGATTATTGATAAACCAGCCAATCAAATAAGACCTTTTTTATATGTAAATAAGCAGGCAGACAATGAGTCTCTCTTCACAGTCCTGTTGTGAAGAAGCTAGAAAAATGAGATGTTCACAATTGCTTGTGTGAATCCAGCTTTAGGCAGCAGCCAGTCGAGGCAAATTGGACTTAAACCACTAAGCACAACACCACTAACAGCACACAGTTTTAATATTTTCTTGTACATGCGTTAATCTAATGCTAATGTAGTGAGCCACTATATTCAAAAATGTTGTTTTAAACCACCGAAGGTTGATGGGCACATCAACCACAAACATCAACCATCATGAAATTTGGAAACTTCATTTGCTCATACTCACATTTTTTTAAGACTTTATTTATAATTTTTGGTATGCAATACACAAATATTTAGCATGAACACAAACGGGCAAACACAAGTGGTAACTAGAAAGTTAAATGAGAAAAATACACCATTCTCAGATGGAGCAAATGCATATTGTACAAAGGTAAACGTATGATACCAGCCTAGAGCAAATAAACAATGAGCATTCCATAGTATATAGGTGTATGCAATAGTTAAGGAGGAGGAGAAAAATAGGAGGTGGGGGGGGGATGATGATGAGACCAAACCTGGAACCCCCGGCCATATAGACCATAAATCATTTATTATCCTACAAAATAATGATAAAAAAACAATAGTATAGAATTTGGCCTACCCAACCCTGTTCGTAGGAAGAGAGCTGAAACATTCTGAGCTTGGTAAAAGCAGTGGGGCCGAGCTAGAGGGGCTGTTGTAAATGAACCAATCGCCCCAAATTTGAGAGAATTTGTGTGTCTACTTATTTAAGTATGCTGGCATTTTTTCCATAGTCGCCAAAAAAACAGATTTTATTGAGGATTTGCTGTCTGGAGGGGGGATCTGGATTTTTCCAGTGTTTCACAACTAGGCATCTAGCAGAGCTAAGTATCTGCACATACATTTTCTCCAGCTACTTATCCAGATCTCCTAAGGAGAACTCAAGAGAAAGGACCATGGGCATTTGGGAACTTGGAAAGTAGTGACCTCACTGAGGAGAGCGGCAACATTATCAAGTGATTTTTGGGAAAGTCAGGCAGGTGTGTAGAAAGGACCCCTGTTCCCCACAGCCCCTCCAAAATAAGTCGGTGGTGGACCTATAGATTTTTTCAGCCAGGTAAGAACCAGGTACCAGCGGTAGTATATTTTATATGCATTTTTCTTGACAGGAGAGGAAATGGAAGTATTAAAAACCCATCCCTAATTGTTGACCAAGTTTCCTCATCTGGCAGACTGCCAAAATTAGCCTTGCACCGTAATTCATGAATGGGGGTGTCAGATTGCGTATAGGATGTGAGCAGATTGTATAAGTTAGAAATGATACCCCGTTGCAGAGGTGAATTGACACATGGGGAGCTAAGAATCTCGCAATATCAGGCTTAGGGAGGGAGTCAACATAGTGTCTTACTTGAAGATAAGCAAATGGGCTAATATTTGTGAAGTCCTCATATTGCTGGTTTTAATATAAAACCATGAGTGGAATTGATATACAAGATGACAATGCTGGAAACACGTTACTGCTTATGGCCAAGAAGTGGTATTATATAAACATCCCATCCTCCCCTTTTCTATTGACAGAGACTTTGCCCTGACCTATATTACTTGGCAGACAGGAAGATATTTTTCTATTCCGATATTTACGACGGACTTTCTGACTGAATTAATCTGGACTTAATTCACTAAGAGCTGTAAAAGGCTTGTTTTACATCAATTAGATAACTGAGGCCAGGTTAATTTAATCAGAAAATCAGTCCTCAAGACAAGAGTAGACAAATACCTCCTGAATGAAATGGGCCAAGTTGACAACTATTCATTGAACACTTGTGCTCTAGAACAGGATTGGCGCATAGCGTGTAACTGCAACGCATGCCTTTTATTTACAGCATTTGTGAGTATTTTAAAAGAGAATAATTTTATGTAAGGAATATAATGTTGTAGTTTAAGTTTAATAAGTTATATAGACATTTGTTCTGTTCTCTGTTTGTTATGTTTGTTATCTACATTCTCCTAATTAATATTCATAGTTCTGCTAAAGGTTATCATTTTGTCAAAAATTAAAGCTTTCCAGTGCTCACTGACTTTTATCCAGATACTTTTTTTTATCACGGTCTGATCCTGAAGTGTTATTTTTAACTATATTGGCAATCTAGCAGTAGAATACAGTTAGATTGTAGAAAGAAATATGTACAGAGATATTTGCTAAAATAATGTCCGTCCCCCCCACCAAGATAACTACAGCTTTAAAATCTTCACTATGTGTGCCTCACAGAGCAGGAACTATACTTA
The DNA here is from genome assembly GCF_038048845.1 of Mixophyes fleayi. NCBI lineage: Eukaryota > Metazoa > Chordata > Amphibia > Anura > Limnodynastidae > Mixophyes > Mixophyes fleayi. Next base: position 208,616,678 of record NC_134403.1, on the reverse strand, counting down.
TTTATATTTGCATTTGCTCAGGGATATGGTAAACTCGGCAGGAATGATATAAAATGTAACAAATCATAGAACCTGACAGCAAATGTGTGACTTACAATTGACTGACAAGAGTTTTCCTGTCCTTTAAGCACATACAGTCCAATCTGGAATCTCTGTGTGCAGTCATGTCACATTAACTTCTGCCTGCTGGGACTCTGGCATGGACCATCAAGTTTTACCTCAAGAAGGAAGAGCTGACATCCAAAGCTTGAAAATTGCCATACTTCACTAGTAAAGGCTGCCTTCGTATCTCAAAAGGGATCTGAAGCCCAGCAGATATGTGATGACAAAGTAGATGTGGAAGTGTTGCAGATCTTACTTAAGTATAAAACAACAGGGGATGATAGGAATTTGACAATAATAACTGCTTGTCTGATTCAGTTTACTACATGAAATCTCACATGTGATTATGTGCAATGTAGGCAAGATGGCCGCTCCATGGAACTAGAACACATCCTTACGTCTAAGCAGTTTTTCACATTTGCTTTTCTATTACTCAAAAACTCTAACTTCTGCTAAAATAGTAATAATGTAAACCATAATGTGTGAACCATATTAGTATCTTTAAAATATACTTACAGATTTATGCAGTTAACGTGTCTTAAAAAAAAATTGCATACGCTTTCCAAAGCACAAGGCAGACACAATTTTAGTTTATACAATATTAAAAGCCCTGCTGAATGTATTTAGCAGAATTCCAGTCACTAATGTGAGACTAGTTGCATCATTTGTGCATTTAATTTAAACCATTTTTATGTGTTTCATAATTAAAGCACAGCAGTTAAAGTTGAAAAAGTGGTTAAGCAATTTTCTAGTAAAAAATCTACTAGTGACTGAAATAAGAGCGATAGGTGATCACATGTTATTATTATTATTATTATTACCGTTTATTTATATAGCGCCACTAATTCCGCAGCGTTGTACAGAGAACTCACTCACATCAGTCCCTGTCTTGATAACATGTGGCAGCTTTTGATGGAACTCACTAGCCAGACAATGCTAAAGAACATCATTGTCTATGATTAGAACACCAAGATTAAAATAAGAATTAGGGCAAGAGTTAAGGCAACCATATAGAATAGAATTCTGGGTAAAACATTAACATTATAATCACAGGAATATATTTTTTTTTCCAAAGCGCATATAAGCCCTAACCAAAAATATATAATAATTGAATGCTTTATACCTATCCTTTCAACATTAGTTAAAAAGGTTAAAGGAGAAATATGGCCCACCAAAGTAAAGCCTAAAACAAACATACATATAGTAGATGTTCAAGAAATGTTTAATATATACAACATAATACTAAATGAAAGAGAGGTTTAAAGAAATGATATACCATTCAATGTTTGTTTCATAATTCAAGCTATACATACATGCACCCTTTTTACAGTGCAGCTGTGTCTAATTATTTACATACATTTGCATGAAGCAATAAACTGCTGATGCAGATGTTAAAAAAGCAAGGGGATGTGAAAAAGAAACATGCTAGAAACTAAAAAAAAAGCTATGATAATTACAAAGGTTGGCTTGAGATTTTTAGTAGATGATAATATGTTTCTATATTTATATGAATAGTTGCTCTCCATATTTATTTCATAAGGCATTTGCTTATTTTGAAATAATTGCATAAAACCAGTGTTCACGGCTGGAAAACCATTCTCAGCTTTTTTGTGACATTAATATAAAATAGATATTTCTTTGTACTTCACATGGTATCAGGGGCTGGCTTGCAAATTTTATTCTTAGAGGGGAGGTATGTTATTGTACGGGCACCACTGTAGCTCACCAGTATCATACTACTTCTTCCACTTGAACCACTATTTTCAAATCTTCCACTGCCTGGCTTTAGTCAGTAAAAAGTGAACACGTAAGCCAGATATTGAAAATTTTGCAAAATGCAGTGCTTCATCTTATTTAACAGTACTAAATGTAAAAAAAAAAAGTTTGATAATAAATAGGGTTAACTTAAAAACATCATATTATAAAAATTATCTATTATATACAATGCTGCTGTTTATATGTGGTGTGTGTGTTTATATATATATATATATATATATATATATATATATATATATTTATTTATTTATCTATTTAATTTTTAAATAATCTGAAAGATGCTTTTTGTAAATCACAAAAAATAAAAATATATTAGAACCGAACACACCCAAACTTAGCAGATCCTAGTACCGAGCCGAGCCAGCTCGGTACTTTCACGCATCCATGGAATTGAAAACGAGGCAAAACATCATTGTTACGTTGTTGGATCTCGCAAGTTTTAGATTCTATAACTGCCCTCCACCGCGATCCAGTGCCATTTCACAGAGGGACACAGAAGGGGTAGCATGGTTCTTGGCAGTCTCTAGTGCAGTTGGGCAGCATCATAGGTAGAAAAGAAAGAGGAGGGCTAACAGAGTTCTTCAAAGTGTCCTGTGACATTCAGGAGAGCTCCGTTGCTCCATTGCTAAATGTCATTGCTGACATAGAAATAATAGGTCTGGCAGGCTTGGTCTTCTAAATCTGCAGTCACAATGTACTGTGTTATATAGGTAACACACAAAGAGGAGAGCTCCATTGCTCCATTGCTAATTGTCTTTGCCGAAATAGAAATAATAGGGCTGGCAGGCTTGGTCTTCTTTATATGCAGTTACATTGTACTGTGTTATATAGCTTACAAAGAAACAGGGGAGCTCCATTGCTCCATTGCTAACTGTCATTGCTAAAATATAAATAATAGGGTTGGCAGTGTTTTTCAAAATCTGCAGTTACATTATACTGTGCCATAGCTCACCCAGAAATAGGGGAGGTGGCAGTGTTTATTGCTGAAACAGAAATTCAAATAATAGGGCTGGCAGTGTTATTAAAAGTCTCCAGTCACACTTTACTGTGCCATAGCTCATACAGAAACAAGAGGGGTGGCAGTGTCCTTGCCACTGTCCAGTCGCCAGTCACATTGTTCTTGTAACTCTCCAGTCTCAGTCATGATGATACTAATCCCTCTACCTCATGTGCTAAAACCTATGTTCAAGTGCATAGTGGTTTAAGTCAGGGAAACAAAAATGTAAATAAAAAGGAAACATCATTTTGTCATGTACCACTTGAGCTGTCAGCTTGCTGACCAGGAGCTCATTGCATCTCTTGAGATCTGGGTCAGTTGGAAAGAAAGAGAAGACATAGCTCTTAAACCTAGGATCAAGCACAGTTGCCAAAATGTAATGATCCGATTTCAAGATGTTGATAACTCTTGGATCCTGGCGAAGTGAATAAAGTACTTAATCTACAAGTCCAACATAATTAGCTTTGTTTAATTTCCTCCTTCAATTTCTCTTGCTGCTTTTTCAACAAGTCTAATAAGTAATCACTTGACTCAAGCTAACAGTGTCTGCATTCTCTTCACAAGTGACTACTGCTAGTGGTTTCAGCACCTTGCAAAACACGGAAAGTATTCTCCACTGTGCTGGACTAAAGTACATTCCCCCTAAATTATATTCTTGTTGCAGCTGCTGCATTCTCCTACATTCTGTTGCAAAATCCAGAAAATTACCCTAAATATTTCGGGACATAGACAGCAGCTTCTGCATGTCATTGTCATTTTTTTTAAAAGTTCTGTACCACCAAGTTGATTATGTGAGCAAAACAGGGAATGTGGTGGAATTCCCCCTGCTGTAATGCTCTAACAATATTGGTGGTGTTATCAGAAATCACATGTCCTCAGGAGAGTCCAAGCACGATAAGCCATGTTGCAATGACATCCCTTAGTTTTTCAAACAGGTTGTCAGTGGGTAGAATGACATTTTGTAGCCCAATAATTAAATATTTACGAATCTTCTGGTAAAGGTGAGGAATAGCTTTTCTAGTAAAATGGTGTAATGATGGAATTTGGTAATGGGGACAGAAGACCTCAAGTAACTGTCTAAAACCAGCTGCATTAATAGTGGATATTGGACGTAGATCTAGTACTAGCATAGTCGTCATGGCGTCTGTGATACGCTTTGTGACTTGGTTACAGTTTTCATACTTGCTTCCTCTTGTAAAGGATTGTTTAACAGTTAATTGTTGTAAACTACTAGTAGTCTTCTTCTCCGTCTGCTTCTGGGTTGAAGATCAACCCCCAGCAGCAGGAGCAGCAGCAGTGAGCCTAACACTTAAGGATTCTTCTGAGGAGTCCTGGATAGGAGAGAAGTCATCTCGCCTTAGAAACTTGGATGCAGGACTAACTCCGATCACATGTGAGGATATTGATGGTGAAGGTGTTGGGGGGTGTGGATTGTTGGTGCTGGGATCTAGCTGAGAGAAGGGAGGTAGCTGATGCAGCACTGCTTGTTGATATTTTTCAGTATAGGTTTCTACATTTTCACAAAAGCTTTCCATGAACTCGCTTCTAATGGTATAACATGGATGAGGTTACTAGATGGTTAAGGTCCCTTCCTCTAGTGACTGTGGCTTTATAATGCTATAAATGGCTAGACAACTGTTGTCAGGATTTGTGTAAAAATAAATCCACACATAACGGTGGTTTTTTTTGTGCTATGCCCAGGCATGACAATGCCCTTCTTCTTATCACTGGCAAGAACTGCTTCCACTGGTGCATGACTTGCCACAGTAGAATTCATTAATAGCATTGTTTGCTTAGGTGACTTAAGCCCATTGTTAGCTCGTTTTGTGGGGGCCCAAACAAACCAAGCACTTCAGCCACAAAAATGGCACTGCTTGTCGCTGGAGTGCTAGCTTTGTTAAACTGTACATATCTTTTTCAATATCTTATATAAATGTGGGAAGACAATTCCATATTGCACCACTTTTCTTTTCTGCCACTGCTATGTGGTAATGTTTGATAGCTGTGATATGAACTGCCGTGTCTTTGTGTCATTGCTCTGTCGCTTAGCATCCAGCCAGGTCTCTGCAGTCTTTGTTTGAAAGTGTATGAAAATAATATTGTGACCTGTGAGGTGGTCAAAATTGACTGCAAATGACTTGAAATTAGTGTTATTGAGGTTAATAATAATGTAGGGGTTAAAAAAAGCAAAATTATGTGATTTAAGCAGAAAAAAATAGGAATTTTAGAAAGAATAAAAGAGGGATCCAAAACCAAAACCAAAACACGCAAGGGCGGTTTTGCCAAAACCAAAACATGAAGTTAATCCAGATCCAAAACCCAAACCAAAAACCAAAACATGGGGGTCAGTGAACATCTCTAATATATAGATACAAAATATATAAATATGAGATTTACAAATAGTGTGCATACACTTACCTATTTAACATTTAATATAATGTTTATTCTCTGCTCTCTCTATTATCTTCTTTCTGCTCCTGGTTTGGCCAAGTCAAGATGCCTGTTTGAACACAAGACACCTCACAATCTGGGCACTAACTCCTATGCCTATGTTAGCCGGCTAATGTGAACAGCCTCTATTATTAACAAGATGGTGATGGAGAATATTGAGGCTGCATAGGACACGCATAGGTGGACACAACTAATACTGCCTGACACAAAAACAACTGGGGGGATCAGAGAGATACACACGGATCAGAGAGATATACACATGAGAAAGCAGACAGAGAAAACATGGTACACATTAAGCATTATAACAGGGTGACAGACACACAAAAGTGGAGTAAGAAAGCATGCACAAAAGGCAACAAAGGATCCACATACACAAAAAAGATAGGGACAGGAACCCATGGAAAGAGAGACAGTGACACACATGGGGAGACAGGTATAGAGAGGTAAATATACAAAATTGGAGTCATAGAGACAAACACTAAGGGGAGAAAGAAACGGGGGACTGATAGAGACAGACACATGGGGGAGAGAGGCAGACTTAAACCAAGGATAAGACAGACAAGCATGGAGGAAAAGAAGGGTTCAGGAGTAAACTGTAGAGGAAAGGGTCAGGACAGAATGAACCACATATGGGAAGGCTGGGCTTGGACAGGCCTGGGCCTCTGAGCACTTCCTCCTCCTCCCATTGCCGGTCCTATTTTTGTGCACCAGCTGGTCCCATTGTACTTCAGAGGAAGCCACTCACATTCAGGGGTCCCATAGTGGGCTACTTTGGGCCTGGTCACTGGGCTAACTGTATTTTTTTCTTTGAAAATTTTTCTAACAGGCTGTTGAGCCGAGTCTCACCACCCTGGCCTAAAACTTGCCAGTCACTATTGACATTGACTTTTGTTGGGACTGTATGGTGCACAACAGTAATAGGTCTGGCCACTGGAGGAACCAGATGGCGGAATAGTGTTGCATATTTCATGCCCCATGAAAAGGGAAGTAGCGGTGTGGGCAGAAGCATGCATGTGCATCGAAGTATACAGCGGTATGCCATTCCTCCAGTTTTTCTACTGCTTTAATTGTAAAAAATCAAAATCCATTCACTAACATTTTCTGTATCGCCACTTCTAAATACTTCTAAATTTCCACTTCAACCACTGGTAAAAACTATGTAAAATAATCAAAACATCCCCACATCGCTAATTACAAGCAACCAGATATGTTTTTGGCTACTTGTTTACTTATCTGATAATGACATCCAATAAGTAACTGGAGTTTATTGATGTTTAGTGAACACATATTTAATATAATTTCCAATATTTATACTTAGGGCTAGATTTACTAAGAATCGTGTTTGGTGGCGGTTTGAAACCGCCACTCATCGCCGGCGGTTTAGTGGTTCAAACCGCCGCATTTACTATAGGGCGACTTGAGGCTTCAATTTAAAATGACTGGCGATGTGTGGCGGATTGAAAAAGCTAAACCGCCACAAAACCGCCACAAAACCGCCAGCCAAAAGACAGGACAGGACAGTTTTAATACCTGCTTCAGAATGGCTTGATGGCTTAAATATGCTGTTTGAACTATTTTGCCATTCAGAACATTAGAGAAAGTACCATTGACATTTAAATTATGTTGGTAATCATTATTTATTGATTAAGGGGCAAAATGAATAAAATATTATCTTATGAGGGAATAAAAAAATTTCATTATATAAAGGGGATAAAATTATTTAATTATTACATTATTTGGACAATATGTCATGACAAATTGTGCAACATAAATAATTATATCCACCATTAACAATCAGTTATTAATATTATATATTCACATTTTCTACAAAATATAATGCTATAACAGTGTCCCTTTAAAAAAAAAATATAAAAAAAAATTATTTCATAAATTATTATTACATTTATTTTGTCCCTTTAGCAATAAATAATGATTTTCCAAATGATTAAAATATCAAAGGTGCTTTCTCTTATGTTCTGATTGACTAAATATCTGAAACAGCACACTGTTTGAACAATCTCGCTGCTCACAAGCAGCGCTTTCATTTTGGTCTTTTGAATGGCGGTTTTCCGACGGCTTTATAAACCCCCTAATAGTAAATCCGGCTGTTTGTATGTTGAACATTGTTGAAACCGTCATGGCGATGTATACAGAGGCGGGTTTGGAAACATCATTTTTGGCCGTTTGGACGGCGGGTTTAGCCTTAGTAAATCCGGCGATGGCTAAACCGCCGCCAAATCCGCCGAAAGTCGGCGGGTTTACAAACACGCCTGATAGTAAATCTAGCCCTTAGTCTGTATTCTGCATAAATTGAGAGTTAAAACTAAAAATTATAATACAATTATATTGGGACCTTTTTCATTTGCCATAGTGTATTTGGAATAAATAGCTTGATGTTCACATACATATGACGTTATAATGGCACCATCCACTTTTTGCCCTGAACTCATATTTATCTCTCTCTCTCTATATAAATTAACTGGACCTTAATAAAATAAACAGTAGAAAACACCAGTGTTTATCTGCTGTACATCAAAGAGGTTGTTAAATTCTCTCAAACTCGCTCATTTGCTAATGATGGGGTACAGTAGGCATGGAAGTCCAGACATTTTTTTAAGAAAAAAGGCATGACTGTATTCCAGTTAATGCTACTGTGTGTCATAATGTACAGGGCACAATAAAAACCTATATGTTGCAAGAAAATGAGCAATAATATTTTATTGTATTTGTTGATTTGTAGTGTTTACATGTTTACCAGCAAGTATGCTATCATAACACTCATATGAAGTAATTCAATTATGTAAATATGACACCATAACTATGAAGTTATTAAACATGAAATCAAACACATAAGTAAATACATGTCCAAAAGTCTTATATATCAGATGACCTAACACAGTTATTCCTTTTAATACGGAAAAAGAAAGCAAAATATGAGTCCCTTTTACTGTCAATGTGCAGTTTTAAGGAGCTAACTTGAATTTGTTTCAATATTTTCTGTTGGAGGGTGCTGAATAACACTCATTGTTACCTGTCTCATTGACTTCTGTAATCAAACCTGACATTGTGTTGTGAGCTCATTTTTTCTGTACATGGGATAAAAAATGTGCTTGTCTTCCCAAGCTCCAATTCTCAAGCTGTAATAGATTTTGTAGGTCAATGTTATTGTGCCCTTCAGGAAATTAGGAAAGATATAAAGCATACCTTTGTCCTACAGGTTCCATTTCCCAGAATGTGTAATGTGTGATCACAAAGAAGTTACATTTTAGTGCTTAAATTTAGCTTGGGACAGATTAGTTGTGGTCATGTGTTCCTTCTGCTAAACCATGTTGCACATGTTGGGCCTGAGACATTAAGGAGAGCAAAGCATAAAAAAGGAGTAACTTTGCACCTGGGCAAAACCATGTTGCATTGGAGGGGGAAGTAAAATGTGGAAGAGATTTATAGTTGGGGTAGGTCACATCCTATATCAAATTTAAATTTCAGTGTAAAAATAAAGCTATCAAGTATTTGTGTGCTACATGAAAAAACAGCCAGTATTTATCTTATGTGCAAAATAATTAACTAATTTGCACCCCTTGCATTGTAACATGGTTTGTCCCGTAGAACATTTACTACTTTTTTTTGCCTTACTTTCCTTAATGACTCAGGCTTGTTGTGAGGAAGGAAGAAAGTTTTTAAAATACAATTATAAATTGGTATTCAAAAAGTGCTTTAACTGCTAAAGAGGAACATTAAACACGTTATTGTAACAAAATTAACTTTCTATGGTATTATTAAGTAAAAATCTCAATATGAATGTATGCAATATATTTACATTGTGTACCTTTCTTGTACCTAGATACACTACCAATTACCCTTTTAAATACTATGGGGCCTGATTCATTAAGGCAAGCAAAGCAAAAAAAAGGAGTAACTTGGCAAAACCATGTTGCATTGGAGGGGGAGGTAAATTTAAAATGTGGGGGCAGATTTATAGTTGGATAGAGCATGTCCTAGATCAACTTTAAATTTCAGTGTAAAAATAAGGCAAGTATTTGTGTGCTACATGAAAGAGCAGCCAATATTTAACTTATGTGCCAATTAATAAACTAATTTGCACAACTTGCATTGTAACATGGTTTTGTCTAGGATCAAATTTACTCCTTTTTTGCTCCTTAATGAATCAGGCTCTATGATCTTTAAAGGACACTCATTATTGTTTTTTTCTTCTTCTCCTCTAAATGGTAATTAAATCTCTCATATTCTCCCTACATCTGTAAGCACTATGTTGTGGTTTTATGACCCATTTCTAAATGATTGGGAAGTAACAGACCATTATTGTGCTATTTAATAGCAGGCAGGAGTCCTTGAGGATAATTTTGTCTTTGTAAGGTCAGTGGTTAAGGTCATCAGTAAAGGTTTTGGTTGAAAAATTTTATAGTATAGCAAAGGTATAAATAAAGCATGCTTTGATTTGCTGGTACAATTTGCCATGGCATTAGGAAAAAAATCTTGCCCAGTACATACTTCCGTAAAACATATACTGCGTCATACACTATAAACACACTACAATATCTATTCTACAGTATAACATTGTAAAAAGTACATTAGCAACCCACAACAGCAACATTTAGGTGAAATGTAAGATTTAAGATTTATTGTTATACAGAATGTTAACTCTGCTATAGTACCATATAAAATAAAAGTCAGCAATTAAAAAGAATAATTAAGTAATTTGATGTTGCGCCTTGATTTGTTTACCCACAAAATGAAGCTCAAAATCTGTACTGATAATATAACTTCAGTAGCGTGTATGCATTTGTATGGAATGAGATACACATTTCTAAAACAATCTAGGGACTCCAACTTCAGAGAATTTTATTGCAAAATATGTTTATTGTCATTGCCATTGGGTGCGACAATAGATATTGAATTGTATCCAATACACAGATCTGATCTTATCTACTGTAGCCAAATGCAATACAGATAAACAAGTCTGCTTAGACTACATAATTCTTGAGGGAGGAGAGCCCTTTTAACCTTAAGTAAAATTGGACCATTACAGTCTGATTACGAAATTTGGAAGTCATTTTTCTAAAAAATAAGACCCCTGGTGAGGTAATGTTCACTAATTCCGCAATGTACTCCTTTCAATTATATGAACTGTACTGTGAACTTAAAGTCATGTTACAGATTACATTAGATGGCAATCTGATTAGATTAAGAAGCAATCTGAATGTCTGAATCTGAAAATCAATATCTGGCAACTCTTAAAACACACAGGTAATACAAGTATTTAAAACCACAGTGAAGTTTGCTGATTACTAAAAATGGTTTGGACACTGTAGTTTTCTGTGATGAGCTACAAATGTATTTTTATATTTTAATCACATGTTCACAAAACTGTCTTGAAATGACACCGGTCATCCTCATCATTTGTTTGTAGTACGCCGTGATACTTGGCAGAACCAGACATTGGGAATAAAGATCATAGGGCCTGATTCATTAAGGAGCAAAAAAGGAGTAAATTTGATCCTAGACAAAACCATGTTACAATGCAAGTTGTGCAAATTAGTTTATTAATTGGCACACAAGTTAAATAATGGCTGCTCGTTCATGTAGCACACAAATACTTGCCTTATTTTTACACTGAAATTTAAAGTTGATCTAGGACATGCTCTATCCAACTATAAATCTGCCCCCACATTTTAAATTTACCTCCCCCTCCAATGCAACATGGTTTTGCCAAGTTACTCCTTTTTTTTTTGCTTTGCTTGCCTTAATGAATCAGGCCCCATAGTGTTTAAAAGGGTAATTGGTAGTGTATCTAGGTACAAGAAAGGTACACAATGTAAATATATTGCATACAACCATATTGAGATTTTTACATAATGATAACATAGAAAGTTCATTTTGTTACTACAACGTGTCTAATGTCCCTCTTTAGCAGTTAAAGCACTATATGAATACTAATTTTTAATTGTATTTTAAAAACTTTCTTCCTTCCTCACGACGAGCCTGAGTCATTAAGGAAAGCAAGGCAAAAAAAAGTATTAAATGTTCTCCAGGACAAACCATGTTACAACGCAAGGGGTGCAAATTAGTTAATTATTTTGCACATAAGATAAATACTGGCTGTTTTTTCATGTACCAAACAAATACTAGATTTATAAAATAGATATTGGGCATACATAAAGAACATTACAGGGACATACAAGATTTTTGAAAAGGTGAGGTAGTGAGAAGAAATGGTAGGGAGTGCCCTACTCATGAGAGCTTATATAGTGTAGTCAGAGATAAGTTTCAAAAACTACAGAAATATTTAGCGATCCACATTGCCCTGCTTTCTGAACATGGTTTATATTTCCATATTCTATTCAAAGGGCAAAAAAATCCCACAAAAATGTTTGTGCAATATAAAATACTTCTACTAATTTACAAGGCCATCAACAAAACTGCTTCAACATACATCTCCGTTCACTTGTCTCAAAATATCTCCCAACTCGACACCTCCGTTCTGCACAACATCTGCGTCTCTCATCCACTCTCATCACATCCTCCCATTCTCCAGCTATAGGACATTTTTCAAGCTGCACCCACTTTGTGGAATTCCTTGCCTCACACAATAGACTTTCCTCTGATATACAAACCTTCAAGTGTTCTCTGAAAACCAACCTCTTCAGGCAAGCTTGTAATATTCCTCAACCACCCTCTTAATCTCCCTATGTTACCCTATTACCACCCTATACACAATTCAAACAAGACAACAACCATCTGACCCTCTGACCAACATTGCTGTGTGAGTGGATCATATAGCATACCAATCAGCTTTGCAATCTTGCTGGACTGAAATGCAATATGTTGACTTAACCGCATCTATCCAACTTCCATTGTCCCTTAGATTGTAAACTTGGGAGCAGGGCCCTCTTACCTCTTTGTCTGTATTACCCAGTATTGTTTATTACTGTGTTTGTTCCCAATTGTACGGAATTTTCTGGCGCTAGTTTTGACTTATTCAGACAACACAAGCTGGTGTGTAAATTCTGACTGGTTCCCCCCAAACTTTGTGCATATGGTTATATACTGTTACTTGACCACTTGCTGAACTCAGTGACCTGAATGTCCAAGTCAAAAAGAAGGTCACACAGGATTTGAGGAAACAGTTGATATTGTGTCTGGAGCCACCATTCATTTTTACTAGTCTGTCAGTTTTTCTCTGCCATGGTTATTATTATTATTATTATTATTATTATTATTAATTTTTATTTATAAGGCGCCACAAGGCGTCCGCAGCGCCGTACAGAGATAAACAAATTACAATACAATGGTAGACAGCACAGTACAGTAAACAGTAAGCACAGCAACTCAGTAAGCTCAATGCACAGCTAGAGAGGGCGGGGAAGGGGGAGGGAGGATCCGCAAATGACGGGGCCCAAGAAGGAGGGCGCGGAAGACAGGGAGACCCCCAGGGGGGAGGAGGGAGCGAGAGTGGACGTGGGGTGGAGGACCCTCGAGGAGGAGGGCTAAGTAGCTGGAGAGCAGAGTTAGAAGTGGTGGAAACAGGAGGAGAGATGGCCCTGCTCAGAGGAGCGTACAATCTAAGGGGAGGGGTGGACAGATAGAGAGACGCAGGGGAGAGAGGGAGAGTAGGGGGACGGAGGGAGAAGATAAGGTAGGAAATTAAGTGGGAGACAGAAAGGCTTTAAGAAAAAGGTGGGTTTTTAGGGCCTGTTTGAAACTGGACAGATTAGGGGATTATTGGTTGTAAGAAAACAGTCAGTAAAATGACACAATGTTACTAACACACAATACATGAAACATCACAGACCTCATTGCCGACTTGTGCTTAAGGCTATGAGAAGCAAGCCTGCTCATTCTGTATTTTTCTTTATATTTTCATTTTTCTCGATGTTTCCAAAATAGTTTGTTTTTATACTTTTCCACCAAAATCTATTAATTGTTAACTACCTTAAAATGTTCAATAAAAATATTTATTTGAATGACATAGGATCCCAGGTTATTCAACACTTTTCCCACAGCTAATCTTTTGTCACAGATATTTTACTTTATTTTGGTGCTTTCAGTCAGTAGGCCCTTCTGTAAACCCAAATACAAAGATCTGTCTATGAAGCAGCAGCCAGTCAGGCAGAAGATGTTATTATTATGTTTTTAGTTTGAAAGAAGAGTTTCTAAAACTCATGGCTTCCAAAGGTTCTGATTTTGGTGGGACTGTTCCAATTAGTGGACTCCATAAAGGGTGTATAACCTATCAGTAAGTGAGATTGGCTTCATGAAAATATGGGCATGGTTAGCCACATCTAGGTGGAGTTTCTGCTGGTGGTGATTTGGACTCTTTTTGGGTTCTGAAAATGTGATGACATTAGCATTTTTTTCACGAAGTGAATTTGAGCCCAGGAGATGGAATAGCATCCCTTGGCTTGAATAGTGCACCATTTTCTATATGTGAAGTATATAGTTGACTAATCCATCTTCCTCACACTGTTACACATTTTCATTTGGCTATTTGTCATTTAGAAGTATAGAACTTCTAATGCACATGACAAAAAAAATCATATTAGGCTGTTCCCACAGACACAACAAAACTTGTCATGGAAAAAATATTTAGTTTTAATTTTGTCTTATGTTTTCTGTACCCTTTAGGTGGGTGGGTCGAATCGTTTGGCAAAATGAATGGTGGGATACTCACTCATCTCAATCTATGACATTGATTTTGCAAGGTGCTTATTGCAAATATAAAATACATATTATTTAGAGCCTTAGAAACAGTCTTGATGACATGCTATAATAATGGTATATATATATATAAATATATATATATATATATATTTCTATGTCTTCCTTTAAAATTACATTTTTGTGTCTCACTAATCATGAATCTGACAACTTAATACTTCTTTGTGTGTATGTTTTAAAGTTTGAACAAAAAAGAACAATTTGCTTAAAATTACTATGCAAAAGACCACTTAACACATGTCCAGTGACTCACACAAATTTATCCAGCTGAACCCTTCTATATCTTTTATTGGGTGATTTCACTTAGATTTTAAGGATTGTTTTTCCAATTGTTATATTTTGTTTAGCCTAACGAGAAATGAAAAATATTTATCTGTTATATTAAATTATAATTGATGGTTGTAGATCTGCTCAAAAAACAGAATTAGCAGTGTCACAATTTTATACTATTTTCTAAACCAATGAACCAATTAAGTTTCAATATATGTCCTAGTAGACTATGGGTAAGTATCTTCAAACTTAGTGTCCTCACTTTTCAGAACCCCCCACATATCAGGATTAAGATTTTGCTCCCCTTAACGATCTTAACAAATTTGGCATCAATAAAGTGCTACAGAATTTGCTGGAGCTATGTAAATAAATGTTAATGAGGATTTCCAAAAATAAATGATGATACTGAACCTCTAGCAAAACCACATAAAAGGCAAAGGTCAGAAATAATAGCAAGCCCAAGCTCAGAATATAGGCATATGACAAAAAAGCAAATGAGAATTATTCTCTGGCCACAAGAAAGTTGGCTATCTAGACACCTTTCAAAACGTGGTGGAATAAACAGAAATCTTAAATTTAACCTCACTTTGCTCAATCAACAAGCCCTGCAACAGCTACAAAAAAACTCAGACATTGTCAAAAAGGCAGCCCATAAAGGAAAAGGGATTTTTGTCTTAAATAAGAATGACTACATAATAGAAACCATTAGACTTTTTGCTGATGTGATTACATACAAACCACCTACTTCAGACACAACTCAAAAATTCTAGAACTTTAGAATAACCCTCTTGGGAGACCAATAATATCCACGATTCAACTCTTCACCTCTAACTTCTCAGAATACATTTGTAAAATCCTACCTCCCTTTGTCACAAAACAAACAAGTTACATGATATAAAAAAGTGTAAAGTCTATGAAGTATGGCAAAAAAATTCACAATAAGAACATGTGATGTTAAATCACTTTATATCTAAACTCACCATAAATCATGCTACACACATATTCACCCCTTATTAACACTGACTCCATTAAAAAAGACACAAATTTACTTTTTGACAGTATTAATTTTATCCTTACACATAATTATTTCTGGGTCAAACACTTTTTTTTTACAACAAAGTACAAAGATCAGGAATGGGTGCAAAATTAGCAAATTTAAAACATATATGCAAATCTCTTTAATCAGAGAGGAACAAATAACTAATTTTCTGTGGCCTTTTGTGGCAAGCAGTACATAGGATGCACTATAGACAAGAATCTCTGAACACATCAGAAATATAAAAAAACAATGCTGCAACAGACCCCAACAGGAATGCAACATGTCATAAAATTCTCGAAAAATTAAAATTTTTAAAAGCAGAAACTAGTTGGATATACCAACTAATAACCTTAGCACAACAATGTGTTGACCTAAACCAAAAGGACAAAACATTTATTTTGACCTAGGTTCCTTTTTATAATTCTAAACTGTATTTTCCTTATTCTCTACTAATTATCTTTTATTATATTATCTTTTTTTATGTATTTAACTGCCATCAAGAATTAATCAATTATTTTATGTTGACCTTATTCCTGTACAAGTTACAAGTGTAAATAAATAGTGCTTAGTGCAGAAAGCTTCTATTAGCAATCGCTAGTCCGCCATACTTTTATACCTTAAACAGTGCACACCACAAGGCCAGGGCAACCACAGAGCATTAGGGTGGTGTGGATTCCCTCGTCTCCAAAGCATGCCAGCAATCGTGTACTAAGGGCCAAGAACAGTAAGCGTTGAGCATCACTTTTCCATCAAATGGCAGCAGATCACCAAGTATTCATGAAGTTTCACTTTGATGAACCTTAACTAACTGAAAGCACTCTACTGAAAATACCAGAGCACCTATTACAATCTGGTCCTTTATAAGTATACCTGCCTTTATTTTTATTCCAGTTCAGACTACACTGTGCTAAGTTATTATGACTCGCAAGAGATATTAACTAAAATTAATATTTTATCTACATTATTTATTATTTTAATTTATCTTTTTTCTTTTTTTTAAAGCTTTTTGTTAGGTGGCAGAGAAAAAACAACATATAAATATCACAATCAATTGTTGAAGAAGCAAGCAACATCATCTCAAAACAAAGATAATAATAATAAAAAAAGACGCTGCCATTATCTAAATAGATATGAACGGAAAGCAAGGGAAGGAATAGGAAGGAGGCAGCCAACTTTCCGTAAAACGAGAGATTAAAATTAGAACTATATGATAGAATACATGATGAAAATTATTTCAACGTTTATTCAGTGCTGGAATAATAATAAAGTATTGTCAAATGATTTAGAGAAATTATTAGAAAAGCATGTGATGCACTCAATTTACCTTTTTTTTAACTGCCATGCCTAAAACACTACTATTACCAACTTTAAACTGTTATTTTGCTTTTATATCATTGCATTAACTCTTGTGGATATTTGTTTCACTATAAAATCATGAATCTATGGTCATAGTTGACATACCACATATTTTAAACTTATATGTAAATCCACATCTTATCGGTATCAACATCTCTCATACCACTTTCCTTCATATATTTACCAATCACAGAAACCATATCATACACTACCACACAGCAAGCCAATGTAGCATCAATGTCACCACAATTAAGATTGATATTACCCATCCTCTTCCCTATTTCCCTCACTCTCCCATTTATTCCCTTCTGATGTTCACCCAGGTACCTTAAACACGTGGAACCTTATCTTAAATGTGATATTTATTTTGCAATCTTTATTGCATCAAAACAATTTTAAATGTTTATTAGTTGGGTTTTTTTCACACATTTTTAATATATTTACAGTGATACTTGTTTGTTTAGGGCATTCTGGAAATGTTTGCTCTTTGATGCATTTAAAGCCCAAGAATGTTTTTTTTCACTACCATAGTGCACCTAAATACATTTTGTTCACTGTAGACTTTTTGACGCTGACAGTGACTACTTTTATTAGGTGAAGGCCATTAATTTGGAAGACAAGAAAGAATAGACATTGGATGCATAATGTTCCAGAAATTTCCTAATGACCACTTTCACATACATTATATCGATTTGCAGAAATATCCACAGAAGACTAATGAATTCACTAGGATGTCACTATTTGATTAGCATGCAGGTAAGTCCATGGTCAGGAAACAAACTCATGACCCCCAGATGGATAATTTCATTGTAATTCATGACTGTTACAAATGTAACCACAGATGGTAAAACAAAACTCAGGAAGCTAGTTACACAATTTAACAAGTATTTAAAGTCAGCATAACTAGCAATGACAGGGTGATATACTGTATTGACTACTTTGAAAAATGTCTTTGTGATCTTAGTTTAATGTGGAGGGCAACATATGACAGACAATTGTACCATGGCCAGTGATTACACCTAAATATATAAAATTATTTGCATGAACCAACATTGTAATTATAATTTGTAATTGTAATTTGACCCTTTATATGTCAAAGTCATGTTTTACAAGATGATATTACAATACATTTAAGTTTTAAAACTTTTTTTGTCCAAAATGCCATCAACGCCTTTGTACACCACCTTTCCTTATTAAAACAGATACTTTGTGAATGGAGAGATCTATACATCAATGACTTTTTAGTATTTGTAAGTGTTCAGAATTGTTCATGCAACATGCCAGGCAATTTTCAGAAGAGCAATAGAGAAATGTTAGTGAACAATACTTCCAACAATACCTATATATACATTGTTGATGACATCAATTGTGGACAGTTCATACCGTTTTATGCCGGTTGATGTTGGTGCTGATGGGACTCAAATATGTTCCATAAATAGGAAAATGTTGAAGTATTAATTTATTAGTGATGAGACTTTTGCCTTGTCTACAAATCATACGTACAATGCTGCTTTGTTGTAAAATATAAAGGCACTATGTTGAGTGTGCATTTGGTATTTTAGATCAAAAGTGGTGCTTTCTAATATCGTTAATGCAACCAAACATTTACAGCATAGAGAATGCTTCCTGTGTACTTAATAATTTTGCTTGACAATATGGGGAGTGTAATATGGATGAGACTTAAAAACATGATTTGCAGAGGGGCGTGGCTTGGGCACCATCGAGAGAGGACACAGGATTTTGGAGCTCCGTCCCTATTAAGCTCGAATCTGACTACACCGGTGCACACTGGACCCAGAATACCGGCTTTTGTACCTCACAACACATCTAACAAACAGAAGCACCCCTTGGCAGTGTTTGGACCCGGACTAGCTGGAGAAAAGCCACTAGAACTCTTTTCTCACTGACATATATGGGTCCTCTCTTACAGGTTGAGTACTTCGTTGAAGCCGAGCCTTTTTATCCATATACATGGCGTGATCATGTCGGGTTCCTCTGCCATGTCGCCTTAAATACTTACTCAACCAATTAAAATGTCAGCTGAATGAAGTTGATTGTATTCTAGCAAGATACAGCATTGAACTTTATACACCCTTGTATTCCGGGTAACATGGTCTGTTCTGTCTCTCGTTATTGTTCCCAGTTAACTTTGGAATTCCACCTAAAAAATAAAGGCTACTACATCTGCAATGCTAGTTCATTACTTTAAACCACAGAATTTTGTTTCTGATACTGACTCCTCTAAGAGGTCGGAGATGACCAAAGATAGGACCTCCACTAATGTACCAGCTACACAAGCAGTGGACAAACAAATATGTATATATTTGTTAATCCCACTAATAAAGACTCCCCTGATAATCTTTATCCCGATGGCCCCATTACAATCAAGACTATGCAGAACATGTTATCTCTCCTTAAATCCAAAATACTGTCAGAAATGAGAGCATCTATAAAAGAAATACAAAGTGAAGTTATGGAATTAGGTGGGCGCACGAGCCACATAGTCATTAAAAGCCTCCCCAGGGACAAGGCACCAGGACCTGATGGCTATATCAATGGCTTATATGTTAAATTCCAGGAGAAACTTCTTCCATTGCTCGAACAATTGTTTATTGAGGGTACAACACACGGGTGATTTTCCCCTGGAATCTCAGCTCTTCACCATACCTAAGCCGGGAAAAGATCCAGCTTCATTTCTTAATCACAGGCCAATAGCCCTTTTAAATTCAGATATCAAAATATATGCTAAACTAATAGCAAATAGACTTAATGGGCTCCTTCCGACCCTGATCCACCCCGATCAGGTGGGTTTTGTCCAGGCGCATCAGGCCTCAGACAACACACGGAGAGTACTTAATATTATAGAATGGACCTCAGAATCCCCATCGGATCTTCTCTTCTCTCCCTTGATGCCGAGAACGCATTTGATAGGTTACATTAGGGTTACATGGAAAGGGTCCTTCTCCGGTTTGGTTTTTATGGTAAAATTTTGACAGTCATATTTGCTCTGTATTCCAATCCCTCAGCTAAGGTGTTTAGCAATAGTTTCTTGTCTGATAGATTTTTAATTAGGAATGGTACAAGACAGGGCAGCCCCCTGTCTCCACTGATTTTTATTCTAGCAATAGAACCCCTTGCAACGACTATTAGATCCTCATTATTGTTTCCAAGTATTGCAATTAACAATATTATACAAAAGTTATGTCTGTTTGCAGATGACGTATTGCTTTTTGTGATCAGCCCAGAGACTTCGTTGCTGACCTTACATAACATCCTGGTTGCCTACAGCCGTGATTCATATTAAAAGTTAAACTCTTACTCTGTTGAAGGTGAATCACTTAAAAAATACCTTCCATTACTCTTGGAAGACAACAACACTTCTGTATCTAGGCATTCAAATTTCCCATCCCTGGAAAACACACTTTAAATTTTACAGTGATAATCCAACAAATTCTTACTTTAACTAAATTTTGAGTCTACTATGACTTCTCCTGGCTGGGAAGGCTGGCGGCCTTTAAAATGCTCCTGTTACCAAAAATGATGTATTTATTTTGTACCATACCTGCAACTATTCCTAAACCGCTGTTAGATAAACTGCATTCAATTATGATCACATATGTTTGAAAATATAAACCCCCTTGCATAGTTAGCTACTGGATGAGCTTACCTATACAACAGGGAGGTTTATCTTTACCGGATTTATATAAATATCACAATGACTCCCTAGTCATTGGAGGCTAACTCGGAACATACGGTTCTCACTAAAAATATCTCACTAGCAGCTATTGCCAAACTTATTCCAGACTTAAACCTTAATCTGTGGATAACAAATGGGGATATTTCATACTCTGATTTACATGTGAGACAGGATCTACTCTCTTTTACTCAAATACGGGAAATGTTCCACCTACCTGCCCTGGAATTTTATAAATACTTACAGTTAAGACATTGGTTCACAGCCCTACCCAGACAAGGCCTATACGTGGCCTCACCCTCGGCCCTGGTATACATGATAAATGAAGTTAACAAAAGGAACTAATAAAGCCAGCATCACCTTTCAGTATTGCTATTCCCTTTCATCCCTGTCAGTCACTAAGACTAGAATTCAGCTGCAATGGGAAGCAGACCTTCACATCAACTTAACTAGTGAACAATGGGAAGCTATTTTTATTAACTGACATTGAATGTCTAAATGTATAAATCATACATAAATGATGTTAAAATTAATCAACAGGCTGTACCTCACCTCGGCCAGACTTAACAAAATGTAGCCCGCTCTGTCAAAACTCTGCTGGAGACAATGTAATATACCAGGAGATATAATGCATGTTTTTTGGAATTGTACTTTCATACAGCCGTTCTGGGTGCAAGTTTTTGAGTTAGCTAATAAAGTTACTGCCCAGACTCTTGCTCATGAGGTTGCCCTATTACATACTTTTCCTCTGCAATTCTCACTACACGCTAAATATGTATTTGACCATATTTTGATTGCTGCAAGAGCTTCTATAGCACAAAGCTGTAAATCCTCCCCCCCACCCCTCATTAAGAAGGTAGTTGCTAAGGTACAATACAGCTTTGAAATGGAAACTGTGGTCAGGCCATACTCTACTGCCTCTTTATCTCCATTTATTGAGATGGTCCATTTGGCTCATGTATGTCACAGAAAGGGAAGGAGCTTCTTCGTTTTGAGTAATCTCTACCCCGCCTCTCCATCCACCTTCACTTAATGACTCTCTCCATCCATCTTCATAGATTCCTAGAACGCAGGATAACTTTTTTTTTTTTTCAAAACAAGTAGCTTATAAGGTTCCTGGCTATCTCCATAGAGTGTACTATAGATATTGCACTGTTTGATGTGTTCCTCCCCACTATGTAACCCCCCTACCCTCTTTTTTTTCATGTCCTTCTGTTCCACCCTTCTTCTTTATTTTGTGTACCCCAAAAATCTTGAAAACCAATAAAAATACTATTGACATTAAGAAAACAAAGAAACATGATTTGGCAAACACACAGTGCTTTGGTACATGGAGTTTAAATCATGACATGTGAAAGACCTGAACAGTTTTCTTCATGTCACTATAACATTGTCTGCCATGGCAGCTTCATCGGATTTATAGTTGTGTTGACAAAATTCAATAACTTATTTTGTATGTTTTGTTTCTTTTAAGATACCAAATACTCATGCCAATTTTTTTAAAGATTTTATTTACTTGTAGACTAGAATTAAAAGATGTAAGCAATATTAAATTCAAAAAATCTGATTCTTATTTCTTCTTTGTGCAAGTTAGGGGTTTGTACATGTTGTTATTTAAACAAATGTAAAAGATTCCTACAATGTTAATTTCACACTGTTTGATTCTTAGCAAACATTTGAGCAAGTTACAGGTTTGTATGTGTTGTTCTTTAAACAATTTGTTAAATGATAGAACAATGTTAATTTCTCTCATTGTGAATATTTTACCTTTGTGCAAGTTATGGACTTTTTTGTTCTTTAAACACATTTTAACAGATTCCTTCAAGTAAGGTTTACTTAAGCACAACAGTGATATCCTTAGAGCGGTCAACAAATGACACAAAGAAGTAAGACACCTCTCATATCTCCCCATAGTAGTGCTGTTTACCATCTATCTGTGATGTACTAGCTGGTTCATTGGATATTTAAATGTCAGATACATATGTGGACTGCATTTTTGGATTTAAGCAACTTTTCATATTTTGAATGTTGTATGTATGATGCATGTTGCAGTTGTTAAACCAAGAGCTTAGTTCTTATTGGTAAGTGCTTGTTTCTCTAAGCTTGGCTGAGACCACTATATGTAGGTACATTTGCAGAAATTGTGACATCACTAGCCTATGGTAAATGCTTTAGGCTTACAAATAGTAACAAAGTGGTTGTAAGGAACCTATTATACAGTCAAAATTAAATTTACAGACGTGTGCAACATCATTATCCTCAGCTTGAGAATGATAATGTTGAGCATTTTGTTTAAGATTATTCAAGATTAAATGAGTTGTTATCTATATCTACAAAAGGAAGGTTATAGTCTTCAGGGACATTTATTGTCTCTTGTTAAATAAATGTTCCATACTCTATAGGACAGTAAAGGCTATAGTCTGGTTTACTAAGCTACAACACATAAACGGTGTATTAGTTATCACAATACATATATGAATAAACATTATTCTAACACCCTCACTCAAAAACAACTTATCATATCAGTACAATTTTAGATTTGAACTTTTAATCTACTTCTGCTTTTCATTAGCAGTATTTGCTTCTCTTTCTACAACTTTAGCTCAGGTTGTGGTACTGTTCAAGTCATGCAGGATATGCCTTCGTCTGGAATGCTCTTATTCTACCGCAACTTGTAGCTCTTCTAATTGAAGTTACGGTAGTACTACTCTCTTACTTTCATAGCTGGATAAGCTAACTTGATTTTAATGTCACATTGCTCATTTTCCTCTGTTTGTAATCTGTTCCTCAGGCTGAACTACTTGGAAAATTTTGTGACACAGAAACTTTGTATATTATCATGCTTCTGCTAATTATTATCTTGTTGTTGTCATGACTTTGGTGTATTTTGTCAGATTTCCTTACTTTGCCTAAGCTTACCATGTGGTATTTGTTCTTTAGGTAACTGAGGCCTTGCTTCCAAATATTCTAATATGCTGCGGCTCAGGCTTTTTCTGTTCCAAAGCTTATATGGGTTTTCTCTGTAGCCTTACTAGACAAACAATTTTTGAGATAATGATTATGATTGCTTTATACCAATATATGATTGGCAAATATGCGTCAAAGAGGATACTTCACCTGCTTTCACAGAGTATGGTTCTTTCTGCTATCTCTGCTATAGAATTCTCTTGGAGGGTGATGAAAGGTACTTTGGTCTGCAACACAAATTTTGTTTTTTTGCTTTTTTAAATTGACTTTTTTACAAGTAGTTAATTTAGCAGCAACATCTGCATTTACAAAGCTGCATCCTGTATCCTGAAAAAAATGTTGTTTACTTGAGCATGATAAACTCTAAGTTTCTCCAGGACTCCATTTTTGCTGTGAAGCTGGTTGACTATCGTGTGTCTTCACTCATTGGTGCACACAGGCCTGTGTATTTCAAGGCTTGTCAACTCTGCCAATGCTGATCTTTGGAAAATATTTCCTTGTCATTTTCCCTTTCAAGCAGCTAGTACATTTCATCATCTGGATGCACTGATCAATCTCGATACAGCTAGTGAAGTGCTATTTAGCTAGCTTTCTTATTGCTTCAGGATTCCTATGTACTAGACATCAGTGTCACATATGGATGCAGTTCACATGTTGTTCCTGCTTGAACTTTTTTTTGCACTTTCTCTTGTGTTCTGAAAAAGTCCTAAATTTTACAATGAAAAGGGAAGGCGGCCTATTATTTTGTGGCTGGAGATTGACAGTTTTGGTAGTGTTCTTGGAAAATCATGGGTGTGGTCTAAAGATTTTTCCATTTAGAATGTTGGGAGCATGATGGCAACCAACCAAAAGTTTATAGACAGTCTGTAAAAATCAAAGCTAATTAAGTATTTTGTACTGCATTTAACTGCCATCCATGCAGAGCACACAGATATTTTACATGCTATGCTACCATGTGCAGCCAATGAAAACACTTTGCTCTGGAAAGCTTAGTGATGCTCCTATTAGCCATTCATTTCAGCAGGAGTGGAGTTCAAGAGATGAGGATCAGTTGCATCCTAATGAAATTAGGTACCTGCGGGGAGTATTAGGCCACATCCAAGATCCACCAAAATCCCACCTATTTTAAGCAGGACCAAATGTTCTCCCCATCACCCTTTGGGGATGCAAGCAATCAAAAGTATTTTGTTTAAATTTGGACTGAATATTGTAATTTGTTAAGATTGTGCTGAATATTCCTCTTTGTGATATGTTTAAATTTGACTTGTTTCTAATATGTGATTATATTTTGTGTTAAGTTTGATGGTGTTTAATGACATAGTATAGAAGGTGCTATTAATTTATTTGATGTAGGTATAATGTGTTTACTAGTGTTGCTAAGAAGTATAGGGGTAGGGTGCATGGGCAGGTGCAGTGCTAGGTTCATGTGCATTATATGTAATGTAGACATTAAGGTATACCTCCTAAGATTCAGGTTTTGTGAATCAAGACACAGCCATGTCACACTGAAAAGAGTGTGTGTCCCTGTCACATTAGGGGCGTGCTAGCATTATGATGGCCATGGTCAAAATTGGGACAGTTGGAAGGTATGATTAAGGTTGTAATTTAGAGTTAGGTGCAAATTTTGGCAGGTTGCAAATCATGTTGCACAGCAAAGGATGCAACTACAAATGTTTCTTGCTTGAAGAATAAATACTACATGTTCTTGCATGCTGCACACGGATGTTGGCCAGCTTTCCACAGCATTTTAGGTTTGCATGCCATTCACAACTCTAAATCAAGCTGTGCATATAATATTTCCCCATGCAACACAAAATGTTTTGTTTCCAGGTGTATATTTTGCATCCAGCATCTGGATTTTCTCCTAACTGTAAATCACCCCTATAGATATTATAACTGAGAACACATTCTCTAGAGTCAAACATTGAGGAGACTTAGTGATGTTTTTGAATTGCTGTACTGCGTGTAGCACTGGGTTTCTTGAACATGTATATGTTCAAACGGCACCCAAGAATGGTCCGAGACAAGCGGCTGTACTGATCTGGCCAATAAGTTTGAATCCAAACCATAGAACACCTGCACACCCTTTAAATCTGGGAGAACTAGAGCAGTTTGCACAAGAAGAGTGGACCAAACTGCCAGCAGAGCAGTGGACAAAATTCATCATTTCCTATAGGAAGCAGCTGAATGCAGTTACTTTGACCAAAGGCTGTGCTACCAAGTATTAAGTTTCAGTATTAAATTCAGAATAAAAAAAAAACGTTCTGTAATATTAATAGAGAAACAATTGTGGAAACAAAATACTGTTGTTCTTATCAACTTATGTTTAGATGAAATTGCGTGTTATTTGAAAAAAGTACAAGGGTGCCAACATTTTTGGTCACAACTATACTGTACATACATTCTGACCCACATATAAACATATTATTATTATTATCCTTTATTTATCATCAATAATTTTTATTACAATTTTGTGTATAAAGGGGAGGGGGATACAGAAATAAAAAGAGGGTAGGGGGGAGATACAGAGTGGGGAGTAGATATAACAATAAATATCCAGCTACATTTTGTTCATCTAGGTACATAACATCAAAAATTGGTTGGGAAATCAATAGGTAGCACTGTTGTGAGCGGTCAACTAAAGTCTAGGTGTATAATGGTTGGGGTAGAGGAAGGAGAGCTTATCAGGTCTAGGGGACCTATAAGCATACAGCATTCTTTGTCTTTTGTTAATACATTGCAATGATATACATTTAAAAATGGGAAAGAATGGAGCCATAGAGTATGGGGCGTTCAAAGTCTCCATTCGAAAACTAAAGTAAATTCTTGCTATAACCTTATGGAGGGAAGGAGGAGATGATTGTTTCCAAAACTGGGCTATTGTGGCTATCAAAATATGACCCCATGCATAACGGTAATGTTTAGGCAGCTGGTCAGGGTAAAGATGTAGAAGGGCTATGAGTGGAGTTGGAGATAAAGACACTGAAGTTACTTTCCTGGCCAGATCAAAGACCTTGTTCCAGAGGGGTTGAATGACTGGGCACGACCTGAACACATGAATGAGATCACCCACCTCTCCACAGTTGCTCTAGCAGAATTTAGATTGATTAGGTCAGATCTTCTGAAGTCTGTCTGGAGTAAGGTAGGTACAGTATAATAATTTAAATAGCATTTCTACATGATTAGTACATTTAGACATTGTAGTTAGGTTGCTATACATGTTATCCCATTGAGCTGGGAAAATGGAGATATTAAGGTCTGTTTCCCACTTACACTGAGAGGTGTGTTTGGGAATGTAAGGCAAACAGAAATGATGTTGGTACCAAAAAATGATGCCACTTTTATTGTTACTCCTAGTTAATTTGGAGTGGAGAAGAGGTTGGGGAGGGTGGATTGCAGATTTTTGGAGGCGGAAGTTCCCGATCCAGTGCTGCAGCTGCAGGTATTTGTAAAAATCTTTGGGCGATATGTTGTAAGTATCCTGCAACTGTGCAAAGGAGCAGAGACCCCCAAGACAAGAGATTTCCGCACAGGCTCAGCTGGAAATATCAAATATGGAAGTATTGCCGAAACTGTAAGGAGAGAGATATTATTAGTTGGTGGGGCAGAGTCTGGAGAAGCTCCAATGGTTCTGTCCCATACTTTAAGGGCATCACTCATAGAAATCAGGGCCTTAATGATTTGGAGAGCCAAATCAAGTCTGAAATATAGCACATAGCGCAGAGGGCTCTTTCCATATCCACCCAGAGTTTTTCTTTAGTGGGAAGAACCAATCTCTGATTTGAGAGAGAATGCATGCATCTTGAAAACTGATCAGATGTGTCACTGCCAAACCCCCAAGTCTTTTGGGTAGGGTCATATGGGCACAAGAGAGTCTGGATGGTCGGCCAGATATAGCGGAACATTGATGAGTGGAATGTGGCCATAAACTACTTTGGAAGGATGTAGGGGATGGTCCTGAATAAGTACATGAGTTTGGAAAGGAGCATCATTTTATATCCTGCTACTTGGCCTAACCATGAAACCTCATATGTAAACCAGGAATTCGAACATTTATGTAATTGTGCTATTAGGGGCAGTTAATTGACCTCAAAGATCTCTAAAATGTTGACCAGTACATGAATCCCTATATAGGAGATCGATTTTTCTTTCCAGATGTATTTAAATCTAGATTTCAAATGAGTCAAAGATTCTAGGGGTATAGTAAGGGGGAGCGCCTCAGTCTTGGTGGTGTTTAGTTTGTAGTATGACGCCTGTTTGTATTCTTATAGTATGCAGTGGAGTGAATACAGTGAGGTTTCTGGGCCAGAGATAAATAACAGAACGTCATCTACAAATAGGCACAGACTGTGGCTAGTACTCCCAAGGTTGAAGTCCCTACAAGACTCAGATCTTTGAAGATATTCCGCCAGGGGTTCAATTGCTAAAACCGAGATAGGAGGCGATAGGGGGCAGTCCTGTTTTTATCCTTTATTTAAAGGGCGCTGTGACGATAATGTACTATTGTTGTTTGCCCTTAATATTCAGGTATGACAATATATATTGTATGTAACCTTGTAATGTAATCTCAACGTGTGCTTTGCTAAATGACATGAGTCTGAACCTATGCAAGTATCAATATTTTTTTGAAATTAGCCAGATCCAGGGATAGATAAGCATCTCTGAAGAGTTTTTTTTATGCAGGGATGTGGACTTGACCAACCAAGCAAAATGAGCAAAGATGAGAAATCAGTCTCTGTGAACATTCTAGATCTCAGGATATCCATAACTCACTTCGGAAAGCTTGGTGTCATTTTGAGAATCAATCTGACCTAATTGAAAATATAATTCCTATGGTGGGTGGTGAAGAGCCTGTAAGAAGGGTTTAAAATCTTCTGCTTTAGACATTAGAGTGTGCATTTTCATGAGGGGGTCTATCAAGACTGAAATGTCCCATATATGTCAATTGTGTTACCTCACACACGTCAAGTCTTAACTAGTAAGTAGTGACTCTGGTTTTATTTACTATTCTATTTCTGAAACTTATCTGTGCAACTTACAGTATCTTGTTATTAACTTTTTTTGCAACTAAGCCTTGGAAACATTTTTCATATTAAATAAATTAAATTTAGTAAATTCTCTGTGATTCTTTGTGAACTTATGAAGCCCAGGGAGGCTCTTGCTACATGTGTATGTGATTTATGTGTGAAACATTAATAAGTGGTTTTGGTGAACATAAGGACACCATAATAAATCCTTTGTGGTGGCAGAAAAGGTGTATTCATTGCTAAGTGGGTAAGGTGACGCCAGTCATGACCAACTGTTCAGATTGCTGTATCTGGGACAGGCTGGGCATTAGTGACAGGCGTCACAAATGGTCCGCAGCAATGTAGAGAGGGCAAAAAACAAAACGCATGGTATTACAGAACATGGTATTACAGAACAAAACTGTAAACATATAACAGAACAAATCTAAGCACAGCTTATAATAGCCTAAATGGGCAATGGGCTGCAAGGGGTGTATTCAGCACAAGCTAAAACCTGTGCCCAAGAGCATGGGCACTACTAACGTGAAACAGAGCCACTGAATGAGGTGCAACAACAATGGAATAGTTGAGTCTGAGGCAGGGACCCCAAGGAGGAGGTGGAAAATAAAGCTGGAGAAAAGAAGTTATAGGTAATGAAATGAGGAGGAACAGAAGAGAAATAAATTCACATACAGTCATGGGCAAAAGTTTTGAGAGTGACACAAGTATTGGTTTTCACAGAGTTTGCTGCTTCACTATTTTTAGACCTTTTTATCAGATGTTGCTAGGGTATACTGAAGTAAAATTACAAGCATTTCATAAGTGTCAAAGGCTTTTTTTGACAATTACATTAAGTTTATGTAGAGAGTCAATATTTGAAGTGTTGACCCTTGTTTTTGAAGACTTCAACTTCTGGGCCACACACTTACTGATGACTGCCCCTTCTTGCCTAATCAATGTTTGGAGTTTGTCAGAATTTGTGGGTTTTTGTTTGTCCACCCACCTCTTGAGGATTGACCACAAGTTCTCAGTGGGATTAAGGTCTGGGAAGTTTCCTGGCTATGGATTAAAAATTTTGATGTTTTGTTCCCCGAGCCGCTTAGTCATCAATTTTGCCTTATGGCAAGGTACTCTATCATGCTGAAAAAGGCATTGCTTGCCACCAAACTGTTCTTGGATGGTTGAGAGAAGTTGCTCTTGGAGGATGTTTTGGAATCATTCTTTATTTATGGCTGTGTTTTTAGGCAAATTGTGAGTGAGCCCACTCCCTTGGCTGAGAAGAAACCCCACACGTGAATGGTCTCAGGATGCTTTACTGTTAGCATGACACAGGACAAATGGTAGCGCTCACCTTTCCTTCTCCAGACAAGAGTTTTTCCAGATGCCTCAAACAATCTGAAAGGGCATTCATCAGAGAGAATGACTTTACCGCAGTCCTCAGCAGTCCAATTCCTGTACCTTTTGCAGAGTATCAGTCTGTCCCTGATGATTTTCCTGGAGAGAAGTGGCTTCTTTGCTGGATATCTTGACACCAGGCCATCCTCCAAAAGTCTTCGCCTCAATATGCATGCAGATACACTCACGCCTGCCTGTTGCCATTCCGAAGCAAGTTCTGCACTGGTGGTGCCCTGATCCTGCAAGTGAATCAAATTTAAGAGACAGTCCTGGCGCTTGCTGGATGTTCTTAGGTTCCCTGAAGCCTTCTTCACAACTATTGAACCTCTCTCCTTGAAGTTCTTGATGATCTGATAAATGGTTTATTTAAGTGCAATCTTACTAGCAGCAATATGATTGCCTGTGAAGCTCTTTTTGTGCTAAGCAATGATGACTGCACATGTTTCCTTGCAGGTAACCATGGTTAACTGAGGAAGAACAATTATTTCAAGGAGCACCCTCCTTGTAAAGCTTCCAGTCAGCATGACAGAGTGATCTCCAGCCTTGCCTTTATCAACACTCTCACCTGTGTTAACGAGAGAATCACTGACCTGACGTCAGCTGGTTCTTTTATGGCAGGGCTGAAATGCAGTGGAAATGATGTTTTTGGAATAAAGTTCATTGTCATGTCAAAGAGGGAGTTTGAAATTAATTGCAATTCATCTGATCACTCTTCATGACATTCTGAAGTATATGCAAATTGCCATCATAACAACTGAGGCAGCAGATTTTGTGAAAAAATATATTTGTGTCATTCTCAATACTTTTGGCCGTGACTGTAGATACATATACACACATAAATGCATTCTTACCCATATATAAAATATACACATGCACGCGCACATGCACACATACATACATACATACATACATACATACATACATACATACATACATGCACAAAGGGTAAGTAGCATATATGCAGGTAACAGCCATATGGTCTGATATGTGGAACCTCCATTTGTTTGTTAGGGTGATAGATTGGTCTTCATTGCAAATTATGTTGGTGAGAATCCTGTGAAGAAACATTTCTCCCTCGGGACCCAGAGCAGACACACTACATGCACTATTGCTATTTTCCTCCTTATTATATTATGAGAGACACTTTCAGAACCAAAACAGGAGCAACATATTTCAAATGCTTTCATGCATGTCAGAACATAACTTTCTGTTATTAATGACTGTCTTGTTCTTCACAGCCAAGAAACCTGCTATTTCAAATTTCTATGCTTGTTAATAATAAACATTTCCCGTGTATATGGCTTTGGAGTACAAAAAAGAAGTAAAAACTTAGTTTTATTATATTACACTGCTAAATATATTTATGGAGAACTTAAAACATTCTTCTCAATGCTAGTTTGCCTCCTTTACACACAATTCTTTGGGTTGATGTATTGAATTGATATTTATCTTCCACAGCTCAACTGTCATTATAGTCTTGCCATATAGATACATTCTCAGTGTACATTAAATTGCATTCATTTTTGTCCACTTCAGCTTTCTCATATGTTAGATCATATCTTTCTGCTTGTCACATCACCTGTGTAAGACAGACAATAAGAGATACACATCTTCAGTTTGCTGAAAACATTGGATTCATGCCCAGGAAATATAATGCCAATCTGGCCATTAGTTAATGAAACTGAAAATAGTCATATGCAGTTGAGTATTTATTAGTTAATTCAAATAACTTTCAATGACTCTTAAAGAAGTCAATACTAGTGATTACACCAACATGAAGACTGTATTTATCATGTAGGCCATCTTGGCACATGTGTATGGCAGCATTTAGTTAGCAAAATAGAAATTCTTCTATGGTCATTTATATATTTTTTGTATTATTCTACTGACTATTTACTAATCACATATTTTTACCTATTAAAAGCATCGGTGGAAGGGGTTTTGAGAAGGGACATGAGAGAGTGGTATACATCGCATGTGATGCCAGTCTATACTAAGAAGGGTATGAATAACCAGCTGTCGACAGATAATACAGGTTTTTTGTATGAGGGGTGTCATATATAGGCTTAATTTGCATATGGGATGTTGAATTTGAGCAAATATATTGAACCTGGAGAAGTATTTATCAAGGATAGGCACAAAGCTTGTATTGGAAATATGCATACTACTTACTACTAGCTCCATAAAGTTGTTTAGATTGTTTATTGGTGACAGGTAGGCTTTTATGATGAGCTCTGTTGGGTATCTTGTTTGTTATTATTTGCTATTTTCCATATTCAATAATTAAATCAGACAAAATCTATTGTTATGGAGGTGCTTTGCTCTGATTATTTATTTTCAGAACTGTGTGATAAGTAAACAGGCAGTGGAAGTAGAAAAAGTCTGCTGTTGCAAGCATGCTAACAGGTTTGTCTATTCATTGTGATAAAAAATGTGGCACAGACTTTAACAGAAACACAATATGTCAGCACTTCGCAGCAAGCGGTGATCAACTTCTGATTCATTTCCTTATTAACCAGAGCTGTTCTGACATCAACAAACAGACAATGCAATATACCTTTTTGTACAAAATACAAAAATACCTTTTTCGGTTTAATTCCACTTAGCTTATGTTAATGCACCTGCAGAATGGGGAATCACAAATAGACTATTGCATACCAGGTAATATCAGTCGCGATGATAGTATGCAGCATTAAATCAGGACAACTCTATAACATATAACAGTGAGCAGTTGGATATGATATCAACAGATGTTTCTTTTTTTCCTAGTTTTATATGTAGTGTGACAATTAACCACAATGTGAAATACTACTGGACCTGCAAGGGGCTACATTGGTTGCTACTTTGTAAGAACCAATCTGTGCTAAATATTATTTGATTTCATCATATCTGCCAGACTGAGTCTAAGTGTAAATAAGATTAAAAAGAGACCAAACACAGAGAGAAGCTATTATGGTGTTATGTTTTCACCCAAAGAGGTAATATGAAAGACAGAAAGTAAATGGGAAATATCCCTTAAATAAAAAGAACGCAGGGGTATGTTCATCTATTGAATGTATTTACTTTTAAATACCTCAGAGGCCAAAAGCAGTCTTCTGATAATGTGGCCGGGAGAGCACAAAAGAAGGTTTTCTGTTACAGGGGAAGAGAACCAGTCTGTGATAATTATTTGCCTGGATTTCTATCAATGTCTGTATACAGTACACGTGTAAATACATTTCTAGGCAGTAGATTGTGTAAGTAACGGGAAAAGGGGATGGAATCCACTGGAGGTCACAACAGCTCAGCTGTAAAAACTTGCTATGCTTCTGTGGTACGAGAAACGTGTAGAGACATTTCATAATTTATCATTATTATAGTAATATGAGACTGGTGAGGCATCTCGTTTTAATCAGGTATGATTGAGTACTTTTTAATATACACAGTTCTAAGAGACTGCATTTCTTTTCCACTGTGCATGGTGACGTACCCATAAAATATAGAACATTTATCATTGATACTAATGTTACTTAAAACATTGTACTTTTGTTAACTCTGGCACTGCACACAAACAGCAACTAGCCAGTTGATAACGCATTACAATGACCTGATCATTACTCACTTAACCTTTCTGCAATAATTTAGAAGCCCTCTGCTTTCTTAACTTTACCCACTTTCAACTCTAGAAACTGGCTTTATGTTGTGTTTCTTAATTAAAGGTGTTTTTAAGCTTTGTAAAATATTTTTAAACCAACCTTGACCAATATAATCTAACATTAGCCTCTCCCCTGCCC